>NC_139161.1:50479588-50920782 GCF_964270905.1 Leucopleurus acutus | reverse complement strand
CTATCATTACATCTAAGAAAATTAAGAATAAATTAATATCACCTAATATGCAGTGCATATTCAAAGTTCCCCCAAATCTCTGATATATAACTTTTATAGAAGTTTTTCCTTTAAGTCCAAGATCCAATCAAGATTTACCTATTACATGTGGTCATTAATATTGTGACCAAAAGTGGGGTCCGGCTGCTCGCTGCTCAAAAGCCATTAAAGAGGTCAGCCTGGTGGAAAGGAAAGTTTGCTTTATTTCAGATGCTGGCAACCGAGGGGGTGGGAGGGTGGAGGGCAGACACCTGTCCAAAGGCCAACCCTCCGCCCCCCCCCCCACCAGCCACAACAATCAGGGGGCAAGAGCTTTTATAGACGGAGGGAGGGGGCTACATGCAGAAACAGCACAGTCAGCTCTGACAGTCATCTTGAAATTGATCATCGGTGGTCTGACCAGAGTCATCTTGACTGTTTTAGGTACAGCTAATCTTCAGTTCCATGATCGGTTTGTTCCCATTTCCTTGAGCCCAATTCTTGGAATTGTGGGAGCTTATGTCATAGCTACAGTCTGGTCATCGTGTAGTTAACTTCTTCCACCTGCTGGGGGTTTCAGACTCTGTAAGACAGCTCACAGGATGCGGCTCAGAATATTATCTATAGCCCTTGAGTAGGAACTAAAGAACCTTGACTATGCTCAATGACTAAACTATTATTACTTAGTCTTGTTGGACTACTTTTCTTTGCTTCTGCATTTTCTCCCTTCTCTGATTAAACTTATTCTTTGGCTAAAGTTTTTCTACAGACAAAAGGCAGGCTGAGGACATTGTGGGGCATAGACCATAGGGCCCTGCTCCATTTCAATATCTCTAGTCTCTTTTATAGTAAAACAGACACCCCCTTCCCTGCCTCTCCCCTACCTGCCTGCCATTGTTGACTTTTTGGAAGAGCCCTCTCTTGCAGAATGCATTCTAGATCAGTGTTTCTCAGCTTGGGTGATTTTTACCCCCATGGGAAAATTGGCAATGTCTGGAGACGTTTTTGACTGTCACAACTTGGGAGGTGTATCTTAATCCTTTTGGGCTGCTATAACAAAATAACATAGACTGGGTGGTCTATAAACAACAGAAATTTATTTATCACAGTTCTAGAGGCTGGGAATTCCAAGATCGAGGTGCCAGCAGGTTCGTGTCCGGTGAAGGCCCACTTCCTGGTTCATAGACTTTTTTTTTTTGCTATAATCTCGAATGGTGAAAGGAGGAAGGGAGATTTCTTGGGCTTCTTCTTCTTCTTTTTTTTTTTTTTTTTAAATCCATGTGGCTTGTGGGATTTTAGTTCCCTGACCAGGGATTGCACCCGGGTTGGACCTCTTTTATAAGGATACTAATTCCATTCATGAGGGCTCTACCTTCACAACCTAATCACCTCCCAAAGGTCCCACCTCCTAATGCTATCACTTTGGGGATTAGGATATCAACGTATGAACTTTGTGGTGGGGGGCACAAACATTCAATCTATAGCAAGGTGCTACTGGAATGTAGTGGGTAGGGGACAGGGATGCTTCTAAACATCCTACAATGCACAGAGCAGTTCCCACAAGAAAGAATTAGCATCCTAAAATGTCAGTAGTGCCAAGGTTGAGAAACCCTGGTCCAGATTTATCTGATTGTTTACTTATGGTTAGGTTCAGGTTTGACACTTTTTTGGTGAGAAACCTACACAGATGATATTGTGGCTTTTTAGTAAATCTCATCAGGAGGCACTTCCTGTCAAATTGTCCCTCTTGGTGGTCCCTAAGTCTGATCATTTGGTTAGAGGGGAGACTGCTGAATCTCTCCACTGAAAAGCTACCTTTCCTGCTTTGTAGTTAGTAAAAACTACAAAGGGATAGTTTGTAGTTTGGGGTGATACTTGGAGATCTTGTGAATATTCTATTGTCTCCAAATATTTTACCCAATAATTTAGCATCCATTGATAATCCTTGCCGGAACCAACTATTACACGGGGGATTTCAGAATGGTTGTTTTCTTTTATTCTATCATTCCTTCTATGAGTTTTAGCTGGGATCCTTCTGTAAAGAAGAGCTTTTCATTTCTATTTTTCTTTTTCATTTTACTATTACTATGGACTAATGGAAATTTTAATTTAACATATTATAAACAATTATCATCGTTAACGCATTTCGATGCGCAAATTGCCACTAATTTGGCCAATGGGAGTCACTTTAAGCTGTCTCCTATGTCCTTTTGACATTTCCCTTAGTCTTTGAGCTTTCTTTAGTCTTCTTTTTTTTAAAAAAAAGATGCTTTATTATTTTAATTTTTACTTTTCATAGTTATTGGCCACATTCTCCACACTGTACATCTCATACCCATGACTCATTTACTTTGCAACTGGAAGTTTGAACCTCTTAGTCTCTCTCACTTATTTCTTTCCTCCCCCACACTTTTTCTTAGCCTTCTTAGTCTTCTTTGCTTTCTGGCACAAAATACGTCCCAGGCTCACCTTCTACTTTCCCAGCCCCTGCCCTGGAGTCATCTGTTTCTCCAAATATTCCTTTTTAAAAAAAAAAATTTTTAATGGGGCATAGGGTTTAGAACCAAGAACTGGGTGTCAGATATGTTCATTGCTACTAGAGTATCATTGCTTCTAAGCCCTTTCAGTTGACAGAGCAAAAATCATGAACTCTTGAAAAACATATGCATTTGAAAAAATCCTAACACCATCAATTCAAATTCAACAAATACCACTAGATCTCTGTCCTTCTATATTTGTATCTTCCTTCTCGCACAATGAGAATCCTAGTTCTCAATGAAAGCAATACATACTTGTGCATTTGTTCTACCCTATAATATATCCAAAATTGTTTGCGGATTACTCCCCAATAATGATTTTTATTAGCCTGTGGTTTATCCCTTCCTTTTGTGAAAAAATTAATGCAGATAGAAGCCAGATAGAAGCAGATAGAAGCCAGAAAGGCGTAATAAAGGTCTCTGAAAATCTGGTCCTCCATTAGAGCAACAAAAACACAGGCAAAAAGGTGAAAATCAACTTTTTCAGAACTCTGGAAATTAACCAAAGGCTTGCTAAAATTAGAGAAGGATTTATTCAAGAAAAACAGCTAAAACTAGGTAAGAACAGAAAGCTTTCTGGAATTTTAACTTACTCTATTCTCCTCCCCTTCTCCTTAGCTTTGCAGTAGACATGAAACTAGTAGCTATGAAAACAAGCAGCCTAGAAGCCCCTGGAGGGGACAGAGTAGGTTTGAATCTCCCTGCAAAATCCCCAAGTCAGAGAACTATCACTATCTGATCTGTCTGGTAGCTCTCTAAGAATCTCCACTCTTAGGGCTTGTTTTCATTTGAACTGACTCAGAGCTCACTCCATGCAAACAGCCCTATCACCAGGGGATTTGTTGAAAAAAAAAAATCAGCAGTAATTGTTTAACATCACAGCTGCCAGAGATGGTAATACCAGTTGGGGCTAACAAGGGGCTGACCAAAGAACTTGAAAGGAAAAGCTGGGGAATGAGATGTCCATAGAGGGCTTTGATAATATCTGACTTTTTCTTGGAACTCTAGAAGGACACCTGCATGTGCAGGGCTGTGCACATGTCCAAGAAAGACCTGAGAGGCCGCAACCTATCACTTCTGGCCAATCTTGAGGCTCTGCACAAGCAGGAAGTGAAGGATAAGGCAGAGTTGTAAACTACCTGCTGAAGCATTGATGTCATGACCAAACGCACATACAGAGCCCCTTGGCAAAGGCTGGGAATCTCTGTCCAATTATTAGCTGATTGTTAAACTAATTGAGTAGAGACTTCAGTGGCTGCATAGACCAGAAATACAGACTTTACAGAATTATTCCAGGAGGGTCATTAAACAACAAATAGCAACAGCATTAACGACAAACTGGAACAACAAAAAATTCTGGGGAGTTGGGAATCTGATTTCCAGAGTTGCCACATTATATTATTTAATATGTTCAGTTTTCAAGAAAAAAATTATGATTCATAATGAGGCATCATTCATTTCTGGACATAAAAGAATGGCCCATACATAGGGAAAAAAAGCAGTCAATAAGACCTGTCCCTGTGAAAGTCCAGACATTGGACTTACTAGATAAAGATTTTATTTTATTTTATTTTATTTTTTATTTATTTTTTTGCGGTACGTGGGCCTCTCACTGCTGTGGCCTCTCCCGTTGCGGAGCACAGGCTCCGGACGCGCAGGCTCAGCGGCCATGGCTTACGGGTCCAGCCGCTCCGTGGCATGTGGGATCTTCCCGGACCAGGGCACGAACCCGTGTCCCCTGCATCGGCAGGCGGACTCTCAACCACTGTGCCACCAGGGAAGCCCTAGATAAAGATTTTAAATCAGCTATTATAAATGTGTTCAAAGAACTAAAGGAAACCATATCTAAAAAACTAAATTAAAGTATGAGAACAATGCTGCACCAGATAGAGAATATCAGTAAAGAAATGGAAATTATAAAAGGGGACCAAGTAGAAATTCAGGAGTTGAAAAGTATAATAACTGAAATGAAAAATTCACTAGAGGGGGCTAAACAGAAGCTTTGAGCCGGAAGAAAGAATCAGCAAACTTGAAAACAGGTCATTTGATATCATCCAGTCTCAGAAACAGAAAGACAAAAGAATGAAGAAAAATGAACAGAGCCTAAGAGACCTGTGGGACACACATGGTCAAGCATACTAACTTATGAATAATGGGAGTCCCAGAAGGAGAGGAGAGAGAAAAAGAATAAAGAAATAATAGCAGAAAAATTCCCGAATCTGATGAAAAACACTCATTTGCACATTCAGGAAACTCAACTAATTCCAAGTATGATATGCTCAAGTGATGCATACCTAGCTGCATCAAACTGTTGAAAACAAAAACCAACGAGCATATCTTGAAAGCAGCCAGAGGAAAGTGACTCATCACATAAAAGAAAATAATAACATTAACAGCTGACTTCTCATCAGAAACCATGGAGACCAGAAGGCAGTGGGATGACATATTCAAAGTGCTGAAGGAAAAAATTGTCAACAAGCATTTCCATATCCAGCAAAATTATCCTTCAAAATGAAGGAGAAATTAAGACCTTCCCATATAAACAAAAACCAATAGAATTCATTGCTAGCAGACTTGCCCTAAAAACAATACTAAAGGGAGCCTTTCAGGCTGAAATGAAAGACTCAAATCCACACAAAGAAATAAAGAATAGCAATAAGCACATGAAAAGATATTCAACGTTATTAGCTGTCAGGGAAATGCAATTCCAAACCTCTATGTGGTACCACTTCACACTCACTAGGATAGCTAAAATAAAAAATGTAAACAATCAACAAGTGTTGGCAAAGATGTAGGGAATTTGGAACCCTCATACGGTGCTGGTAGAACTATAAAATGGTGTGGCCACTTTGGAAGACAGCTTGACAGTTCCTCAAAATTCTAGAGATAGAGTGTCCATATGAGCCAGCAATTCAGTTACACAAGTGAAATGAAAACATGTGTCCACACAATTTGTGCATGTATATTACAGCAGTGTTGTATGGAAATCACCCACATGTCCCTCAACTGATAAATGGATAAACAAAATGTGGTGTATGCATACAGTGGAATATTATTTGGCCACAAAAGGAAACCAAATATGGATACATGTTACAAGATGGATGAATCTTGGAAATGTTATGCTTAGTGAACAAAGCCAGAACCAAAAGATAACATGCTGTACAATTCCATTTATATGAAATGCCCATAAATCCATATTCATGGAAAATAGATAAATGTTTGCCAGGAGCTGTGGGAAAAGGGGGATAGGGAGTGACTGTAATGAGCAAAGGGTTTCTTTTGGTGTTCATGAAAATGTTCTAAAGTTGGTTGTGGTGATGATTGCAAATCTTCATGAATATACTAAAAACCAGGAAACGTGTACTTTAAAAGGGTGAATTTTACATTATATGGATTATTTCTCAATAACACTGTAATAAAAATTAGGAAATATAGACAATATAGGCTTATTTCCCCACTTTTTTCTTAACAAAATATACCATACTATACTTTTGAACTCTGCTTTTTTTTTCACTTAACACTATATCTTGGCATTCTCTTCATACTAGTACTTAGAACTCTTCATTCTCTTTTATGGCTATGTAGTACTCAATTGTGTAGCTGTACTATCTTTAATTCAACAAGTTTCTTATGTAGGTGGCATTTGGGTTGTTTTTAATGTTTTGATATTAAAAATAATGCCACAATTAATAACCTTGTGCATTTGTTGTTTTATTTTTTGCAGATGTATCCCCTGGGTAAATTCCTTTAAAAGGGATTACTGAGTCAAGAGGTAAATGACTATGAATATACGGCTTTGTTAAATATTGCCAAATTTTCCTTCCATAGCATTTGTTCCATTTTGTTCTTCCAACAGCAGTGTTAAGACGGTGCCTATTTTCCTCACAGCCTCACTAAAAGGGTAGGTTGTCAACCTCTTGAATTTTTGTCAATCAATGAGTGATAAACAGTATCTCTATAGTTTCATTTTGAATTCTACTTTGAGTGAAGTTGAACATCTTTTGATATGTTTAAAGAACTTTCTATGTCTTTTTAATTTGTTTTTGCGGTACGCGGGCCTCTCACTGCCGTGACCTCTGCCGTCGCGGAGCACAGGCTCCGGACGCGCAGGCTCAGCGGCCATGGCTCACGCGCCCAGCCGCTCCGCGGCATGTGGGATCTTACCGGACCGGGGCACGAACCCGCGTCCCCTGCATCGGCAGGCAGACTCCCAACCACTGCGCCACCAGGGAAGCCCTCTATGTCTTTTTTAATGAACTGCCATGTCCTTTGCCCATTTGGGCTTGTTTTTCTAGATTTTTACAGAGCTCTTTATATATTCTAGCTATTGACTATAAATATCATGTAAACTGGTGACTCCTAAACCGTATGCTCATGCCTGAGCTCCAAATTTGCATATCCAACTATCTCCTTTTTTTTTTTGCAACTATCTACTTCACACTTCCACTCAGATAACCAATAGGCATCTTACATGTACCATGGCAAAAACAGAACTCTATATTTTCCCCCTCAGTAAATCCTCACTTCAATAAATAAATATATCTCAATACCCAACATCTGACCATTTTTCTGTATCTTCTCTGATATAACCCCGACCAAGCCACCATCATTTATCTCTCTGACTATGGCAGCACTTCCTAGCAGTCCTCCCCACTTCCATCTTTATCTCTCCCCTCCCCCATAATCCGTTTTCCCAAATTGTGAGCAGGATGATCTCCTTTTTTAAAAACTTTTACATTTAAATTAATTAATTAATTTTGGCTGTGCCGGGTCTTAGTTGTGGTATGCGGGATCTTTGTTGTGGCACGCGGGATCTTTTAGTTTTGGCATGTGGACTTCTTTTTTTTTTTTCCGGTATGCGGGCTTCTCACTGTTGTGGCCTCTCCCGTTGCGGAGCACAGGCTCCAAACGCGCAAGCACAGCGGCCATGGCTCACGGGCCCAGCCGCTCCGCGGCATGTGGGATCTTCCCAGACCAGGGCACGAACCCGTGTCCCCTGCATCGGCAGGCGGACTCTCAATCACTGCGCCACCAGGGAAGCCCGGCATGTGGACTTATTAGTTGCAGCATGTGGACTTCTTAGTTGTGGCATGCAGACTCTTTAGTTGTGGCATGTGGGATCTAGTTCCCTGACCAGATATTAAACCCGGGCCCCCTGCACTGGGAGTGCAGAGTCTCACCCACTGGACCACCAGGGAAGTCCCCAGGAAGAGCTCTTTTAAGAGTGTAAATCAAATCTTGTAGCTCTTCTCTTTAAAACTCTCCAGTGGATTCCCACAGTAGAAGGAATAAAATAGAATAGAATTCAATCCTTGATGTGGCTTCAGTGACTTACAGGATTTGACCCTTGCCTACCTCTCCAGGTGTTTCCCACTACTCTGGCCTTCATTCACCTTGCTCCACTCATCATGGCTTTCTTTTGTCTCCTGAATGTTACAAGTTTGTTACACTCTTAAGACTTTTATACTTTTCTCCTCTTTTTGCAAGAATATTCTTCCTCTCCTCGTCTTCCTATGGCTGCCTCCATCTTCCCACTCAGGTCTCCTCCAAAGTAGCCTCATCCTCTATTGCTCTAGTTAGTTTTATTTGAAACTTCTTCCAAAACCAGTTGCTGCTCTGGACATTTCAGTTATATAAGCAATCAAATTCCCTGTCTTTTATAAAACCTATTTGAAGTTTTTTTACCCTCTTGCAACAAAAATAAGTCTGGTTAATATATTTATAGAAATTTATCAACAATAAAGGTAGGGAAATAATGATTTGGGTACAGTTGCCTATTTATCTGAAAAAATTAAGTCAGATCCCCTATCTCTTATGATATAAAAAGTTATTCCTAGTAGATTAAAAAACTAAACATGAAAAACCGAAACTAGGGACTTCCCTGGTGGTCCAGTGCTTAAGACTTCGCCTTCCAATGCAGGAGGTGCGGGTTCGATCCCTGGTTGGGGAGCTAAGATCCCATGCGCCTTGCAGCCAAAAAACCAAAACATAAAACAGAAACAATATTGTAACAAGTTCAATAAAGACTTAAAAAAAAAAGAAAAAAAAGAAAAACCAAAACCATAAAAATATTAGGGAAATATTGGAAAACTATTGAGAATACATTTATGAATTTGGAGGTGAGAAAGGGCTTCTTGGACAAGATAAAAAATTCAGGAGCTCTGAAAAGATATATAGGTTGACCATTAAAATGTAAAACTTCTGTAAGTAAATAACACTATTAGTGTTATTAAAATTAAAAGACAAATAAATAACAAACTGGAAGAAAATACACCATATATAACATACAAAAAATTACTATCCAGAACATTTAAGAGCACCTGCAAATCAATAATAAAAGACAAACAGCCAATGGCAAATGGGCAAAAGATATATAAAATTTATTGTAGATGAAATACAAACAGCTAATAAAAATATGAAAAGATTCCTAACCTCACTGATATTCAGGGAAATGCTTATTAAAATGACATTAGGGACTTCCCTGGTGGTGCAATTGTTAAGAATCCACCTGCCAGGGGCTTCCCTGGTGGTGCAGTGGTTAAGAATCTGACTGCCAATGCAGGAGACACGGGTTCAAGCCCTGGTCCGGGAAGATCCCACATGCCATGGAGCAACTAAGCCCGTGAGCCACAACTACTGAGCCCGTGTGCCACAACTACTGAAGCCTGCGTGCCTCGAGCCTGTGCTCTGCAACAAGAGAAGCCACTGCAATGAGAAGCCTGTGAGCTGCAACCAGAGAAAGCCCGCATGGAACAACAAAGACCCAATGCTGCCAAAATAAATAAATTTATTTAAAAAAATAAAAAATAAAATGACATTAATATACTATAATCTTTTGTCCATCAGATTAGCAGACATAAAGAAGATTGATAAAAACCAGTGTTGGCACAGATGTACAGAAACAAATGTGTTCATACACTGTTGGTATATCATTGGTGTGATACTTTTTGAGAGTAATTTGTCAATATCTATTAAATGAAAAAGTGTTCATGACTTTTGATCTAGTAATTCTAAGGGGGTAGGTAAGTCTCCTGAAAAATCACTCATATAAGTGCCTAGATAGGTATGCATGCTCTTTGCAGCATTGCTTGTAAGTAATGAAAAACTTTAATTAACCTAACCATTTACCAAAATGGAAAACTATGTGGGAGTTAAAAAGAATGAAATAAAGCCATAGGTACTGACTATACTATTAAGGAAAAAGGCAAGTTCAGAATAAATGTACAATATGATCATATCTATGTGAGGAAGATAAAACAGAGGTACATGTTTCTGCATGTTCATAGATGCATAAAAAAATGTCCGAAAGGATTCATACAAAGCTGGTAACAGTAGTTTGCCCTGGAGAGGGGTGTGGGATTGCGTGAGTGTTGGGAGGAGGAGAGGTTGAGGGATTACCTTTGCTTTATCTGCATCTTTGAAAAATTATAACTAGAATTTTAATCCAGTAATCTGAAAAAAATAAACGAGAAATAAAAAGAAGCATAACTTTTGGAGATATCATTGAAAATTCTAAAAATGCATTCAGTTGATAATAACATAGAAATGTAGGGGTATTTGCTGATATCTGATAGACACGGTTAGCCAGCACTGACAGCAAAAAGGCATACACTTTGGAGTGAGACAGACTTGGATTTGAATTCTAGTTCTTCCATTTACTGTGTGACATGGACACGTCATTTAACCTCTCTGAGTTCTAGGATAATAAATGGAACCTGTTGCAAGGGGGTGTTATGAGGATTGAGGAGAGAACACAGGTAGAATCTCTAGCACATAGTAGGTGCTCAGTTAAGTGGTGGGTATTATTATTATTGATGGTTAAAATATGGTCTGTAAGCCAGTGAGAAGTGAGAAGATGAATGGTGATCAAATAGAATTGAATCACACAGGTTTAATCTGCAGACTAGACCATCTCACCATCAAGGATTCTTCATTATTTGCTCCATATATTCCTATTGTTATTCATTTGTTCATCCATCCATTCACTCATTCATCCAATAGGTATTTATTGAGCACTTCTTTTGTTAGGCTCTAGATATACATTAGAAATAAATGACTGTCCCTATTTTCTGGGAGTTGACATCTTCCCCCAATGGGAGGAAGAGACACATAGCTAGTTGGTAACAGAGCTTGGGAGTTACCCACCTGGGCATTGGACCAGACAATCTGGGTCTGATTTCCAGCTCTATCACTTACTGCTCTATGACTTTAGACAAATTATTTAACCTGTTTAGTCCCACCATCTATAAAATGACTTGACAACTGTTCCTGCCAGTTTAGAGGATTAAACAAGTTGATCCAAAGTAAAGCACTTTGTCCAGTGCCTGGCACATGGTATACACTAGTAAATGTTAGCCATTTTTATTTCCAGGCAATTATGCCACTGTGCGGTCAATGTTATCACAGGTGAATTCTGAGAGAAGGGAGTAACTACCAGATCTAAACATACTTGTCTATCTAGCAAAATACATACATTAAATAATAATGGATCCCTCTGTATTATTAAAATATTTTTGTTTTTGGTATTTGTTTGGCTGCGTCAGGTCTTAATTGCGGCACACGGGATTTTCGTTGTGGCATGCAGAATCTTTTGTTGCAGTGTGCGGGCTTCTCTCTAGTTGTGGCGCTCAGGCTCCAGAGTGCGCGGGCTCAAGTTGCCCTGCAGCCCGTGGGATCTTAGTTCCCTGACCAGGGATCGAACCCGCGTCCCCTGCATCGGAAGGTGGATTCTTAACCACTGGACCACTAGGGAAGTCCCAATCCCGCTACATTATTAATCACCAGTTAATATAGAACTGGAATAAGAACTGCTAGTCAGCATGAGATAAGCAATGTGATATAATTTCTGTGCAAAGCAAAGAAACTTCACATTTTAGTCTTGGGACATTATCTAGTATGAATGGGACTGTTAGGCTTTGAAAATATTGGAAATTTCTGCCCTGGATCTCTAGGAATAGCTTCATGGACTGAATTCTAAGTTCCAGGGACCTGTCTTCCCCAGGATGGAAACTACTGATCTAGGAAAAAAAGGAAGGAAAGGAGAGAAGGAGGAGAAGAGGAAGTAGACATTTACAGAGCAACTACTGTATATATATGTTAGGGGTTAGGTGCTTTATCTCTTTAGCCCTGCTGATGTGCCATAAGGCTGGTCTACTATCCCCATTTTAGAGATAAGTGAACAAGGGCTCAAAGAGGTTAAATAATGTGTTCCCTGGTGGTCCAGTGGTTAAGACTTCACCTTCCAGTGCAGGGGGTGTGGGTTAGATCCCTAGTTGGGGAGCTAAGATCCCACATGCCTCATGGCCAAAACATAAAACAGAAGCAATATTGTAACAAATTCAAAAAAGACTTTAAAAATAGTCCACATCAAAAAAAAAAAAAAAAAGTGTTCTGGGTCAACAGCTAATCTGTGCCAGAATTCCAGGTCTTCTGATTCTATGCCTGGACCTCTTCCCTGGACATCAACCTGCATCTCATGAGAGTATGAGAGAGAAGTCATCCTTCTGTTTGTGGCACTCTCCCATATGTTTCTCAGTTGGGAGAGGGATTGGGGCAAAGACCAATTGCAGCGATGATCACTGATCACCGTCTTCCCACTCCAGATCCTAGAAGGGGAGCTCGGCTTTTTTTTTTTTTTTTTGCCATGCTGTGTGATCTTAGTTCCCCGACTAGGGATTGAACCTGGGCCCTCGGCAGTGAGAGTGTGGAGTCCTAACCTTTGGACTGCCAGGGAATTCCCTCATTGTCTGCTTTCTACGTCAGCTAAAATTTCATTTTACACCTAATCACCACTTTGGGTTCAAAGCTACTGCCTGACACTGACATGTTGTAGATGTAGTATGACTATTCCTGTATGTCTCTATCTATTGATGAGGATCCTGTTCTTGCAGTATTACAAGCTAGTACCAAAAGGGGATAATCAGTGAGAGAGGGACCAGGCTGGGGGATTGTGGCTGAGGATATAATGGTGTCTGTCCCTGGTGGACTCTTCCTGGGGAACTCTTAGTGAGGAAGCCAGCATCCAGGTTGGGACTTTCCAAGTCTCCATGTGCCTGTGGGGAGACAGGGCCCCTGGGGTAGAGGCCCCTTGAGTCTTGTCCTTCCCCCACCACCTGCACTGAAGTTATCTATTATTGAAAGTCAGAGAAGTATGGTGCCATAACCCTACTCTTTGGTCCCTTTCTGCCCTTGAGGATCTGGGTCCTAGAGAGAGAGAACCCCAACACTCCTGTGTACTATCAGCTGATTGCCAAGTTGGGACACCTGGTCTGATAGCTATGCCTGCACTAGCTAGAAACCACAGGATAGAATTTTGACATGGAATTTATCCAGGAAAATTTGGTTTATCTACTCTGTGCCTACTGTCCACCTTCTGGGTTCTTGTGAGGAGTAAAATGAAATAATAAATGAGAAAGTGCCTAGTAAACTTTAAAATGCAGCAAACTTATTATTGTCATTAGTATTATAGAATCGTGAGGCTGGAAATGACTGTAAAGATGATCTAGTCTAATTCCCCAGATGTAGCAGGAATCCTTCTATACCACCTCTGACCAATTGTTAGCCAGCTTTTTTTTTTTTTTTTTGTTAGCCAGCTTTAATTGTACACTTGCAGTGACAGGGATCTCATTCCCTGAAAGGTAGCCCCTTCTCTCTGGTTAACTCTGAGAAAAAGTTCTTCTTTAGTACCCACTGACCGCCAGGATTTGAGGACAGTCTTCACAGCCCAAGTCATTTTTTTTTTTTTTTTACCCCCAGAGTACTTTTGCCTGATATTTCCATCAGAGAATAATTTTCAGATTCTTCATTCCCTGGGACTCTGCCCACACCAGCCGGCAGCATATAATGGTGCCCAGAACAAACACAGCTAGCACTGCTGATGTGACCTAATCAGGGCAAAGTGCAGGACAGGCATCACCTCCTGTAATTTACACACTGTGACTCTTTTTTTTTCCAATGGTGAATTCTACCAAGAGTCTCTGTGGCTCTATTAATGAAGCACGGAATGAGTGCTTTTCAGCAGTTGCATCGAATTTGCTCTTTTTAAGTTTGTAAGTGGCAAATATTCCCAAATCTTTCTCACCTAAACGACATCAGCTTCCCAGATTTACAATTAGTTTAAATGGACCCAGGTTAAGAAATATGATATTGTCAGCACCATAGAAGATAGGTTTTTAGGTACTATCCTTTATGCCATGCACTTCCCTCCCTGGTTCAGGAATCACTGTCATGGCTTCTGTGATGGTGGTTCTCTTTCCATCTTTACAGTTTACCAACTATGTGTGCATGAGGTTTAGTTTTGCCTGTTTTGGAACTTTATATAAATGGAATCATGCTGTATGTATTATTTTATAATTTACTTCTTTTTCTCAAAGTTATGTTTGTGAGGTTCATCTCCATTGAATATGTAGCTGTAGTTTGTTCATTATTATTGCTGTAGCATATTCCATCGTATGAATATTTTAAAATTTATTTATCTATTCTGTTGATGAACACTTGGGTTATTTATTTATTGTATTATAAACTATGCCACCTTAGATATTCTTGTGTCTCCTATGGCACATGTACAATGTAATTGATAAGCAATCATTACATGTGTTTAAATCTTATCTCCCAATTTCTTTCAAAATATAAGAATCATGTCTTTTACTCTTAATAAAGGCTTTGAGCACACACTAATTTTCTTTAAAACATATGCCTAGGGGGTGGAATTCCTGGGTCTTAGAGTTTACCTAAAAATATGAAAATGTACATAACCCCTCCGTGATGTGATTTCCAAATGGCTTTTTCAACCACCTCCTTTGCCTGGGGAGCTCTATGTGTTTAGATCAGCAATCTGATCCTTTCTGAGTGACCTTGATCTTGAGGGCCTGGCTTCAAGTCCCAGATTATCAATGGCAATAAACATGCCTCTTGCTCACTAGGAGGAGCCCCTTTTGTGGAGGGCATCAGCATCTGCTATCTTTATGGTTCCTGCCTTGTGTTGGTCATCACCAGAGAGAGGGTGCACTGGGCTGTCCTATCCTGGACAAAGGTCTCCATGTTCAGCATGGATCTGCTTATCCAGGAAAGTCATTTAATGGGGGATTGGGGAAGCCACCCTGCTTGCTCTATAAAAGGCACACCAGCCATTCGAATATATTAACTGCTTAAAAAACTCAAGTCTGTATATAGGTCCTTCCCTAATGTTAGCAGGGTTTGGGGCAAAAGTACAAACAGATGCAACATGTCTACCTAAATTATTTAAAATTATAAATCACTCCAACTGTTAATCTTAATATATTCTATTCTATCTTGACAAATATGCATCTTTAATGACATGGAAGACCAGGTTCAAATTTAGAATTCCTGGACTCCTCAGGTTTATGCATTTGAATGAGGTGCTGGTGGGAGCCCTGGCCCTGGCCCACCTGCCATCTTTTCCCATCTCTCTCTCCTGCACTAGGGATCTGTGTACACAGAAGCTCAAATGTCCAAGTGATGTGCCCCCTGCCCCAAACACAGCTGCCCCTTAGCCACTTCTAGGGATCCACAGACTCTGCCTTAGAGAAGATGGACCTGGGAAGAGCCCAGCCATTTGGGGAGGGAATTCTGGGGTCACAAGTTCCCAGAACTTGGTCCTGAAGGAGAGACACAGACACCATGTGGGCATGTCCCCTAGAACCTGTGGAAGGAATGTGGACAGAGCTGGGGTAGAGGTGTGCCTCTAATGTATGGTGCCTATGCACAGGTGTAAGGGCGGTATTGTCTGCCTATCTCCCCTCTCTCCTCACGGGTGCAGGAACTGTGTCTGGCAGTATCGCCAGCACCTATCACGGTACCTGGAACTTAAAAGTCACATCCTATATAGGTGCTTAATGGAAAGGACGTCAGACACAGTTCCGCACACTTCACTTCATTTAAACTTTTAATAGCCATTATTGCAGACGAAGGCTGTGAGGTTCAAAGAGGTTAAGTGACTCGCCCAAGGTCACACAGCTACAACAGACAGTGGCTGGATTTGCCAGCCACTACTAGCCTACTCTCTCGCCCTTCTTTTCATTAGTATTCTTTCTTTGCCTCTGTGCTGGGGCGGAGGGCCCGGAGCGGCCCCTGCACAAGGCCGGGCCTACCCCGCCGCCACTCTCCTTCTCTTCCCTCTCCCCCTCCTTCCCTATTCAGCCTCCCCCTCCCCCACCCCACCCTACCCGCCGCGCTCCCACAGCCCGCTCCGCTCCTCCTTCAGCCTCCCCCTCGCGCCGCGCTCCCCAACCCCTCGCGAAGCCCCGCCCCTTCCCTCAGGGGGACGTCACGTGCCGCCCCATCCCCCCGCGCCTGCGCGCTGCTTATTTCCCGCTGTCAGGATGAGGAGGCGGAGGTCGGCGCTCGGGTCCGTCTCTGCCCGCGGCTGTGGCGGCGCCGGCGGCTCCAGCCTTAGCGGTTCCTCCCTGGGCGGCGGTGGCGGCGGCTCGGTCGACGCCTCCTCCGCCAGCTGAGCCTGTGGGAGCCCGGGACGCCGCTTCCCCGCCCATCCCCGCTCCCCGAGGCCGGCCGCCCGGCCATGGCGCAGCCGGGCCCGGCTCCTCAGCCTGACGGTGAGTCGCCCACCATGGCAGGCGCGGCGGGCGCGGCCTGCCCGGCGCCGGCGTCGCGGGGAGACCTCCGGGCGGCGGGAAGGGCGCGCGCAGGCCCCGGGGGTGACCCTGCCGGGCGGAGGCGGGAGCGCGCGGGTTCCGGCGCCGGCTGCGCGCGAGGGCGGTGCGGGGGCCTGGGCGGCCGTCGCTGGGGAGGGGGCGGGAGGTGCCGGTTTTAGCCCTGGCTGGGGTGGGGGTGGGGGTGGAGGGAGGGGCGTGAGGGGGCTGCTGGGGACCAGGCAGAAGCTGGGGACCGTGGAGAGGGAGCTGCTGTGGGTAGCGGTGGGGCCGGCACGTGGGTTCTGCCCGTGGGGAGGATGGAAATCAGGAACATGTGCTATATTCGTTAAAGAAAAAAAAATTGCTTAGGTAGTGGTGATGTGCCCTCCCCGCGCCCCGCCCCCCATCCATGCCACTGAGCGCTTTGAGCTCAGTTTTGTGTCGTGAAACTGGTTGGGATCAGTAGCTGGATTTAGTAGCGTTCCTTGAGAGGCATTGTGGCTTAATGGTAAGTGCTGGGGCCTGGGCGTCTGCAGGACCTGGAGCCTTCACTAACAAGCACTATGCAGGTTTCTTAGCCTTTTTGAACTTGAGTATTCTCATGAAAAGAGGTTAATTCGAGCCTTTATATTTTACTTAGAAAGGAGGCAACATGTATTATGTAAACCGGTTAGTATTATTAAGGCGTTTTTTGGAAATAATGAGGAGAATGGTGAAGTCGAGGAAGCGTGTCTTTTATAGCACTTATATCCAAGGAAGGAAAAAGAGCCCCATCCTAATTAGTCCCAGGTGGTTGTCAGTCCTTCATGACCTTCTGGGAAATTGGCTTAAGCTCTGCTTCGGAGATTGACCACGTGGTTCCAGGTTTTACTACCTGGAGTTATGTTTGGAAAGACTGTGCCTGGTCCTTGGCAAGGTACTGCTGTATCTGGGCGAGAGAGTTCTTTCAGGTGTATTTCTGTAATCAGCGTGTGTGCTTAGAATCTTGTGTGAGTGGAATGTCGGGATTTGGTGCTGGGCCCATGGTAGGTCCTTAAAAACCTGCCTTTGCCTAGGATTGTCTCTTAAAATAATCTTTCATGAAGACCTTACTCTCTTTTGTTGCCTTTGAGGAACCTGAAACAATGTTATCAGATTTTAATGCTAGCTGCTTTCTTGGAAGTGTGTTCCAACGCCTTTTTGCTTCTAGTTTTAGGTTTTGTTAGTTGCCTAAGGAGACATGTCTGGTACCCACATCTGGAGTTGTGTAAGAATCTGGTTGCTGTTTCTGTTTCAGTAGAACAGAAGGGAGGCATTTCTGGTGGACTGTTAGAGGAAACAGGGATGTTTTCAGGCTACATTTTAATCCTCACCTTTTGCATTTGGTGTCAGGGAAGAAAACTTCCCGTTTCCACAAACACCTCTTTGTTTTTGCAGACAGAGGCAGAATAGAGAGAGCCCCAGTGGCTTCTGGTTCTGATCTGGAGGGGTAGGTATGCTTAGCTGGCAGCTGCCTTCTCTTGAGTTGCATGGAAACAAACGTCTAGGACGGCTCAGGTGACATGACAGTCTGGAATCAAAATTCCCTGCCTCTTTCTAGATGTGAAATGGTCTTCCTTGTAAATAGGCAGAAGTGACTAAGCACTTGAAAGAGGCTAGGAAAAATTAGCTTTAGGAAATCTTGTATTCTTAGTACAGGTTTATGCCCTGTTTTTCAAATCCTGTGACAGTGGGATGAGATTTAGTTTGCATAGATTGCAGTATTTATTTTCAGTTAATGTAGTAAATGAGCAGCCACAGCTACTGTTTACAGAAGGAGAGAGAATTCGGTGTATTTGAATGCTTTGTATCAGTGTCTTAGAAGTTCATCTTGGGGATTTAATTTTTCTCTTTGGCTGAACTTAACATAGATCACTTCTTAACACTTTAGCTTTAAGCATGCTTGAATTTCCTAGCCCTGCTGATATCAAAAAACAAAAACAAAAACAAAAAAACCAAACAGTTGCAGAATTCTTTTGAGTTAAACTGGCAGTAAAAGATAACTTTACTCTTTGACTTTAATCTAGCTTTTATCCCATTTTATTTATTTATTTGGCTGCACTGCGTGGCTTGTGTGCTCTTAGTTCCCTGACCAGGGATTGAACCCAGGCCCTCGGCAGTTAGAGCGCAGAGTCCTAACCACTGGACCTCCAGGGAATTCCCAGGTATCCCATTTTAGAGGCAGTTTTATTTTACGTTGACATTGTTTTCTTTTCCTTCTTTGACATAGGTTTATTTTTCATGGAGATATCGTAGATTAAGAAAAGAATTCATTTGTGTGTAAATCGACAGGGTAAAATGTAATAATTTTCTTTTAATTCTCTTTAATTTTTTCTTTTGTAAGTTTTTCGAAAACTTTTTTTTTTTTTTTTTTTTGCGGTACGCGGGCCTCACTGTTGTGGCCTCTCCCGTTGCGGAGCACAGGCTCCAGACGCGCAGGCTCAGCGGCCATGGCTCACGGGCCCAGCCGCTCCACAGCACGTGGGATCCTCCCGGACCGGGGCATGAACCCGTGTCCCCTGCATCGGCAGGCGGACTCTCAACCACTGCGCCACCAGGGAAGCCCGAAAACTATTTTTTTGATCATGCATCTTAGTTTACTCGTTTAGAACAAAGGTAACTTTAATAGTCAAAAAAATTTCAGCTTATTATTTCATTTTACCTTGATAATTCAAAGACTATATAGAATGTAAAATTTTTAAAATTTTAATATTTTTAAATCTAAGTTAAACTCTATCTTAGAAGCATTTGCTCTGATTTTACTTCATTTCTTTTTTATTTAAAAACACTGTATTCTAAAATCCTTCCATTAAAAAAGTATGGCTATTAAGAAGTGTGTCTCCTCCCATCTCCCAAAGGAAACCAGTATTAAGTTTTCTATCCTTCTTGACTTTTTTCCATAGTTAACACAGACATGCTACCTTTTCCCCCTGAAATGGACATGCTTTACATACATAGGTCTGCAACTTGTCTATTTTGCTTATAAGTGTTAGCTATAATTATCATATACTTGTAAGTGGTTATGTGGCCATATAATGTGCTATAGACACTGCATGCATTATTTCAGGAAATCTTCTTATCAGTGAGGTGGGTACTATTATAATATTGTTCCTGTTTTATTGATGAGGAAACTGAAGCACAGAGAAGTTGAAAGTGCCTAGAGTTACACAGCTAGAAGTGAGGGGAGCCAGGATTCAAATCCAGGTCACCTGATGCCAGAGCCCTCGATCTGTTTACTAGATCGTGGACTACTTTCCAGTTCAATGTTATAGATCTACCTCATTCTTGTTAAAGAATGTTCTGTCATACGCATGTACCACACATGATTTATTTGCCTATATCTTTATTGATGTTTTAATTTTTTCATTATAAGCAGTTCTGTAATAAATATTCTTGTACATATTTTTCAGGTACTTTTGCTTCTACTTCTGTAAGACTGTGAATTAAAGGGCATGAGCTCTGAGTGAATTAAATTTTAATAACCATTGCTAGCTTACTCTCAAAAAGTATCAATTTACATACCTGCCAATAGTATATGAGAGGGTGGATTTCCTCTACACTTTTACAAACCCTGGATAATGTCAGTTGTTTTAAGTTTGTATCTTCTGATAGACAAAAAAAAAAAAAAGGTATTCTTCAGTTAACAAATGTTTGTGTGCCTAGTCTAGACCAAGCCTTATGCTAGGCCCTAGGAAATAAAATGACGAAGAAACCCAAACCCAGTCCCTGTTCCTAGGTGGTGAATCAGAAGGCCGTTAATTAGATAATCCCACAGACAAGTACAAAACTGCTCAACAAATATGAGCGTGTACTACTGGCCAGGCACAATTCTAGATATTTGAAATACATCAGTGGGCAACACAGATAATAAATAACCCTGCCCTAGTGTGGGAGAAACAGATATTAAACAACAAACATAAGCAAAACATATGGATTGTTAGGTGATAAGTGCTATGGAAAAAAGAAAAAATAGAGCAGGGTAAAAGGAATGGGGATAGGCTGGTTTTAAATAGGGTGGTCAGAGTAGCCTTATTGCATAGATGACATTTGACCAGAGACTTGAAGGTGATAGAAGAGGTAATATGAGGATATCTGGAGGAAGAGTGTTCCAGACTTAGGGATCAATTCTTGCGAATGCCTTAGGGAAGGAATGTGTGTGGCATGTTTGAGGGATGGCATGGAGGTCAGTGTGGCTAGAATGAAATTATTGGGGCAGTGGGTGGAAGGAGGTGGGAGAGGAAGGGAGAAGAGAGTAGTAGAATATGAGGTGAAAGGTAATGGGGTGGTGGCAGGTCTTCTGGGCTCTAGAAGCATTGCAAAGATTGGCTTTCACTATGGGGAATCATTAAAAATGTTTTGAGCAGAGGAGTGATGTGATCTGACATAACATTTAAAAAAAAAAAAAACCACTCTGGTTGCTAGATTGGCAGTAGAGTAAAGGAAATGCAAGGGAGGCATTAATCCAGGAAAAAGATGATGAGGCTGAGACCAGGGTGCATTGGTGGAGGTTATATTTCGAAGGCATGGCCAACAGTATTTGGATTAGGTATGGGATGCAAAAGAGAGAGGTAGTCAAGGATCATTAGGAGGTTTTTGGGCTGAGCAGCTGTGAGAGGTACACAATGCTGTAATTGAGGAATTTGACCCATTTAGTTAGTCCAGGAAAGGTTTCTGAGGAAGTGGTCCTAGAGCTGAGATCCAGTGGATGAGCAGGAGTTCCTTTTTGGAAGAAGCAGGATGAGTAAGATGACTGAAGAAAGGTCAGTGTGTCTGGGTAGAGATGATGAGAGGGTCAAATAGGTATAGGCTGGCCTGAGTGGGCTTTACTGTTAGAGCTCTAAGGGAAGCCACTGAACGGTTTTAATCAAGTAGGTAAAATGATGGCTTTTTAATTTGTACTTTCCTGATAGTAATTATATATATTTATTTTTTCTTTTGTTGTGCAGAAAGCTTTAATTTTTATGTAGACCTGATCACTTTTTAAAAAAACATTTATTTTTATTTGGTTGTTCCAGGTCTTAGTTGTGGCATGTGGGCTCCTTAGTTGCAGCTAGTGGGCTCCTTAGTTGTGGCATGCATGTGGGATCTAATTCCTCGGCCAGGGATTGAACCTGGGCCCCCTGCATTGGGAGCATGGAGTCTTAACCACTGCGCCACCAGGGAAGTCCTTTGACCATTTTAAAAAATTAATGGTTTCTGGGTTTCTTAGGAAGACCTCTTTTTATTAAAAAAACAAAAAACAACCAAAAAAAACCCAACAACAACGAAAACATCTCATTTTCACCACTTTCATAGTTTCATCTCTTATATTTAGTACTTTAGACCATCTGGAATTTATTTTTAAATTTAACAGGTAAAGTTTAATATAAAGAATTATTAACTAAACAGGAGATTACCTAAGAGAAAAAAAAAACCCCTAAAGAATACAGGAATAGTAGATACAGGGAGCAGCTACTGCCTCAAGGCTGAGGCAGAGCACCTAGGGAAGGAACAAATCTTCAAGAGGCTGCTCCCAGAACTGAAATCCAGACTTTGTTGGAGAGGGTACAGCTGTGGCCCTCTGAAGGGCAGTGATCATTGAGGGACCACGTCTGTAGAACTTCCTGGAAAGCTGCTTTCTGGCTTGCTGGGGGAAGCTGCCTGCATCTGGAATTTATTTTTGATGTGATATAGTGTTCTAACTTTATTTTTCTTCCAAGTGGATAAAGCCAATTTTTTTTTAAAAAAGTATTTATTTTATTTATTTATTTTTGGCCGTGTTGGGTCTTCGTTGCTGCGCGCGGGCTTTCTCTAGTTGAGGCGAGTGGGGGCTACTCTTCGTTGCGGTGCGCGGGCTCCTCATTGCGGTGGCTTCTCGTTGTGGAAAACGGGCTCTAGGCACTCCGGCTTCAGTAGTTGTGGCTCGCGGGCTCTAGAGCGCAGGCTCAGTAGTTGTGCTGCACGGGCGTAGTTGCTCCGCGGCATGTGGGATCTTCCCGGATCAGAGCTCGAACCCGTGTCCCCTGCATTGGCAGGTGGATTCTTAGCCACTGTGCCACCAGGGAAGCCCAAGCCAATTGTTTTAATACCATTTATTCAATAATCCATATATTTGGTTTGTTTATTATTACTTGATAAATCTCCCAACTGCTAAACTTGATCAGAAACACAAAAGCCCTGAGCTTACCCCACAGTCTGACTAACACAGTCTCACTAACACAGACTAACACAGTCTGCCCCAGCACACAGTAGCCTGGGATTGTGTAATAATCCTTTAATTTGTATGTCTTACCTGACTACCTGTGGATGGAACTGCCTTTGACTCTTAAGGGCTCTGATTTCTAAAATATCTTGAGTACATCATATACTGGGTTTTTATTCAGTGAAATTTCATGTGCTCTTTTTGTATAATCAGTCATTACATTGAGTTTAGTCTTCATAGGAATATTTAGTAAACAATTCTGTTTATTTTTGTGTAGGACAGCTGTGCCAGGTAATGCGGAAGGGCTGTGGAAATGAACGAGATATAGTTCTGATTTCAGGAATTTTATGATCTAGTGGAGGGAATGGGCTTTAGGCACACTAATGTGAAATGAGGAGGTGCCTAGTGATAGTAGATAGTTCTCTGTTGGATCACAGGGGAAACTTACTACAAGTAGAACAGGGAGAGCTATGAAGGAAGGTGCCTTTGTTCAGTTTTCTCATTAGATACTTGAATCTCTTCCAAGTGGTAGACTAATTTCTGTTTGAATGTCTCTGGAGAGAGAAGGAGCTCACGACATTCCTAGTTTTGACTAGTTCTAATGTTTTGGTTATCCTTTAATTAAGTGGAAATTTGCCTCACCATTACTTTTACTCACTGCAGATGTATTTAACCTATAGAGAGTAGTAGATATAGACATATCCCTGAAAAGAATCTTAAAGACTATCTTCCCTCATTTTAGAGATCAGGAAATTAAGGACTAAAGAAGCAGAAGTGACGTGCATTGTAGCAGAGCCAACAGTAGAATTCAGTAGTAGAGTGGGGTTGTCACCTGTCTTCTGGTTACTGCTTCTGTTTATGTAGAATGAACTTTCTCTAGCTGCGTCATTATGACATTGCTAAAAAGGAATCATAGAATGGATGTAACTTGATTACAGTCAGAACGCATGAGACTTTTTCTTTTTTTTTAAATATTTATTTACTTATTTGGCTGCGCTGGGTGTTCGTTGTGGCACGTGGGATCTTGGTTGCCGCATGCGGGATTTTTTAGTTGTGGCATGTGGGCTCTCAGTTGCGGCATGCGAGATCCAATTCCATGACCAGTGATGGAACCCGGACCCCCTGCATTGGGAGCCTGGAGTCTTAACCACTGGACCACCAGGGAAGTCCTGAGACTTCCTTGATAATTATTTATTTTTCAATAATTGTAGATGCTGGAGGAACTGCCCCTGAGAAGGGAGAACCTGAAGTTATCAAGGAGAAAATAAATATGGACTAGATCTCTGAGGAATTAAGAGCAGATAAGATGCATCAAGAGCTTGAGTGTCAGGAGGAGAGACAGGGATCTCATCCTCCAAAACAGAAGGGAAAAAGGAAAGGATGTGTGAGAAAGAAAGGTAGAGAAAACTCTTGAGGTAGAAGAGAAACTGACTAAATATAAGTGTAGTCTCCATTCATTTATTCAGCATATATGATTTGAGTATGAACTACGAACAGGGTAGACAAGGTGCCTGTCCTCATGGAAGTTGTTTTGCAACCTTTATTACAGATGAGATTGTTTATACTTGGCTGGGTTCCTCATCTTAAGCACAGAACACAGAAAATAATTTGGCTATGTTCCCAGTTATCCTAAAGGTGATATAACCAGTACCATTTTAGATGCACAGGAGAGAAGTTAATTCATTATGTACATTGAATACCTTGGGCATTAGGATTTAACTCTGTCATGGAACCTGGGTTGAGAAAGGCTGTTAGAATAATAAGTACAGGGTATGATTGGGTCCTTATTGTGGGAAGTCCAATGGGGTGGGGGTGGGGGAACCATGATGTGGGTTACTATTCCATTGGTTAAGTGTATGAAAAATCAATACAAACTTGATAGTTACCATTTAGTCCCAAATTGATGTCTACTTGATTACTTTCTCTAAGCTCCTGCTATATTTATTATTTATAAGTAAACTGCTGCTGCCCACCTGGCCTCCCCCCCTCCCCCATCTAGATATTATATTCCCAGCTTTCTTAGCTACTGTGGAATAGAGTCTGCCTGACACTACTTCTGTCTTTCATTTTATTGTGAACCTAGTAAGCCTCAGTAGACAGTTACAGAAGGGCCATTAACAGGTTAGATCCATCTCCATTGCAAATATTTGTTCTGCATTTACTCCTGACAGATGAAATCCAGTCTTCCTAGAACATGGCCACTTTTTGTGGTAACTGTATTAGTAAATTCTTAACTTTGTTGGGCTGAAATCACTTCCCTACAACTTCTACACCATGGTTCTGGCCTCGTGAATGAGTCAAAATTAGTCTATTTTCTCTTCCACACAAAGGGTCTTCAGATACTTAAAGAGCTTGCTTCCATCTTGGCAGTTCCTCATGTGAGGATTCTGTACCCTCTCCATTCTTTGCAGCTTCTTTTGCTTGGCTAGCCAGGTGTTCTAATACCATGTAGTTTGCTAGTGCTCTTCCTAAAATGGTGTCCCTAATATTAGTGGAATATTCCAGACATGGAATCTATGTGACTCGTGCAACAAACAGCAAAGATGTTCTTTTTTGATCAAAACTCTCAACTCTTTTTGATGTATGCTAACGTTCCCTCAAATTTGTTTTATTTCTCTGTATCATATGAGTTCATAATAAAATGGAAGCTGTGATTTATTGAGGTGTTCTGTGCCTTGCACTGTGTTGTGTTTTTTTTAAAATTAGAGTAGTTTTATTTTCATAGCAAAATTGAACAGAACGTACAGAGAGTTTTCTTATACCCCCTCCCTGTCAGACTCCCTGACCATCAACATTCCACACCAGTGTGGTACATTTTTAAACAATCGATGAACCTGCACATCATTATCATCCAAAGTCCATCACTTACATTAGTGTTCACTCTTGGTGTTGTACATTCTGTGGGTTTGGACAAACATGCAATGCATCTATCCATTGACCGTTGTAATATCATATAGAACAGTTTCACTGCCTTAGAAATGCCGTGATCTACCTCCTCATCCCTCTTTTCCCGTGAATGCTTGGTAAACACTGATCTTTTTACTGTCTCCATGGTTTCTCCCTTTTCCAGAATGTTATATAGTTGGAATCATACAGTTATGTAGCCTTTTTCATATTGGCTTCTTTCACTTAGTAATATACATTTAAGGTTTCTTCATGTCTTTTTGTGGCTTGGTAGCCCAATTCTTTTTTTAGCACTGATTAATATTTCATTGTCTAGATGTACCAGTTATTCAGTTATTGAAGGACTTCATGATTGCTTCCAAGTTTTAGCAGTTATGAATAAATTACTATAATGCAGATTTCTGTATGGATCTAAGTTTTCCACTCATTTGGCTAAATATTAAGGAGTGTGATTGCTGGATTATATGGTAAGAGTATGTTGAAGTGGCTGTACCATTTTGCATTCCCACCAGCCACAAATGAGCATTCCTGTTGTTCCACTTTTTCCAGCATTTGGCAAGTGTCTGTGTTTTGGATTTTAGCCATTCTAGTAGATGTCTAGTGGTATCTCATTGTTTTAATTTGCAGTTCCCTAAAGACAGATGATGTTGAGGTTATTCACTATCTGTATATCTTCTTTTGTGAGGTGTCTGTTCAGAATTTTTGCTTAACTTTTAATGAGGTTGTTAATTTTCTTATTGTTTAGTTTTAAGAGTGCATTGTGTATTTTGGATAACTGGACTTTATCAGATATGTCTTTTGCAAGTATTTTCTCCAAATCTGTGGCTTGTCTTTGCCCTTGACAGTGTTTTTCACAAACAGAAGTTTTAAATTTAATGAAATCCAACTTATAATTATATCTTTCATAGATCATGCCTTTGGTGCAGTATCTAAAAAGTCATTGCCATAACCCAAGGTCATCTAGATTTTCTACTATGTTTCGCTCTAGGAGTTTCATAGTTTTGCATTTTACATTTAGGTCTGTGACTCATTTTGAGTTATTTTTTTTGTAAAGAGTGTAAAGTCTGTAGCTAGATTTTTTCTTTCATTTTTGCATGTGGATATCCAGTTGTTCCAGCACCATCATTTGTTGAAAAGACTGTCCTTTCTCCATTGAATTGCCTGTCCTTCTCTGTCACAGATCAGTCTACTATATTCGTGGATCTATTCCTAGGCTCACCGTTCTGTTCCATTTATATATTTGTGTATTCTTTCATAGATGTGATTTTAAATTTCTTAATTAAAAGATTTTTTGGTGTCAAAAATAACAAATGTTTGTTAAAAATTTATAAATGTATAATATGAAGGGAAAAGTCCATATAAGCTCATAAGCTCACCCCTCAGAGATAAACACTGATAAGGGTCTGGTAGATATTTTTCTGGTTTTTTTAAAAATAAATGTGTATTCTGATGATTTAAAAGTGGAATCCTGCTATATACGCTCTTCTCAACCTTCCTTTTTCTTTATTTGTTTTTGATATAGATAATGTCATCATTTTTGAAATAGATCATTTTTGTGGCTGCATAATACAGATACACTATAATTTTTTAAAGTAAGTCCCCATTGATGAATATTTGTGCCGTTATTATAAAACTTCAGCTAATATCCTTGTACCTGTCTTCACAGGCTCATGTGAGTGTTTTTGTGTTATAAGTTCCTTGAACCAAAATTACTGAGTCAAAGAATATGAACGTTTAAAAATTTAATGGCAGGACTTCTCTGGTGGTCCAGTGGCTAAGACTCCACTCTCCCAGTGTAGGGGGTCTGGCTTCGATCCCTGCTCAGGGAACTAGATCCTGCATGCATGCCTCAACCAAGAGTCCAAATGCCATAACTAAAGATCTCGTGTGCTGCAACTAAGACCCGGCGCAGCCAAAATAAATAAGTAAACATTTAAAAATTTAATGGCAAATGTCAAATTCTTTTTCAGAAAGGTTGTACAATTTACAGGCTCACCATCAGGGTATAAGAGAACTTATAGCTCCTTAATTTAAGAAATTATTTGCATATGGGGAAGTTGACCTCTTTATCATGTGTGTAGCAAATGTAGCAAAAATTTCCCCCATTTTGTTTTTTAATTTTGAGATGTTTTGGCATATGGGTTTTATCAGTTTTTTCCTTAATGGCTTCTAGGTTTCCTTCTACCTCTTTGTCTGTGTTACCTTCTAGTATTTACTTTAAAATGTTTGATCACTTTGGAATTTATTTTGATGTAAAGGCTGAGATAGGAATCTAGCTTTTACTACTGTTTATTTTCAAATGGCTAGCCAGATATTATTGCACCATGTAGTGATTAATCCATTTTTCTCAATTGATTTTGAAATGCCACCATTTATTATATGCTAAATTTCCAGGAATACCTGAGTCCGTTTCTGAATAGTATTGTGTTTGATTGATTTATCTGTTCTGGTGTTATACCCATAGTTAAAATGACTTTTTTCCCTACTTTCTAATGTTTTAGTATTTTAAAGAGCCAGGAACCCTTCATTATTTATTTTCTAGAATTTTCCTGAACTATTCTTAGGTATTTACTCATTCAGATAAAATTTGGAATGATCACATTAAGTCTGCCCACCATGCTCCCCTCTACTGCCCCCTTCCCCCCCGCCCCCCCAAAAAAGACCTTAAAAAAACCCTCATTGATTTAGTTATAAACTAAGGAGAAAGGTGTATCTTTTTTTTTTTTTGCGGGCCTCTCACTGTTGTGGCCTCTCCCATTGCGGAGCACAGGCTCCGGACACGCAGGCTCAGCGGCCATGGCTCACGGGCCCAGCCGCTCTGCGGCATGTGGGATCTTCCCGGCCCGGGGCACGAACCTGTATCCCCTGCATCGGCAGGCGGACTCTCAACCACCGCGCCACCAGGGAAGCCCATAGAAAGGTGTATCTTTAACAAGCATCTTTAGAGTGCCATAGAGCACTTTAAGTGCATTAATTATTTAATCCTCTGAATTCTTTAAGGTTGGTATTATCCATATTTCACAACGAGGAAATGAAAGTTTAGTAAATTGCTCAGGATCCAGGTTCCCATGACTTTTTTTTACTATTTACATTCCACCCACTATCTCTCAGGTTAGTTTTATTTAAGTAAACTCTCAGATCATTAAAAAAGGGGCAAAGTTAAAACAAAAACCCAAGTTGTGTGTGTGTGTGTGTGTGTGTGTGTGTGTGTGCTTTTTAACCATAAAGTACAAAGAAAGTATAAAGAAAAGTGGACTTATAATTCTATCCTTTGGAATATTTTGTCATTTTAGTGTATTTCTGGCCATGTTTTATATCAACAAATAAAATTTTTAACCAGCTGATCATATTGCACATGTGGTTTTGTATTCTGCTATTTTTATTTTAATTATGATGTAAAATATTTCTGTGTTGTAAGCTTTTCAAAAAACGTTGGTTTTAAAAGTCTAATTTATCATATATTTGTTATACATTAAGTTATAAAAATAACTTAATTATTTTCCTATTACTGCCTATTTGATTATTTGTAAGATCTTGCTATTAGTAAATAATTCTACAGGAGACATCTTTGGACATTAGTCTTTGATGTCATCTTTGATTATTTCCCAGAGAGTTCTGGGTCAAAAAATATGAGGTTTTGATATATTTATATATTGCTAAATTGCTTTCCAGATATCTCGTTCTAGTTTACATTTCTACCATTAGTGCTGATCTTTTAGTGTCACCTCACCCTTGTTAACATTAAGTATAGACTTAATTATTACCAATAGCATAGGCAAAGTGGTATCTTATTGCTGTTTTAAGTTTCTAAATGCAACCTATAACAGCAATAAGATACCATTTTGGTGGGTGTGATTAGGCTTTAAAAAATGTATTGACCATTTGTTTTCTTTGTGCATTGCCTTTTCATGTCCTTTGCCATTTTCTTATTAATTTATAAATATCTTTATTTCATGGACATTGGCCTTTGTCTTTTATTTGTTACAGATATTGTCCAAGTTTATTCTTTCTCTTATTGCTAATGCATGGTATAGAGAAGCCTAAGAATTCTTTTGAACAAACTTGATAATGCTTTGATACCTTCAAAGACCTGCTTTATCTCAGTATCAATTAGATATCCACTTATACTTTCTTCGTTTTTTGTTTTTTTCTGTAATTGTTGGCCTTTTTTTTTTTTTTCAATATCATTTGAATTTTTAAGTTGTTTCTGTATGAGCTGTTTGTCAGGTTAGGACTTCCACATCTTTTATTAAGTCATTAATTTTCTGTAAGCAGTTATTTTATAATTTTAGATAAAATTAATACTACCTATTGTAAACAATTTAGAAAATGCAGAAAAGCATAAAAAAATTACTCAAAGATAATATCCATTCACTTATTGATATGTTATCTTTCCAGGGGTTTTATATGTATATTAATTATTTATTTTTTACTTTTTGGGTTGCATTGGGTCTTAGCTGCAGCATGCGGGATCTTCGTTGAGGTATGCGGGATCTTTCGTTGCAGCGTGCAGGCTTCTCTAGTTGTGGTGTGTGGGTTTTCTCTTCTCTAGTTGTGCATGGCCTCCAGAGCATGTGGGCTCTGTAGTTTGTGGCACGTGGGCTCTCTAGCGAAGGTGTGTGAGCTCAGTAGTTGTGGCACGTGAGCTTAGTTGCCCCACAGTGTGTGGGATCCTAGCTCCCTGACCAGGGATTGAACCCGCGTCCCCTGCATTGGAAGGTGGATTCTTTACCACTGGGCCACCAGGGAAGTCACTATATGTATATTAAAATATATGAAAAAAACTCTTTTTAAAAGTTCAATGAAAATTCTAATATTTTTATAGGGTGTTGTTTCCACTTAAATTAAGTAATAAATGTTATTGTTAATGACTGCATAGTAATCCATTGTATGGATTCCATAACATGATTAACTAGGTCTCTCTTGGTATATATTTAAATTTTTTTCCCATTGCAGTTAACACTGTAGTAAACATCCTGCTACATATATCTCTAAATATTTATGCAAATACTTATCTTAATAACCTTTGAAACAACTAGTAAGGATTTATGTACATTAAAATTTTGATACTTTTGATATATATACATTTTGATGTATTCTTTTGTATCAGGAATACCTCTCATAGCAATTGGAAATCCAATCCCTAGTGGCTTAAACAAGTAAAGGGTTTTTTTGTGTGTAGCAAGTTTAGAAGTAAAGCATTCCAAAGTTGGTTCAGTTGTTCAAGGATGTCCAAGTTCCTTCTATTTTTTTTCTTTCTTTTTAAAAAATATTTATTTATTTGGCTGCGCTGGGTCTTAGTTGCAGCATGCGGGATCTTTAGTTGTGGCACATGGGATCTTTAGTTGTGGCATGCGGATCTAGTTCCCTGACCAGGGCTCAAACCTGGGTGCCCTGCATTGGGAGCACAGAGTCTTAACTGCTGGATCACCAGGGAAGTCCTCCTTCTATTTTCTGTTTTTCTCCAATGTGAGCCTGTTTGCTCACATCTTTATTATTTTTTACTTGCAGATTCACTTCTGATTTCCTCTTGGGAGTATTTATTCCTTTAAATCTTTTAGTGTTTTTTTTTTCTTTTAGTATTTTCTTAGTTCTCTTTGTTGGGTTTTCTGTTTTAGGCACATGGATCATCCATATATTGGGCATTCTTTGTTTCTCATAGCTGTTTCCTTTTTCATTGCTTTACTTTTTTTCCTTTTCTTTGTAATTCATTGAGATTATTTCAGGTCTTTTTGATCTCTAACAGAATTGATTAATGGATTTCCTAATGTTGGGACAGATTTTGTATACCTGAGGTAAACTCAGCTTGTTTGTGATGGATTGTTCTAGTATGTATCTAGGTTAGGTTTGCTAATGTTTTAACTTTTTTTTTTTTGCAAAATTACGTTCATAACTGAGATTGGCCTATAGTTTTACATTTTGGTACTACCTTGGGTTTTGGTGCCTTGATTATACTAGTCTAGTAAAATAAATTCGGAAACATTCCATCTTTTATTATGCTGAAGACAGTTTAAATAGCATAAGATATATTTATTCCTTGTAGATTTGATAGAATTTGTTACGGTCTCTTTCGAAAAGGTTTCATCTTGAAACTTGTATAGATACCTCATAATTTGGGGGGTCATTTTTCTGTTGTTAGACATTTGCTTTTTTTGACGTTTTGGAATTCTGATGCTTTAAAGAAGTCAACATTCTTGCAATTAAATCTTTTTTTTTTTTTGGCTGTGTTGGGTCTTCGTTGCTGCACGTGGGCTTTCTCTAGTTGCGATGAGCAGGGGCTACTCTTTCATTGAGGTGCACAGGTTTCTCATTTGCGGTGCTTTCTCTTGTTGCGGAGCATGGGCTCTGGGGGTGTGAGGTTCAGTAGTTGCAGCACGTGGGCTCAGTAGTTGTGGCATGTGGGCTTAGTTGCTCTGTGGCATGTGGGATCTTCCTGGACCAGGGATCAATCCCGTGTCCCCTGCATTGGCAGGTGGATTCTTAACCACAGCGCCACCAGGGAGTTCCTGCAATTAAATCTTCATGCATACTCATCATTATTACTTCTTTAGGATATATTTGTGGCAGTGAAATTGCTTGGTTGAAAAGTATACAGAATTTTAAGACTTTTGCTGTCGATTACTACATAGTTATTTGTCTTGAAACATACCCTGGATTTGTTTTAATCAGGTATGGTAAGGGGACAGAATTTTAGGATTAGAAGGGACTTTTTTTTTTAATTGAAGTATAGTTGATTTACAGTGTTGTGTCAATTTCTGCTGTACAGCAAAGTGATTCATATATATATATTCTTTTTCATATTCTTTCCCATTATGGTTTTTTAAAAAATATTTATTTATTTATTTGGTTGCATTGGGTCTTAGTTGTGGTAGGCGGGCTCTTTAGTTGTGGCTCGCCAGCTCCTTAGTTGCCACACGTGGGCTCCTTAGTTGTGGCTCACGGGCTCCTTAGCTGTGGCATGCGAACTCTTAGTTGTGGCATGCGTATGGGATCTAGTTCCCTGACCAGGGATCAAACCCGGGCCCCTGCATTGGGAGCACAGAGTCTTAACCATTGTGCCACCAGGGAAGTCCCCCATTATGGTTTATCACAGGATATTGAATATAGTTCCTTGTACTCTACAGTGGGACCTTGTTGTTTATCAGTTCTATATATGATAGTTTGCATCTGCTAACCCCAAACTCCCAATCCATGCATCTCCCACCCTGCTTCCCCTTGGCAACCACAAGTCTGTTCTCTATGTCTGTGAGTCTGTTTCTGTTTCATAGGTAAGTTCATTTGTGTCATGTTTTAGTTTCCATGTGTAAGTGATATCATATGGTATTTGTCTTTCTCTTTCTGACTTAACTTCACTTAGCATGATAATCTATAGTTGCATCCATGTTGCTGCAAATAGCATTATTTTATTTTTGTTAATGGCTGAGTAGTATTCCACCGTATATGTACCACATCTTGGTCCATTCATCTGTTGACGGACATTTAGGTTTCCATGCTTTGGCTATTGTGAAAAGTGCTGCTATGAACATAGGGGTGTATGTATTTTTTTGAATTTTAGTTTTGTCCGGATATATGCCCAGGAGTGGGATTGCTGGACCATATGGAAGCTTTGTTTTTATTTAATTAATTAATTTATCTATTTTATTTTTGGGTCTTTGTTCCTGCATGTGGGCTTTCTTTAGTGGCGGTGAGTGGGCTTCTCATTGCAGTGGCTTGTTGTGGAGCATAGGCTCTAGGCTCACAGCCTTCGGTAGTTGTGGCTCGTGGGCTCTAGAGTGCAGTCTCAGTAGTTGTGGCACATGGGCTTAGTTGCTCCACGGCATGTGGGATCTTCCTGGACCAGGGCTTGAACCCATGACCCCTCATTGGTGGGCGGATTCTTAACCACTGCGCCACCAGGGAAGCCCCTGATGTTTTTAGTTTTTTGAGGAACCTCCATACTGTTTTCCATAGTGGCCGCACCAACTTACATTCCCACCAACAGTAGGAGGGTTCCCTTTGCTCCACACCCTCTCCAGCATTTGTTATTTGTAGACTTTTTAATGATGGCTGTTTTGACCAGTGTCAGGTGGTACCTCATTGTAGGTTTGATTTGTGTTTCTCTAATAATTAGTGATGTTGAGCATCTTTTCATGTGCCTTTTGGCCATCTGTATGTCTTCTTTGGAGAAATAACTATTTAGTTCTTTTGCCCATTTTTCGATTGGGTTGTTCGTTTTTTGTTGTTGAGTTGTATGAGCTGTTTGTATATTTTGGAAACTAAGCCCTCGTCAGTTGTATCGTTTGCAAATATTTACTCCCATTCCATAGGTTGTCTTTTCGTTTTGTTTATGGTTTCCTTTTGGAAGGGACTTTTTACCTGTCTTCTGGTGTGTCACTTTGTATCTGAAGTTCTCAACCCTTCCTATCAGTTTATAACAGATTTCTTACCTTTGTCACTATTGACATTTTGCGCTGTATTATTCTTTGTTGTGTATGACTGTCCTGTACATTGTAGGATGTTAAATAAGCAGCATCTTTGGCCCCTACCCCCTAGATGCCAGTACCCTTACCTACGCACCCCCCCCCCGACCCCACCCCCGGTTGTGACAACCAAAAATGTCTCCAGACATTGTCAAATATCCTCTGGGAAGCAAAATCACCTCCAGTTGAGAACCACTGGTTTATAACAAAATGCTTTAGAATGCACTGTTACCATTCTGATAAAGTTATACAAATGACTTAAAAAAAAACAAACCCTAACAGTATAATGCCTTTAGTGTGAAGGAAAATAACTTATAATTAAGTATATATATTTCATCATGTAAATTAACATGTGACTAAATAAAAGAGCCACCCCTAGAAGGTGGTATTACACTTGTTTATAAGTCCTATATTAATCACTATTAAATACTTATAGTCACAGGGAAATCTTTCTAGGCCATGGCAGGTCAGTGTTTGAACCCAGCTCTGCCACTTCCTAGCGGTGCAACAATAGGCATTTTACTTAATTTCTCAGAAAGTTTTCTCACCTATAACTGGGGATGGTATGCCTACTTTATGGTTTGTTTTGAAAGTTTAATGAGCCAGTGTATAAAATAACTTGCCTAAGAGCTATATGTAAATTATATAATCCTTGCTACAACCCTAGAAGGTAGTACTATTCTAGTCCCCATTTTTACAGGTAGAGAGAAGGAACCAGTTTATAAGTGGCAGAGCTGGGATTCAAACATTAATTCCAGAGCCTGTGCTTTCAACTATTATGCTGTACGGCTTCCCGTATAATACCTGATGAATAGGGGATACTTAACTGTTAGTTCCTGTTATTTAATTCTTTTTTCTAGCTTTGAGAGACACCCCCTCACCCTCCTCCCCATGTCATTAACATCAGCGCTCTCTCCTGGAAATTTTTTTACCTACTGGTTTCTCATTTCCCCTTCAGGGACATATAATTAATCTTCTTCATCCACACTTAGGATAACTATTTATCAAAATTCTGATGCCTTTCTATGTATGACTTTGATATTTCTGAAAGGCTCATAAATAATGCATTCAACTTCCCTTATAAATAAAATATAATGCTTGTCTTTTTATTATTTATTTATGAAGAACTTCTTTTCTGATAAATAACTTCTAATATCAGCTGTGTGGTTATATTGTAGCCTTTTTATAACACAAGTATAGGGAGATGAGAAATTACATCTACATTTTAGGTTTTCCATGTTACAATGAAGGACAGTATGTACATAGGGAATTTGATTTGTTTTACAGTATAATCAAACATGGTTCCAAGAGGTATCATATGTTGTGTTAGGCTTGACTTGTTCCTATGTAAACGATAAAAAAAAAAAATCTTCAAAAAAAAATCTTCAGAATATTCTGTGCAAATTTTCATTTTATATTTAAGGAGTTTGGTAACCAGAAGTAATTAAATTTTTAATTAATAGTTCTCCACTGTGAATTGTATGTGTGAATATGTATAATGCCCCTTTATATGGAATGGTGGAGGGATGGTTTTACGGGCACATTATTTTTCAGCTGATTTAGACTTAAGCCCTCAAACATAGAAATGGTAAGACTTTAAAAAAAAACAAGCAAACTTAGTCTTTTATATGGAATTTTTTAAACACTTGAAAAGTAAAGAGTTTAGCATGTAGACCCACCACCCTCTCTCTGTGTATCATGATTATCAATGCATGGCGGGTCTTGTTTCACCTATAGCCCTCCCCACCTTCCCTCCTGGATTTTTTTTGGTTTGTTTTTTAATTAATTAATTTATTATGGCTGCATTGGGTCTTCGTTGCTGCATGTGGGCTTTCTCTAGTTGGTTGAGCAGGGGCTACTCTTTGTTGCGGTGCACGGGCTTCTCATTGCGGTGGCTTCTCTTGTTGTGGAGCATGGGCTCTAGGTGTGCAGGCTTCAGTAGTTGTGGCTTGCGGGCTCCAGTAGTTGTGGTTTACAGGCTTAGCTGCTCTGTGGCATGTGGGATCTTCCCGGACCAGGGATTGAACACGGGTTCCCTCCATTGCAGTGGTTAAGAATCTGCCTGCCAATGGAGGGGACCCGTGTTCAATCCCTGGTCTGGGAAGATCTGTGGCACGTGGGACACGGGTCCCCTCCATTGGCAGGCAGATTCTTAACCACTGTACCACCAGGGAGGTCCCCCCTCCTGGATTTTTTAATAGCAAAACTCAGACATTAGATGATTTCATTTGGAAACATTTTAGTATATATGTAAACATAAAATGCAATACTACTATATCACCTAAAAACAGTAATTCTTTAGTGTTTCTGAATATCTAGTCAGTGTTGAAATTTCCTCAGTTGTCTCAACTTAAAAAAAAAAAATTGTTCAAATCAGGATCCAAAATAAAAGCTATCCTTAAGATTGGTTGGTGTGTCCTGTCTGTTTTTTTCCCTTACAATTTGTCTGTTGAAGAAATCCACCCTGTAGATTGTTCACACCTGGAATTTCCTAATTGCATCCATGTTGTGTTGGTCTCCATATTCTTGTGCCTTCTGTGTTTCCTCTAAATCGGTAGTTTGATCTAAAGTAGTGATTAGGTCCAGGTTTTTGTTTGTTTGAAATACGGTTTTATGTGTTATTTTTTTTGTGGTGGTCTTGTTTTGCTTTTTAAAAGAATATTTCAAAGTGGTAGCGTGTACCTCTATCAGGAGGCTCATAATGTCTGGTTGTCTCTTTGAGATGTTAGGACTGTTGATCATTGCCTAGATTTCTCCATTCATTAGGATTTGTAAAATAGCAAGTTATTAGCTGGAATAGTTCTGTAAAGAAAAATTCTCCTTGTATATTTTGCTACCTTATGGTGTAGGAAATGGAGAATAAATGCTTACTACTTTTCTCTTTGGTTACCAGTTTTCAAAATAATGACTTGGTTGCCTAGAACCCTTCAAAGGTAACTAATCAGGGTTTTCTTTTTCCTTCGTATATCATCAAGAACACATGGATTTAAATAATGTATATGTTTTGGGCTTCCCTGGTGGCGCAGTGGTTGAGAGTCCGCCTGCCGATGCAGGGGACACGGGTTCGTGCCCCGGTCCGGGAAGATCCCACATGCCACGGAGCGGCTGGGCCCGTGAGCCATGGCCGCTGAGCCTGCGCTTCCGGAGCCTGTGCTCCGCAACGGGGGAGGCCACAACAGTGAGAGGCCTGCGTATAGCAAGAAAAAAAAATGTATATGTTTTACTTCATTGTAGTTACTGATTATATTAGTTTACTATGGCTGCTCCAACAAATTACCATAACTGGGTGGCTTAAAACAACAGAAGTTTATTCTCTCATAGTTGAGGAGGCCAGACGTCCGGAATCAGAATCACTGGGCTGAAATCAAGTGTCAGCAGGTCTGTACTCCTTCCAGAGGTTCTAGGGGAGCATCTGTTCCTTGCCTCTTCCTGCTTCTGGTGGCTGCTGGCATTCCTTGGCTTCCTCACTCCACTTTCTGCTTCTGTTATCACATTACATAGTCCTCTTTGTGTCTGCTGAGGAACTCCTGTTTCTTATAAGGGTAGATATGATTGCATTTATGGCTCACTGGATAGTCCAGGATAAACTACTCTTTTCAAGATCCTTAACTTAATTATATCTTTTACCGTATAACGTAATATTTATACGTTTGGTGATTAGGAAATTAATACATCTGAGGGGAAGGGTTGGTTCAACCTACCACACTGATGTTCAGATTATCTCATCTTTGGCCATTAAATCCTTTAAGTCGACTCCTTTGTTACAAAGGGAAGTCCTTTGATAAAACCCCAGTAGGTGCCAAGATGTTCCAGGTTTATCTTGTATATTTCCTGCCCCAGGCCGGGAATCAGAGTTTTTTCCAAGGAACCCTGGTTACTTTTTGTGGGAAACAGTATTTAGAGACCACATTCTAGGTGCTAGGGGCATAGCATGTATTTTTCTTAGCAATTTTTCTGAAATAAATTACACTTTTACTTTGTTTTCTTAAACAGAGTACACTGGATATCACTGAATCTTTTATCAATGACTTAGTATGAACATTAGTTTTGGGACCAAGCTATATACTGGTGACTTCCCCAGTGCTGCTGAATTTTTAAAAATTAGGTTTGTTTGCTTTTACTTTAAATGTAACCAAATTCCAGTTCAGTTCTAGTCATTGTTTTATTTTTTATTTTTTCTCTGTGACCCAGTCATCCAGTCTGTGGGATTTGTTTCTCACCTATGGGGCTTTTCAACGAACTGCACTAATCTCTAAACTCTGCTTTTTCTATATCCTTTGTTCTCTGACTCTAAGCAAAATTAAGTTTGTTAGGAGATAAAATTGGATCTTATAGAGTATAATAGTAAGTCAGATGGGAAGGGAAGTCTACTCAGCTAAGCATTCGAATGCATGAGGTTTTCATTTCTATTAAGCTTGAAGGCTCTTTTGGAGGTGGAGCAGTGTGGTGGGGATGGTGTGTGTAGGGCTAGTTGCTCTTTGATGCATGGTGAACAGTGCCAGACCTCTGGTAACAGCTTTAGTAAAGGTATTCATTTATTTGAATTTGAAAACGATTCAGAGTTTAACCAATAGCTTAAAAAAAAAAACACTTTATTTTAAAATGGTTTTAGACTTATGGAAAAGTTGGAAAGATAGGACAGAGTTTTCATATACTGCACATCCAGGATCCCTTGTTAAAAACATGTTGTATTAGTATAGTACATTTGTCAAAATTAATGAACTAATATTGACACATTACTCTTAACTGAAGTCCCTGCTTTATTCAGATTTCCTTAGCTTTTTCTTTTTTGGCAGAAAAGTAGAATTTATTGGTGGGCGTGAGTAAGGAGGGGACAGTGCCAAGGCTCTCATGAGTCCAGGGCCCGCTATTTGTCCAGGGGCCACGATTAGGGATGTATTTGACCCCACAGCCATCTGGGATGAGCCGCTTTTCTGCCACCATATTTTCAACTTCATCTGTATTAAACTTAGTAAATCCCCACTTCTTGGAGATGTGGATCTTCTGGTAGCCAGAGAACTTCAGCTTGGCCCTGCGTAGGGCCTCAGTCACATGCTCCTTGTTCTGCAGCTTGGTGTGGGTGGACATTATGACTTGGCCTATGTGGACCCTGGCCGCTGTGCCCTGGGGCTTTCCAAAGGCACCATGCATACCTGTCCGGAGCCTACACTGGGGACAGCACGCCAGTCACGAACGTTCACTGGAAAGGGCTGTTTCCAGGCTCTCTTAGGGCAACCCATACAGGCAACAGGCTGCATACACTACGGAGGAGGCTGCTGTTTGCAGCCATTGCACACCGGGCCCCCACGGAGAAAAGAGCATAGTTGGCTTAATTGGCTGCAAAGCCTTAGTTTTTTCTTAATAACCTTTTTTTGTTTCTAGATACTATCTAGACACCACATTACATTTAGTCGCCATGTGTACTTTGGCTCCTCTGGACTGTGACAGTTTCTCTGACTTTTTGATGACCTAGTCAGTTTTAAGAAGCACTGATCCGGTATTTTTAGACTGTCCGTCGGTTGGGATCTGGCTTATGTTTTTCTCATGAATAGACTGGAATTGTGGGTTTTGGGGAGAAGACCACACAGGTAAAGTGCCACTTTTGTTGCATCATATCAAGGATGCATACTATCAGCGTGGCTTATCAGTGTTATCTGTGTTGATGCTAGCCTTGATCACCCCTGCTGGGTAGTGTTTGTTACAGTTTCAAGAAACTGAAGTTTCTCTCCCTCCCTCCCTGGCCTTTCCATACTGGTATCCTTCGGAAGGAAGTCAGTATGTGCCTCCACGTACTGTCATGAAATAAATCAACCGGGTTGATTATAAGCAGATTTTCTAGAGTTTTTTCTATCTTCTAACCAATGTTAACCTTTGTGGATTTTTTCTTTTAATCAGTGTCTAGCATTCTATGAGCAGTTTTTAAGAGAATGGTGATGGGAGTGACAATATGGTATGTTTCACTTAGTGTTTTTTGTTGCAGACAAAACATTTTGTCTGGTTTAAGCATCAAAGGAATTTTTGAGAAGATGTGAAGTAGTTTACAGAGTCATTGAGAAAGCGGGGAGACATAGATTGTAGGCCGTTGGTTCTCAAACTCTAGCATGCATCTCAAGAGCTTATTAAAGCACATTTCTGGGCCCCACACCCAGAATTTCTGAATCAAGATGGTCTGGGATGGGGTCTGAGAATTTTCACTTTTAACATGTTCCCAGGTGATAGTGATTCTGTGGTCTCAGAAGCACACTTTGAGAATCACTGCTGTCTCTGGCTAAAAGCTGCCACAGAACTGGCCTGACAGGAAAGACTGTTTTCTCTGGTGCTGAGGAGCATATGAAGCTCCATTTTAATACAGTTGCTATTGCTACTTTCACTGATGCCGTTTCTGCTTCAGGAACTGGACTAACCACTGGGAAGCTACTGAAAGCCTTACAGCAGCAAGAATGGAACCTTGTTTCTTTACACTGCTCAATTCTGAACTGAAGTTGCAATTGTGTGCGTCTGATTGGAGAGCCTTAGGTGACATGCTTGCATTCTGGTTTCAAGCGAGACTGGGAATTTGTGTTTGAATTCTGTTTTGGAGAGCTGAAACTCATAAAATGGAATGTCTTTAAATGTAGAAAGACTAAAAAATGATGGGCAGCCGTGGATATGACAGTTGTCTACTACAGCAGTGCTCTGCAAGGGGAGAAAGAACTTGCACCAGAATGTAAATTAGTGTACTGCTTCCTTCATCAGAAAATGTCCGGTGAACTGAGCAATGTGCTTAGGGTCTTAGTTGATTTTATGTTCTTACACAAACTCCTTATTAGACCAGTAACAGTCTGCATACTATAGTAGAGTAACACTGTGCTAACTGTAAAAGCACAGGGGAAAAGGGAAGGGAATCTAGTGTTTTAAGATGACTGATCTTAGTGTATAAGTTGGCCCTTAAGTATGGTGATACTTGAAGCAGGCTGGCAAATTGGGAAAAATGGAGAGTGTAAGAAAAATAGAGGTGAAACTGAGAGCTCAAAATATCCAGGGTATCACCCCCCACCATAAGCTCTCTAGGACAGTGCTGTCCAGTAGAGATGTAATGTGAGCCAAAGGGTGTAACTTAAGTTTTTTCTAGCAGCCACATTAAAAAAGTAAAAAAAATCAAAACAAACACTTCCAAATAGAGAAACAGGTGAAATAAATTTAAAAAAATAACAGCTTTATTGAGATTTAATTCATATAGCAAAATAATTTTAATTAAATTAAAACCATTTAATTTAATTAAAACCATTAATTAATTCGTGGTTTTAACTCAAAACCACTAATCTTTTAGTTGCTATGGATTTTCCTTTTCTGGACATTACATATAAATGGAATCATACAATATGTAGCCTTTGGTGTCTGGCTTCTTTCACTTAACATAATGTTTTGAAGGCTCATCCATCTTGTAACTTGTCTTGTAACTTCATTCCTTTTTTGGACATATAATAGTCCGTTGTCTGAATATACCAAATTTTGTTTATCCATTCATCAGTTGATTGACATTTGGGTTTCCTTTTTTTAGCTATTACGAATAATGGTTCTCTGAACATTTGTGTATAACTTTCTGTGGAGATTAATAATGTATTTTATTTACCCAGTATATTCCAGATGTTACAGTTTCTACATGTGATCACTATAGAAAGTATTAATGAGATAATAAAATTTTTTTTGTACTAAAGTCTTCAAAATTCCATATATATTTCATACTTAACACATAATTTAGATAGCCACATTTCAGGTGTTCAGTAGACTCATGTAGCTAGTGGCTGCCATATTGGAAAGCCAAGAAGTAACTCATTGGGACCTACGTGCAAAGTGGGGAAAGTCGCAGTTTTCCCTGTGTCAGAGATGTTTGCTTGCTGGCTCCTAGACAGATATGCATTACTGTCTTGCTCCCTTTGCCTTTGGTTGTTCCCAGTTGAATACTCTTCTCTCCTTTGCTTCTTTAGATCCTTGCTATCTTTTAAAATCCTGACTTATGTTCCTCTTCATCAGTGGGTTTTAGTTATTCCAGCTCACTTTTTCATTTACTTATTTATTTAGTAAATGTTTATTGAACACCTTCCGTGTGCTAGTCACAGTTCTAGGTGTTAGAAATGTAGCAACGAGCAGAATACATAAAGTCTCCGTTTTCGCTGAGGGTCTGCTTGGGTATGGAGCAATATTTAAACAGATATTTAGAGAAATAATTTCAGATAGTGATAAGTGCTATGAGGATAATAAAACTGGCTATGAGGATAGCATTTAGGCTGTTACCAAGCACTAATTTATTCTTGTGATTGTAAACACATACCACAATAAAGCTGATTAAAAAATAATTTATGCTAAAATTTACTAGTTTTAACTATATAGATTCATGAGTTTTCACAAACCTATATAGTTTATAACCATCACCATAATTGTTTTATAGAATGTTTTACCCCAAAAAGTTCTTTCATGACACTTTGTGGTTAAATCCCCCCCCCCCCCCCCACTTCTGGGCAAATGCTGATCTGCTTTCTGTCATTATAGTTTTGTCTTTTCTAGAATTTCATATAAGTGGGATCATACTTTTTGTATCTGATTTCTTTCACTGAGCATGATGTTATTGAGATTTAGCCGTGTTGTGTGATTAGTAATGCATTCCTTTTTGTTGCTGTCTAATATTCCATTGTATGGATACACTATTATTGGTCCATTTATAGTGGGCATTTGGGTTATTTCCAATTTTTGGCTATTATAAGTAAAGCTGCTGCAAGCATTTGTGTACACATCTTTGTGTGGAAATATGTTTTCATTTGTAGGATTTCTGTATCATATGGTAGGTGTGTGTTTGTAAGGAACAGCCAAACTGTTTTCCAAAGTGGTTGTACTATTTTGCATTCCCACCAGCAACCTTACTGACAGTTGGTTAATTCAAGCACAAAGTAAGGATTAAATGCAACTTCACTGATAGTGAATTCTCAGAGTTCCAAGCCAGGACCTGAAGTGGCATGATGTAGTTCTACTTGTGAATGCCAGTAGAGTTAACAGGCATTCAGTTATTCAGAAAACTGAATTCTTTTGGCTGTTTCCTTAAGTAAGCCTTCTTTAAGTTTTAAACTTAAGATATTTAAGTTTTGAATAGCTTTCTTTGTCTTGTAAGTGGGGCTCTAAAATATTTAAATATCCAATATTATCTGATAATAATATAAGCAGACTGATATCTGCTTATCAGTCCAGTGAGAGTCATGCTTTTTCTTTTTTTTGTCCAGTTTTTTTTTGTTTAATTTTTATTGGAGTATAGTTGCTTTACAATGTTGTGTTAGTGTCTGCTGTACAGCAAAGTGAATCAGCTATACATATACATATATCCCCTCTTTTTTGGATTTCCTTCCCATTTACGTCACCACAGAGCGTTGAGTGGAACTCCCTGTGCTATACAGTAGGTTCTCATTAGTTATCTATTTTATACATAGTATCAATAGTGTATATATGTCAATCCCAGTCTTCCAATTCATCCCACACCCCCTGCCCTTCCCCTTTGTATGCATATGTTTATTCTCTACCTCTGTGTCTCTATTTCTGCTTTGCAAATAAGATCATCTGTACCATTTTTCTAGATACCACATATGTGTTAATATATGATATTTGTTTTTCTGACTGACTTCACTCTGTATGGCAGTCTCTAGGTCCATCCATGTCTCTGCAAATGACACAATCATGCTTTTTCATCTGGCTTGGCATTTGGTATTTGAAATAGTTGAGAAGTAGAATAATACCAGTTTGTACAAATTGAATAGCTAACTATCCATTTTTATCCATGCATATTTATATCAGCTGTTGAACACAGGCTTTTGACAGTTATGGTAATTGGGCTAAATGTAATCAGAAATTCAGGTGATTTAAAAATTATCTGGTAAAATGAATGTAATTGTGGTTGAACTGTATTGTGTATCTTGACCAGTATTAAAAAATGTCCATAGTTTATTTCAACCATATAGTTAGCTTTTTTTTAAAATTGAAGTACAGTTGATTTACAATGTCGTGTTAGTTTCAGGTATACAGCACAGTGCTTCAGTTATGTGTGTGTGTGTGCATATATTCTTTTTCAGATTCTTTTCCTTTATAGGTTATTACAAAATATTGAGTATAGTTCACTGTGCTATACAGTAGGTCTTTGTTGGTTATCTATTTAATATATAGTAGTGTGTATAGTTAATTTTTCAAGTTATCTTTATTTGTTTCAGACTTTGCGTGGTTCACATTGTCAGTATATATTCCATATGGGAGCATATGGTGGAATATAGCTTTATAGCCTTTAAAAATATAGGAATAGAGCCTGGAATATAGTTTATACTGCATTGTTTGTCTACTGAACATTCCCTGAAATCCCCATTCCTTTGCTCACAGTTGCTTCTTTTCTCTGTTTTTGACTTTTTTCAAAACTTTGTTTACCTGCTTGTCTTAATTGATAACTTTGCTTAAATACAATTTCTGGAACACTTAAAAAGGAATTGATTATTAAGTAAGTGATTTATGAACATTTTAGAAAATAAAATGATTTTGTAGTTATCAATAGGAAGAATCTCTAGAACAAGTTGAGCCTAATGTACATCTCCATTTTTTTAAGGACAGTTGTCAACCTGAAATTATTTAAATTCTGAAGTTGTTAATAGTAACTATCATTTGAGTGCCTCTTATATGTGAGTTGCTTTTATATGATGGTATATTTAATCCTCATTGCCTGTGATACTCTGCAAAATGGGTATCATCTTTGCTTTAATGAAATCTTGGAAAGGTTAAACTTGTTTTCCCCAGTTCATATAATGAAAGTGCTTGGGTTTGGGTTGAAGCACAAGCCTCTCTGAGTCTGAAATTGTAGATGGCTTATTTTTGAATTTTAATAAGGCATTTGACTATACTGGTATGAAATCATGGATGAGATGAAATGTGATTTGATACTGAGGATGGTTGGAATGAATTTGTAACTAATAGAGCAATCTAATATATCAGTATCAACCTCTCCTGAGATCTTGGGTGATGCACCAAAGGGCTCTATCTCTAGCTTTAACTTAAAACTTTGTTTTCAAACAAAACTCTGCAGTTTGGCTGAACCGCACTAGTATAGGTTGGAGGAAGCCTTGGCTTAAGTTTAAGTGAAAAGGATTTAAGAACAGTGTTAGATTAACATTAATCTTCTGGGCTAACAATGACAATGTGAAGTCATGGCCAAAAAAAGCTAGGGTAAATTTACAGTACATTATTAAGCATATAGCCCCCAGATATAATGTTTCTACTAAGCTGGTATTGAGTTAGGATCAGTGTGTCCTATTTTATGTAGAATTTTGACTAACTGTAGTGTTCAGAGAGAGCAACTTGAGATAATGAAGAATTTAGAAGTTATTAAAGGGTTAGGAGATGTTTCATCTGGAGAAGAAAGGAGAGGGCAAGTATAGATGTTAGATATTAAAAATTTTCCTTGCTAATTCTGTAGGCCAAAACTAAGATCTCTCAGGAAGATGATTTAGGGTCCTGTTACTAAAAACAAATATTTATAACAGATGACCAATTGTCCAAGTAAAGGGGGAAGGATAATCTAAAATTTCTTAATGGTGGAATTGGCTACCCCATGAGGCAGTGAACTGAGTTATTAGATTTATGTTCATGTATAAGCCATATGATCACATGTCTGTGTCGTTATAGAAATGGATTCCTACATGAGTTAGGAATTGGTGGTTTTCAAACTATTTTAACCTCTCTCCACAGTAAGAAACACTTTTTCCATTGCAACCCAGTTATGAAATAACACATACCCATATTAAATGTGTTGCTGATATTTCCTATTATATTTTATTAACTTTAAAAGGCAGACTGGGGCTTCCCTGGTGGCGCAGTGGTTGAGAGTCCGGCTGCCGATGCAGGGGACACGGGTTCGTGCCCCGGTCCGGGAAGATCCCACATGCCGCGGAGCGGCTAGGCCCGTGAGCCATGGCCGCTGAGCCTGCGAGTCCGGAGCCTGTGCTCCGCAATGGGAGAGGCCCGCGTACCGCAAAAAAAAAAAAAAAAAAAAAGGCAGACTGCTGGTGGTATAGTGCTTAAGAAGCCGCCTGCCAATACAGGGGACACGGGTTCGAGCCCTGGCCCAGGAAAATCCCACATGCCGCGGAGCAGCTAAGCCTGTGTGCTACAACTACTAAGCCCGCGTGCCGCAATTACTGAAGCCTGGGCGCCTAGAGCCCGTGCTCCGCAACGAGAAGCCACAGCAATGAGAAGCCTGCGCACCGCAACGAAGAGCAGCCCCTGCTCGCCGCAGCTAGAGAAAGCCCGCGCTCAGCAACGAAGACCCAATGCAGCTCCCCCCCAAATAAGTAAAATAAATAATAAATAAATAAATAAAAGGCAGATTGCTAATCACTGAATTGATGTAACAACTCACTAATGGATTGACATTTAGTTTGAAATACACTGGACTAGAATAATCTCTAAAATCCTTGCAACACCATGATCCTAATTATTCCCACTCAATAACGTAAACTAAAAATTAGACCCAGAAAATTCCACACTGCAAATGCCTAGAGATTATTAGTTAATTTTGATCATTAACATCTCTAGGGAGGCTGAAAATTAGAAAATATTCTTGTGTCTTTTGATTCTTCCCACCTTTATCCTTGCCACCCCTGCTACCCCTCGCCCAAATCAGTCTTTTCCATCCTTAATTCTGCTTTTCCCTTTTTAAGACTTCTTAGTTTTTCATTATCTCATTTTCCACCTGAATTAAAATTTGGTGCCAGTTCTTCATTTAATATTTTTCCTAGATTTATAACAACATTTTCAAGTCCTTTACATAAACACCTAATCTTTACATGAGAAATAATTGACTTTCTTATTTGAAACCCATTATTTAAAAAGTATTATTATCTTTTATCTGAAATATTATGACGCATAATTATTTAAGAGAGTTGCAAAAAAGAATAAAGAAAATAAGGATTTTCACTTTGGTTCACATAATGAAGGCTAGGAAGACGTTTTGTGTAAACTTCGTCACCAGATGTTTTTTTGTTTCAGAATGGTTCATCTGAGTAAATGGACAAGGTAAAAGGATGCGGTTTCTTAAAGTTGCTAAAGTCAGAGTTTGGAGGATTATATGAAGTGAATTGACAACTTTCTGTTACACTAAAGAATTTATGATTATCTTTAGTATTATGGAAAAAGTGATTCCCAAGTGCCATATCTGTTTCCTCTAATATTGTGAAGTGATTGGTAATGTTAACCCAGTCACCTGCTTGTGGACTGCTTTACTTTACTTTCTCTTTTCCCCTTCCTTCTTGAGGCATGCTAAGTAATTGTGGATTTACTTAATATTCTCTAAACAAAGCACAATTCAGTGGGTAGATTTACTGCAAATTATAATCATTTTTAGTAATTCCTCAAAGAGGCTGGACATGATTAGTTTTCAGAGTACAGGGAGAAGGTAGTTTCCTAGCTGGAAGGCCACTTTTGAAACAGAAGAGATTATTTTTTTAGAAAATTTATCTGTTTTAGCAAATTGTTTGTCCTGGGAAAATGTAAGTGTAGTTTTAAAAAATGACTATATAGTGTGTTAAAATATTTTAAGACCACTGAAGTAAGTTATATGCACTTTTTATGAGCAAAGAGATTGAGATGGAGCAATAAGATAAAATTATAATCAGTAAAACTAAAAAAAAAGATGAAGCACCTTATTATCTTTTAATTTAAACCCAATCAATGTAATTTATCCCTTTTTAAAGAAAATTATTTATTTTTGGCTGCGTTGAATCTTCGTTGCTGCTTGCGGGCTTTTTCTCTGGTTGCGGCGAACGGGGGCTACTCTTCGTTGCAGTGCACGGGCTTCTCATTGCGGTGGCTTTTCTTATTGTGGGGCATGGGCTCTAGACGCGCGGGCTTCAGTAGTTGTGGCTCATGGGCTCTAGAGGGCAAGCTCAGTAGTTGTGGCGCATGGGCTTAAGTTGCTCTGTGGCATGTGGGATCTTCCTGGAGCAGTGATGGAACCCGTGTCCCCTGCATTGGCAGGCAGCTTCTTAACCACTGCACCATCAGGGAAGTCCCTAATTTATCCTTTTAATTATGCTTTGATTCAGAAAGGCAACCACTCTGAATATAATTTGGCATATTCTTGCCAGTCTTTTTTTAATACATATATTTTCCAAAGATCATATTATATCTAATTTTGTGTCTTAATCTTTTAATGTAATTTTTCCGACTTGATATTATTCCATTGGATGGGTGTACATACCTACCATACTTAACAGTTTCATTTTACTTTGTTTTTTTTTGTTTTTGTTTTTTTTGCGATATGAGGGCCTCTCACTGTTGTGGCCTCTCCCGTCGCGGAGCACAGGCTCCGGATGCGCAGGCTTAGCGGCCATGGCTCACGGGCCCAGCCACTCCGTGGCATGTGGGATCTTCCTGGACCGGGGCACGAACCCGTGTCCCCTGCATCGGCAGGTGGACTCTCAACCACTGCGCCACCAGGGAAGCCCAACAGTTTCATTTTAAAAGCCAGTGATACACAGGTTAAGACTTCTGAGTTTCAGGAACTGTTGAGATTCTTTTGTTCCACTGGAGTTACGCTTTTTTCCTTGAAATAGGTGTTTTCTTGGATCTTGAACATTTTGAAACAAAAAGATTCTGATTGTAGTAGTATTTGATCTAGACTGTATTTTTTTTCTTTTCCCATTGATAGTGTCTCATCAAATTTAGTACACTCTTAGAGGAATGTAATAGTAGGACACAGCTTGAGGCTTAAAGATATTTTTAAGTTATTACATATTCTCCCATTCATATCAAAATTAGGGAAGGAGATATACCTAAGAATTATTGAATATTTCCTTCATTTATTTGCCATATTATTCTTTCCTTTCTGTATTGCTTAATTCAGACATTTTGGAAGGCACCTATGCTCACCCCTATACCACCAATGCAGACATTTTGAATAAATGATGTAATAATTTTTCCCTTTGGATATCAAGCATTAAAAGAAGCCATTGCAGGGCTTCCCTGGTGGCGCAGTGGTTGAGAGTCCGCCTGCCGATGCAGGGGACATGGGTTCGTGCCCCGGTCCGGGAAGATCCCACATGCCGCGGAGCGGCTAGGCCCGTGAGCCATGGCCGCTGAGCCTGCGCGTCCGGAGCCTGTGCTCCGCGACGGGAGAGGCCACAACAGTGAGAGGCCCGCGTATGGTGGGGGGGGGGGGAGAAAAAAAAAAGGAAGCCATTGCATAACATAGTGTCCCACCTTTTTTTATTACTCAAACGAAGGTAGCAATATACGGAATGTGTGGAATGTTTAACAAAGGCTGATATACTAATAGCTGTCAGCTGTGAGTTACAGCAGGCTTAATATTGTTGAAGTTGGTGTTAACAATTTGTCCATGTTGATACATGGTAGTAGGGAAGGATATGAGCTGGAAGTCTAAGCATGGAACTGAGTCAGAATCATGAGACTGGAAGTGACTTTTGGTCTTATGTCAAAGCCAGTTGATCACTCTGCTGTTTTCCCTTATTCATTAAAAAATATATATATTTATTTATTTGGCTGTACCAGGTCTTAATTGTGGCACACGGGATCTTTAGCTGTGGCACGTGGGATCTAGTTCCCTGACCAGGGATCGAATCCTGGCCCCCTGCATTGGGAGAGTGGAGTCTTAACCTCTGGACCACCGTGGAAGTCTCTCCTTATTCATTTAATATCAGTAAATCTCACTAGTTTACAGCTAACGTCCTTTTTTTCTATATGCCAGGCTAAGTGGTTTTTACATGAACTATTAGCTAGTTATTGTGAACTGCTCGTCACCATGTTAGAAAAATAATAAAGTATTTTGTGTGATGAGATCTGTTTTCAGTTTGATTTGTGGTTGGTTGCTCATGCATTATGATATAGGATATGCCTGTTTGTAAACTTTCTAACTGTCTTATGCAAGGTGAATTGATTTTTCTACATATAGCAGTAGAGGCATTCTTGTAAAAAGCAGTTGTTTTGGCCTTTGTGTTGTAGAATTGCAGTATGTTAGAAGTACTTGAGGTGGATTTAAAAAAAATTTGGGGGGGGGATTTTAAGTTTTTTTATTAAGAAAACAAATAAGGGAGTTACTTGGTGTATCCTCAATGGGATCATGACTCCTGGAATTGAAATTTGTTCTGAATCGTGAGAGAGGCAGCCAGACCTGTGGGTGTGGATGGCGCCTGAACTGTGGGTCAGAGCCAGGACAGCGTTGGGAGTAGTGGAAACACGCTTAATCTTTATTGGCTGTAATTTTAAAGGCTGCATTTTAGTTTTTATTGATTCATTGGCCTTCGCTCCTAAATATAAATATAATGTTGAAAGGTATGGACATTTTGTGTGTGTGTGTATGTGAGTGTGTTTTAGTAGAAGGTAGTAGTGGGTGGGAATGTAGTTGTTAGGGAAAAGTAAGAACAGAGGGATCCTGCATTTTCTTCTTTATTTTCCAGTGCCCTTCCTTAACCCATGTATTAATCAGTAGGTACCAGTAACTTTAAAATGTTAAGTGGAAAATTTGCTTAATTTATTTAACAATTGGAATTGGACAATAAAAATACCAAGACAGGTAAATAGCACAGAGAACCCATTTCCTTCATGATTTCAAATGGTAAATATGAAATAACTGCACGGTCCTCCTTCCAGTGGATTCTCCATCCTTGTCTTTCTCCGAAGGTTAGCACATGTTCAGATGACCAGATGTCATTCTTTGCTTTGACCTAAAGATCCTAGATGTTTGCTCCTCAAAATGACTCCTTACCTTTAATGACATGGAACTCAAAGCAGCTGTCATTTCCTTTTTTTGCCATGGATTGCATCAATGCTGTTAGATCTGTAGTGAAGCTAGTCTGAAGATGTCATGGGAATGAGCAAATAGTGGTTTTAGTTAATTGTTTATTATCAAAGGAGTTGTAGAGAACTTTGCAAAGCACATGGAAGAAATTAATGAGCCATAATTCTATTTCTCATAGACAAATCATTGGTGCATTTTTTCCAGTCTTTTTTCTGTGTGTTACAAAATTATAATCTCAGTTAAATTGAGTAATAGGTGTGGGGGGAAGACCTTCAGAGATAATCTCAGATCATGGTTAAAATTTTAGTAAATCATGATTATCTGGGGGTGGCTCGTTGTAGGGAACTGAGACCTCTGTTGACCTAGGTAATCAGGCAGAGGTGTTAGTACTGATAAGTATCCCCTGGAGCGATTAGGGTCATAACTTTGTGGCTAGGTTGCTGTTGGGGAAAAGGAGGAGGTCAGGGGTTTGGACTCCTGAATTCCCTCTCCTTGCTTGAACCAAAAGACCCTCTGGGTTTGGTCAGAATAGGTGTTTATATAATTAGCTGTGGCCAAATTATAGAGCCCCTAAAGTAAAAATGTGTCCCAATCCCTGCCATACCACAATCAAGTTACTCTAAAAACCAGATAGTCTCCCAGTCATTGAGAGTTCATACAGAATGTACGATTCTGTATCCTTTCTATATGAAAGGTTTCTTGATTATGATTTCAGTATAATGGTAATGAATCATCTTGAAATTGGGAGAGTAGTTCAGGCTGGTATGGCTGTCCTAATCAGGGTGCCTTTTAGATTTTGCTCATAACACTTGAGAGAGACAGAAGCTAGCAAGATTGGTAGTGGGTTCATTTGTGAGGTAAATAGCCCAAATAATCCAAAATTTAACAATTCTGTAAGTGGATTGACATTCTGTCAGTTATACAAAGGAATTTAGAAGCTTTCTTTTGGGAAATTTGCCTTATGCGATTCTCCATATATGTGCTGTTTCACTTTACATGATTCATTCACAATGTGTGTATTAAGTCTAGGAGAAGTGTCTTTTTTGAAAAATTAGAATTTCCTAGAATATATTAGATCTTTGGAAGAAGGTTGACCACTTGTTTCATTATAGAAATGTGTAGCCACAATACTAATTTATTCTTGTAACTTAATTTATGAATAAAAGTTATTACTTGTTAACTAGTATTTTTCTTTCCAGTTTCTCTTCAGCAACGGGTAGCAGAATTGGAAAAAATTAATGCAGAATTTTTACGTGCAAAGCAGCAGCTTGAGCAAGAATTTAATCAAAAGAGAGCAAAATTTAAAGAGTTGTATTTGGCTAAAGAGGGTAAGTTTATAAGTCTTCCCCTAACCCCCATACTAAAACTGCCTTAAAATGTCAAGTTTCTTGGTAGTACAATGTTATTTCTACTTGCATAGTATAATAGAAGCCTATTTAGAGGCTAGGGTTAATAATGAAATTGAAAAACAAGTTGAATAATGCGTTATTCAGATAGTCCTTTGTCTTTTGCCCTTGATGATATTTAAGATGGTAGGCTAGATAGTCCTGGGACACAGGACTTTCAGTCCCCTTAGCACTTGGGAGATAGCCCCGGGCAAATCAGGACTGTTGGCATTCTAATAATAGCCTTAGCTGTGTTATAGTAAAACTGACATTTCATGTAATTTATTCAACAATGTTAATTATCAGTTAATATGTTTAATACCTACTATGAGGTGGGCATTGTGCCTAAGTGCTGGGTATACAGAAGGGGCAAGATTCATGTGGCTTTTTTACTCATAGGAGTTGAACTCTACTGAGGAAAACAGATTAAGTAATAGTGAGTTGTTTAAAAAAAAGCAAAGTGTATAAGGCCAATGTATGAGATCATATCACGAGGGAGATCTACTCTGAAGGATGAGGGAAAGGGTTTACATTTTGGGTATTGACATAGGAAAGTATAGATATGATTTCCACAGCCCTCTAGACCAGTGAGTGATTCTCAAAGTGTGATTGTGGAATAGCAGCATCAGCATTATTATCTCCTGGGAAACTAGTTAGAAATGCAAAATGTTGGATCCTACCCCAGACTTATTGAGCCAGACACTCTGGGATTAGGGTCTAGCAGTCAGTGTTTTAAGATGCTCACCAGGTAATTCAGATGCACACCAGATTTTGGGAACCACTGCTCTAGTATAGACCAGCAGCTCTCAAACTTTAAAGTGGATGAAAATCACCTGGAGAACTTGTTGGAACATGGTATGTTGGGCTGGAGCCTGAGAATTTGCATTTCTAATAAACTTGTAGGCGACTGCAGTATGGTCAGTCCAAGGGCCACAGTTTGAGGACCACTACTCTCGACCAGTGATCCTTCAACTTTTAAGTTTATATACTCTGTAAAATGATTATAAACATCCCTCACACCTTAAAATTTTTTTAATTTTAAACATAAAAAATTCAAAGGATGTAAATTCTATCGTATTGTTAACACTGACAAATAAAAACTTCATGCTTTTAAACATGGAATCAATCATAGTGATTTAATATCCGTCACCATCCATTTAATAAAAAATACGTGAATAAATTCTTCAGGAATTTTACATTTTTCTCCTCCTTGTGTTAGGTGTTTTTTTTTTTTTAATGTCTCCCTCAGAATTTTATTCTAAAAAGTGTTTTTTAGCACACAGACCTGAGTGTGCATCAGAATTTTACCTATAGGGTTTGTTAAAACAAAGATTGCTGGGCCGCACCCCCAGAGTTTCTGATTCACTAGGTCTGTGGGATCCTAGAATTTGCATTTCTAGAAAGTTACCAGGTGATGCTGATATTGTTGGTTCAGCGGCCACACTTTGAGAACCACTGGCCTAAAGTAATATTTTGTGCTTGGAAGCCATTAAAAAAAATTGGTCAGAAGCCTCTGCAATAAAAATATGCATGTACATTTCTTTTGTATTGAGATATCATTACAGTTTAAGTAGACAATTGATTACATAAATATTGTACACACTTAAAAAATAATTGTTAAGTTGTAAAAATTATTGGAAATGCAGGTCTTATGAGATATATTGCTTCTCCCTCCCAATTAAGTCATTAACCTCTGGTGAATATTATTAATATCTAGAAAAAGGTATGTTTCAGTTTTTTTTTTTAATGGATATAAGTTGGGAGTTCCCTGGTGGCCTAGTGGTTAGGATTCTGGGCTTTCACTGCTATGGCCCAGGTTCAATCCCTGGTCAGGGAACTGAGATCCCACAAGCTGCACGGTGTGGCAAAAAAAAAAAAAAAGATATAAGTTAAGCCCTTGATCTCATAAATAAGTAGATGGAAATAGAAGTGGGTTTTTTTTTAAATAGTGACTGTTATTCTCTTAACTCTTTCTGAATTACGTGTTAAATCACATAGTGCTCTAGCTTCAAAAATATTTTTATTCTATAGGTTGACAACTCAAATAGATCTTCTTTCAGTTTTGTTGAAATAGACTTTGCAATCCACATGACCTGCCAAAAGATGCATTACCCAGTTATTAGTCATTCACTTTTTAAAAATAAGTTTATTTATTCATTTATTTCTGGCTGTGTTGGGTCTTCGTTGCTGCACGCGTGCTTTCTCTAGTTGCGGCGAGCGCGAGCTACTCTTCATTGCGGTGTGCAGGCTTCTCATTGCGGTGGCTTCTCTTGTTGTGGAGCACGGGGTCTAGGCGCGTGGGCCTCAGTAGTTGTGGCATGTGGGCTCAGTAGTTGTGGCTCGCGGGCTCTAGAGCGCAGGCTCAGTAGTTGTGACACAGGCTTAGTTGCTCTGCGGCATGTGGGATCTTCCCGGACCAGGGCTTGAACCTGTGTCCCCTGCATTGGCAGGCGGATTCTTAACCACTGAGGCACCAGGGAAGCCCAGTCATTCACTTTTTTGTTACTGACATTGATATTTTAAATTGTTCCTCTGGTTTGATATCACAGAGAAGTTTTTACACAGTAAGGTAGTGAACCATAGTAAAACTCAGGATGGGTGAAAGCCTTTCATTTGTTAAGTAGGGAGAAGGGTGTTAAGAAAAGGAAGGTGGCCAAAGAGAATCTACACATAAATAGCTCTCTGTTTTAGGAAAGATTATTTATGGAAGTTGAGGACCTAGAGTTTGATTCCTTTAAAACAACATGTGCCTATGAATCCCTTGGAAAGTCTTTACGTACCCCCTCGGGTGTACCCCACTTTGAAGACCACTGTCCTGAAGTGGTGTTATTCAGACTATATGTTGTAACTCATTGATGGATAGCAAAATTGAGTGCGTTGTGACCAGCAAGTTTTAAAAAGAAATGCAGTGGAAAGTTAACAGCACGTTATTTACTTGGTAAGGTTAAGTAAGTATAATTGAACAAAATTTTTTGTTTCAGTTACATATACACACGTATGTATAGAGTTGTGTGATAAAATATATTTTTTGCTGTGAATTATGGTAAAAGCAGTTTGAAAGCCACTGTTCAATAAGATGGAAGATTCCTAGGCCTCACAGAATTCAGCCCGTGGCTTAGAAAGGTTTACTGACTGTAGTGTGGGATGGGATTCTGTTTTCTCGTGGGTTGCAGGAGGGCTGGCTGTTCCCTATTAATTTTGTTCCTCCATAGGATGATAAGGAGATGGGAAAGCTGGTGTTCCTGTCTAGGCATGGTGGCAGTCTGCAAGGCACTGTGGAGGTTGGGATGAATGAAATATGGTTTTCATCTTCAGGAAAGTGTAGTCTACTGGGGTAGATAATACATTTTGCACACTATCATTGTTATTTGAATATATGTTGTTGTCCTGAGAAATGAGTTCTGTCCAGTTCTTCAGTATGTTCATATGAATTTTTTAACATTTTCCTTTTAAATTTTGTTTTAACCTTGAATTGATGAAATACTACTTTAAACTCTGTGCAATGGTATGTTCTTGTCAGGGTGAGTGTAATACATTTTAGTGTGTATGTATGAGGTCGTGGCAGTATTTCCTCTGATGACCAATTCAAACTCACTGTGATACTAGCTAGTGGCATTCTCTTTTCTCTTTACTTCTCACAACCAATAATTCTGACGCTTGATCATCCTCTCTACACTTTTTTTCTTTCAGTCTTTGCTTATCCAATAAATTCAAGTTTATCTTGTCCAAAGTTTGTTCATTTTGCTTTCTGTTTTTCTCTGTCCCCAAATAAAGATGCTAGGGTTTCCTTTGTTTCCTTATCTTCTTTTTTTAAATTATAAAATTGACTTTTCTGTAAAATTCTGAAGAAATGAAAATGACTAAGAACCTCTCATTTCTGAAATACATTATCAATTGCAGTTTTATATCTCTAAGCAGCTTGTAATATGGGTTTGTTCAAAAACATGCCTGCTATGTTAAATTGCTTTGACTGCATCTAGACCCAATAAATAATATGTATGTGTACTATTGTATCTTTACTATCTGAAGTTCTCAATGAACTTAAACTGGCCATAAAGAACAGGTGAGGTAACTTATTACAAAATTGCAAAGGGAATACTGTGATCCTTTTTAAGAGTTTTTGGTGTCATTTCTAAAGAAATTGCACAGTGTGTAAAAGGTAAATGTTGATTTAGTTTATGGCTTGGCTGATTGCCTATATCATAATAAAAAACAAATTGAAAGATGTCATCTAAAGCAGCAGCTTATATTATTGCATGAAGTATATATCTAGTCTTCTGTGATTGTCACAGGTGATAACAGTATAAGCCATGGTTTTGATGTGTTCAGTAGTCTTTGTTTTATCTTTCAGCAAACCAGGTCACAGTAACCCCAGAAGTCCAAACACTGGTGTTTTTCCCAATAAGAATAGCTTTTGCTTTGGCGTTGTAATAGCTGTGCTTTCATTTATTTGGAGAGTGGCTGAAATATAAGTGCAAATAGTAATGAGGAGTGCTAATAAAAGGGATTGTTACCTCTTGACTCCTCTTACTGTCTGTTCCTGCCTTAGTACCCATTCTTTTCCCAGCTTCTTCAACTGGGAATGTTATAAATATTTCTGAAAGTTTTGTTGGTTTTCTGTTGAACTTGAAAAAGGGATTTAGCTTTCAAAAAAATGTTTTTGATTTAGCTTTCTGCTTTAACCAATTTCAGTACAAAGCTTGGCACTGCAACAGTGTTTGTGTTTTGGAAATCCTCAATCTTGGGCAATGAGTAAGAGCCTGTTACACGAGGGAGCAAACAAAAGGCCATAGAGTTCTCAATTTGAAGGAGAATAGTAGAAATAGAGCTCATGTTAGTCACCAGAAGACAGTGGAATTTTCTAGTGGTGTTCAAAAGGATTTTGTACATGGTTATAACATATATAAAGCTCTGATGCTAACTAACCAGAGCAATAGTTAAAAGCTAGGTTTAGGAAGATATTTATGGTTCAGATGCCTTAAGTTGGTACTTAGATATGGAAATAAAACTAGAGTATATTTAAAAAATTGAAAACCATTAGAAATCTTGGAAACAATAAATAAATTGAAATAAGGTAAGTAGATGGTTTAAATGGTAGACACAGATTTTAAAAATTAGAAAATGGTATTGAGGAGTTCTCCCTCCCAGTGAGACAGAGAAATATCAAAGAGCAATTGACACAGAGGATGAGTTGAGTCTCCAACACAAATCAAAAAGAATTCCAGGAGGGCTTCCCTGGTGGCGCAGTGGTTGGGAGTCTGCCTGCCGATGCAGAGGACGCGGGTTCGTGACCCGGTCCGGGAGGATCCCACGTGCCGCGGAGCGGCTGGGCCCGTGAGCCATGGCCGCTGGGCCTGCGCGTCCGGAGCCTGTGCTCCGCAACGGGAGAGGCCGCAGCAGTGAGAGGCCCGTGTACCGCAAAAAAAAAAAAAAAAGAATTCCAGGAGAAGATAATGGAGGGAGTAGTAGAGAATATTTGAGGAGATAATAACTGAGATTTTTTCAAGCATTAAGAAACAGTAGTGAGTCCTCAACATAAATACTGAGTACCAAGTAGGGTAAATAATAGTAAATTCATACTTTGACGCATCTTAAACCGTGGAACCTCAAGAATGAAAAGAAAATATTGAAAGCTACCAGAGGGAAGTAATAATTATGCTGACAGGAGATACCACATAAGCAGAATAGATGCCTGGAGACAATGAAATAAGATCTTCAGAGTGCAGAGAAAAAGCAGTTGTCAACCTAAAATTTTATGTACAGCTAAATTATTTAAGAGGGAGAGCAAATAAGATATTTCAGGCATACAAAAACTGAGAGCATTTATCGCCCACATAAATCACCAGAAGAACTAGTAAAGATAACATTTACAAGAAAAGTAAACATAGAGGGAACATATAGGATATAAGAAACAGTACCAACCATAGAAACTAATAAATCTGACTATAAAAAACAAAACCAAAAAACTTCTGAGTTCAATTTTTTAAAAGAAGAAAATAAAACAAATGAGGCAATAATAACAAAATTGGAACTTATGGCCAACAGCATTGCGGGGACATAGAAGGGTATTTCACAATGAATGAAACAGTCTACAAAGAGAATGTAATAATCATGAACTTGTCTGTACCTAACAAAATAGCCATGGCATGTCATAAAGAAACAAAAGGCGATAGAATTACAAGAAGTTGATAACTGCACACATATGAGATGTTTATATCAATTGCTAGATCAAGCAGTAGGTAGATATAACAACTTTGAGCAACAGAATTTTGAAAAGTTTGATCTCCTAGGAATGATGTACCCAAGAAACTGAAAATATACATCCTTTTATATTCATAAGGAGCACTTAAAATACTGTGTATATCTCAAAGGAATACTCAACATATTTTAAAAGTCAAGCTACTTACCATGTTTTGTTACCTAGTGCAGTTAGAAAGATTTTAAGCAACAATGTAAATGTTTTTTAAAGTTTGGAAACCAAGAATGCGTTCCTGTTGCTCATGAGTTCAAGAGGAAGTCATAATGAAGATTGCAAAATATTTAGAATACAATGAATATACTTGTGGGATGCAGCTAAAACAATACTTTGAAAATAAGCTTATAACTTTAAAAACATTTATTAAAATTAGTTTATTAAAAGACATGAGAGGGGCTTCCCTGGTGGCGCAGTGGTTGAGAGTCCGCCTGCTGATGCAGGGGACATGGGTTCATGCCCCGGTCTGGGAAGATCCCACATGCCGCGGAACGGTTGGGCCCGTGAGCCATGGCCGCTGAGCCCGCGCGTCCGGAGCCTGTGCTCCGCAACGGGAGAGGCCACAACAGAGAGAGGCCCGTATACCGCAAAACAAACAAAAACAAAAACAAGACAAAACAAAAAAAACCATGAGAAATTGAAACTAAATGATCTAAATGTTCAACTCCAGAAGCTAGAAAAAATAGTGAACCCAAAGGAAATAGAAGAAATAAAATAATAATAGAAATCAATGAAATAGAAAGCAAAGTTAAGAGTTAAGCTCAATAAAATCAAAAGCACATGTTTTGGATGAAAACTCTAATTTGAAAAGATACAAGTGTTCATAGCAGCACTATATTTTTAAAAATTAAAAAAAATTTAAGTATAGTTGATTTATAGTGTTACAAATACCACATAGTGTTTGTCTTTATGTATCTGACTTACTTCACTTAATATGATAACCCTATTTATAATAGCCAAGACATGGAAACAACCCAAGTGCCCATTAACTGATGATTGGTTTGAGAAGATGTGATATATAGAGATACACACACATACACACGCGTGCGCACAATGGAATACTATTCAGCCATAAAAAAGAATGAACTATTGCCATTTGCAGCAACATAGATGGACCTAGAGAATATCATACTAAGTGAAGTAGGTTAGAGAAAGACAAATATATGATACCACTTATATGTAGAATCTAAAAAATAATACAAACGAATCTATATACAAAACAGAAACAGATTCACAGACATAGAAAACACACTTAAGGTTACCAAAGGGGAAAGGGAGATGGGGAGGGATACATTAGGCATATGGGATTAACAGATAACAAACTACTATACATAAGAAGATAAACAATAAGAAATTACTATATAAAACAGGGAACTGTATTCAATATCTTATAATAACCTATAATGGAAAATAATATTAAAAAATATGTAACTGAATCAATTTGCTGTATACCTGAGACTAACACAGTATTGTAAATCAACTATACTTAACTTAAAAAAAACCCACATCTTTTGGTTAAAAAAACTAATAAAAAGACACAATTACTGGTACAGTAGAGATGTGAAAACATAGGAGTACTGTGCATGTATGTCTATGCCAAAAAAAAATTGTAAATTTAGATGAATAATTTTCTAGGAAATATGAGTTACCAGAATTACCTCAAATAGAAACTGAATAAACCATAACCATAAGAGAAACGGAATCAATAAACAGAATTCTTACTCACAAAAGGATGTCACAGGCATAAGTTTTATAGGCAAATTTTAAAAAATCTTCAAGGAAAATTTGTTCCTATCTTTTATATACTGTGTTAGTAACAAGAAAAAACTAGAGAGCTATCCACTTCATTTTGTGGGATTAGTACAACGGAAGCAGTAATACTAGTGTACCAATAAACCAGTCTTGTTTATGACCATAGACTTTAAAATCCTAAATAAAATTGACTTCAGGGACTTCCCTGGTGGTCCAGTGGTTAGGACACTGTGCTTTCAGTGCAGGGGGTGTGGGTTCGATCCCTGGTCAGGGAACTAAGATCCCACATGCCACGCGGTGCAGTTAAAAAATTGTTTTTAAAAAATTGATTTCAGCGGAGTATTAAAACATAGTATATACCGTGACCATGCATACTAGGAGCACAAGGATAGTTTAACATTGCAACATCTATTGATGTAACTCACTGCATTAACAAATGAGAAAAACCAGAAAGCACATTCAATAAAAGTTAATACACTTTAGTAATACGAGTTCATACTAGTTCCTAGCAAATGAGGAATTGAGGGGGCCTCTCTGTTTCTATTAGAAACTAACAGAATATATTATACTTCATGATAAAACAAGATAAGAAGGCCTATTGTCAGTACTTTAATTCATTTTAATACTGTAGGTCCTCCTGGCCAATGTAATAAAATAGAAAGAAATTAGTTATAAAATTTGGGAAGTTAATGATAATTTTGTCTCTGTGGAGTCCATATGATTAACAAAATAGAGGAACCAAGAGAATCCACACTATTAGAACTAAAGAGAGTTATCAGCATTGTTGGTATGAAGATCAATATAGAAGAATCAATAATGTTTCTCCATATCAGTAACAACTAGAGAAGTAAAAGAAGAAAAAGCAACCCTGAAGTAAATAAAAAAAAGAAAAAGAATCATAATCCTTAGTCACTTGGGAATAAGTCTAAACAAAGGTGTGCAAAACTTTTATAGAGGAAAGTTATAAAACAGTGTTAAAGGACATAAAAGAAAGCCTGAATAAATGGAATGGGATACCATGTTCATAGGTGGAAAGACTTAGTGTTGTAAAGATGCTAACTTTCACTTCAGTCTATAAGTTCAGAGCAATTCCAGTGAAAATCTAGTTTATTCCCTTTTGGATCTTCCAGACTGTCTTCAGATTTAGAAGGAAGAACAGGCTCAAGAAGATGGTGACCCACTATAGGTAACTGCCAATTTATAGGAAATGCAAAGAAAAAAGGAACAAGTTCATCTATGTTATAGGTATGCAGTTAGCAAATCCAGACTGTGCGAAGTTCTACGAGACAACCTAGTTTCCTCAACAAATAAAGTACAAGGAGAAAAGAGATGGAGGGAGAAACCTATAGATTAATAGAGACTTAAGATATATATCAACTAGCTGTAGTATATGGACATTTTTGGATTCTGATTCAAAGAGCTGAACTGTTTTAAAAACATTAGACAAGTGGAAATTTCAAGACTGGTTTGATGATATTCAGGTATTAATTTTTTTCAAGTGTGAAAATGGTCCTTATAAAGTGAAATAAGGCAGTCAGAAAAAGACAGTATGATTTCACTTATATGAGGTGCCTAGAAAAACTAAACTTAGAGAAAGAAAGTAGAATGTGGTTGCCAGGGGCTTAGAGGAGGCAGGGAAATAGGGAGTTGCTGTTTAGTGGGTATAGTTTTAGTTTTGTAAGATGACAAGTTCTGGAGATTGGTTGCACAACAAGGTGAATAACTTAACACCACTGAACTGTACACTTAAAAATGATGAAAATGGTAAATTTTATGTTACATGTACTTTAAAAAAATGGCCTTTATCTTTTAGGGTTACATACTGAAATATTTATGGGTAAATGATAAGTTTGAGAGGTCCATTTCTAGAATGGTAATATGAGGAGCTCCACAGACCCACTGCCCAGCAAAACTTGGGAAAATTATTTTAAAGAACAACCATTTAAAGTCTCTAGAAGTAGTCCTAAGGCATATAGCAAATGAAACATTTTTCCCAGAAAATCTGTTAAATCTTGGTAAAAACAGAGTCTGGGACATTTGATCCATGAACCACTTCCTCCTTCTTCTTTCCCAGCCTGGTGTGATGGAAACTGCACTCCAGGCAGGTGATGCTGGGAACACAGGTTTCCCTCTCTCCTGAGTTCACAGTTGAGGACCATAGAACTCGCCCCACCCCAGCCACTTGTTGTAGAGGATAAGTATCAGTTGAGTGTGGCCAAGAGATCTGGAACTCTTTTCTTCCCTCTGGCCCCTATTCCTTAGGATGCAGGCTCTAACTTGGGTGCTACATACTGAGAATATTGGGGCCCTGATAGCCTTTGCTCTAACTTGTTTGTTGGGTGGAGGTTCTATGCTGGGAGAAGCAAGCCAAGGACATCAGAGGCTACCACTTCATCTCCCGCCACTCAGTGCCCTGTTCCTAAAGCAGATATATCACTCAGAAGAGCACCAGCAGGTGAGTATAGAGTTTGACGGATGTGGGTCAGGGAAAGAGATACTCAGAAGGGAGCCCTGCGAAAACTGTTGTCATCCCAGTGACTGCACATGTCCAAATCTGTACCTTCTGAGGAGCAACATCAGAGGTTTCACACTGCAGGAGTTGGAGGAAGTGGGAGAGAAGAAATAGACTTTACTAAAATCCAGTCAACCACTAAACAAACAAACAGCAGACGACAGTAACAAGCTGGTAAGGGAGTAGGGCTGAACCAGTACCAGAGTTATTGCAGTGTATTACAAAAATGTTTTCAAACAAAAAAAAATTAGGAGAAACTGTGGCCCGTACAAAGGAAAAAAAACATGCAGTGCGTATGAGGGTGACCAGATGTCAGATTTAACAGACAGAGACTTCAAGGAAGTCATAAGTACATTTAAAGAGCTGAAGAAAACTATGCTTAAAGAAGTAAAGTGTGACAGTGTTTCATCAAATAGAGAATATCAATAAGGAGAAATTGTAACAAAGAACCCAATGGAAATTCTGGGGTTGAAAATCATAATAACTAAAATGAAAAATTCACTATAGAAGCTCAACAGTAGATTTGAACTGGCAGAAGAAAGAATTTATTAACTTAAAGATAGGTCAGTTAAGATTATCCAGTCTGAAGTACAGAAAGAAAAGAGAAAAATGAAGAGCATTGTAGAAATGTGGGACATCATTAAATATGTCAGTAAACACATAATGGGAGTGCTAGAAAGAGAAAAGAGAGGAAAAGAAAAAATAATTGAAGAGGAAATGGATGAAAAATTTCCAAATTTGATGAAAAGCAGTAAACTGCACATCTAAGAAGCTCATTGAACTCCAAGTAGTATAGAGGTGTGCAAAGAGATCCACACAGAGACACATCATAAGATTTACAGCTGACCTCTCATTAGAAACAATGGAAGCAAGGCAGTGGGATTACATTTAATGCTCAAAGGGGGGGGAAAAAACTTAACCAAGAAGCCTATATATAGCAAAAGCATCTTTCTAACATGAAGATGAAATAAAGATATTCTCAGATTAATAATAAAAAAAAAAACGGCTTCCCTGGTGGCGCAGTGGTTGAGAGTCTGCCTGCCGATGCAGGGGACATGGGTTCGTGCCCCGGTCTGGGAAGATCCCACATACCGCAGAGCGGCTAGGCCCGTGAGCCATGGCCGCTGAGCCTGCGCGTCCAGAGCCTGTGCTCTGCAACAGGAGAGGCCACAACAGTGAGAGGCCTGCATACCACAAAAAAACAACAACAACAAAAACCCAAAAAACGGAGAGAATTTTTTTCTTAGCAGACTGCCTTATAAAAAATACTAAAGGAAGTTCTTCAGTTGAAAGCAAGTAATTATAGACAGTAATTTGAATTCACATGAGAAAAACAGAGTCCCCAGTAAAGGTAATTGTGTATTTTTTATATGTATATATATACACATAAAATACTACACATATATTTATATTTGCTTTATTGAGCCCATAGCAAATGGAAATTTAGTATATTTGCCAATATCAACACAAAGGAGTTGGATGGGAGGAAAGCTATATTGGACTAAGGAAATGACACCAGATAGTAATTCCAACCCACAACATCAAGTGGAGAAAGCCAGAAATAGTATATAAGAAGGGCGATATAACAGATGGTATAAATATATACTTGGTCTCCTTTCTTTTCTCAGATTTTTAAAGACAATTATATGAAGCAATAAGTATAACAGTGTATCATTGGGTGTATAACATATGTAGGTGGCAGTGTGTATAGCAATAATAGCATAGACATGGAGAAAGGGAAGAGAGCTATAGAGGAGTAACATTTCTATGTTTCATGGGTATTAGGGTTATACAAATCTGAAGTAGATTCTATTAAGATGTATATGGTAATAAGACTTACCTGGTGGTCCAGTGGGTAAGACTCTGTGCTTCCAATGCAGGGGGCCCGGGTTCGATCCCTGATCAGGGAACTAGGTCCCGCATGCCTGCTGCATCTGAGAGTTTGCATGCTGCCACTAAGAGGTCCACATGCTGCAACTAAAAAGATCTTGCATGCCACAATGAAGATCCCATGTGCTGCAAGTAAGACCCGGTGCAGCCTAAATAAATAAATAAATATTAAAAAAAAATAGATGTACATGGTAAGCCCTAGAGCAACCACTAAAGAAATAACACAAGAAAATATAATGAAACAATTTTGAAAGGAATTAATATGTTACATTAGAAATTATTCACTTAAGTCAAAAGAAAGCAATGAAAGAAGAACAGGAGCAAAAGGACATAAGATACAGTAAACAAAAGTTGCAAACTTAAATCCAACAATATTGTGATATTAATAGTATTAAATGTGAATGGATTAAAGAATCCAAACAAAAGGCAGAGAGTTTCAGAGTGGTTAATAAAACAAGATCCAACTATATGCTGTCTAGTTGATACATTTTAGATTCAAAGATACAAATAGAGTGAAAGTGAAAGTCTGAAAAAAATGTATTTTGCCTACAGCAACAATAAGAAAGCTGGAAAGACCATACTAATATCAGGGAAAATAGATTTTAAACCAAAAATGGTAGTAAAGAATGACATTTTATAGTGACAAAGGACCGATCCATCAGGAAGACAAAATAGTTACATACACATCTAACTACAGAGTCCCACAATACAGGAAGCAAACTGACAGAAATGAAGGGAGAAATACACAGTTTGACAATAAGAGTTGTATTTTTCAGTATTCCACGGAGAAGATCAACAAGGAAGTAGAAGATTTGAGTATAAAAGGAGTGATAATACCATGTTTGTTCTCTGACCACAATGGAATGAAATTTGGGAAGCTCACAAATATGTGGAAATTAGGTAATACACTCCTGAGTAGTCAGTAGCTGGAAGAGAAATCACAAAGAAAATTAGAAAATGCTTTGAGATAAATGGAATTGTAGACATACCATTCCAATCCTTATGTGATGCAGCTACATCAGTTCTTAGACATACGTAACTATAAATGCCTGTGTAAAAAATGAAATATTTCAAATCACTAATCTTTTACCTTAAGACACTGGAAAAAGTGTTAATGAAACCTACAGCAAGTAGAAAGAAGGAATTAATAAGATTAAAGTAAAAAATCAGTGAAGCACAGAATAGAAAAATCAGTGATGAAAATCAGTGAAACTGATAGTGCTTTCTTTGGAAAGACCAACAAATTGACAAATCTTTAGCTAGATTGACCAAGAAATGAATACAGGGCCATTACTACTGACCTTACAGAAATTAAAAAGAAGTGTAAGGGAATACTGTGAATGAGGAAGTGGACAAATTCCTAGAAAGATACAAATACCAAAACTGACTAAAGAAGTAGAAAATCTGAATTAGACCCATAGCAAATAAAGAGATTGAATTGGTAATTAAAAAACTACCCACAAAATATGAAAAGAAAAGCCTAGGTTCAGATGGCTTAAGTAGTGAATTTTACCATATGTTCAAAGAATTAACACTAATTCTTCTCAAACTCTTCTAAAAAGTAGACAGGAGGATGCACTTCCATACTCATTTTATGAAGCTAGTATTATTACCCTATATCAAAACAACATGGACATCACAAGCAAAAAACAAAACCAAAAAATTACAGACCAATATTCCTTATGGATATAGATGCAAAAATCCTCAGCAAAATACTAGCAAGAAAGTCAGCAACACATAAGAAGAATGATATACCATGACTAAATTGGATTTATCCTAACAATGCAAGGTTGGTTCAATACCTGAAAAATCAGTTAATGTAACGCACCACATTAATAGGATGAAAAACAAAAACTTACGATCGTCTCTAAAGACACAGAAAAGGCATTTGACAAAATTCAACACCCTTTTATGATAAAAACACTAACCGAACTAGGAACAGAAGGAAACTTCAACCTGATAAAGGGTATCTACAAAAAGCCCGAAGCTAACGTTATCACACTTAATGGTTAAAGACTGAATGCTTTCTCCGTAAGATTGGAACAAGACAGTGATGTCCACTTTCACCACTTCTATTCATCCAGAGCAATTAGGCCAAAAGGAAACGGGGCGGGTGGGGGAATAAAAAGGAATCCAGATTGGAAGGGAGAAGTAAAACTATTTCTATTCTTAGATAACCTCTTTTATATAAAATCATAGGGAATCCACTAAAAAAACATTTGTAGTAATATATGAATTCAGCAGGGTTGCAGGATACAAGATGAATATACAAAAACCAGCTGTATTTCCATACACTTGCAACGAGTAATCTGAAAATGAAATTAAGGAAACAATTTCAGTTACAATAGCATCAAAAATGAATAATAGAACTTCCCTGTCAGTCCAGTGGTTAAGAGTCCACGCTTCCACTGCACCACTGCAGGGGACACAGGTTCAATCCCTGGTCCGGGAAGATCCCACATGCTGTGTGGTGTGGCCAAAAAAAAAAAAAAAAAGAATAATAAAGAAATTTAACAAGTGTACTTATTGTACACTTACACTCTGGGAAGTTCAAAAACACTGGTGAAAAAAAACTTAGAGGTCTAAATAACTGGAAAGACATCCCATGTTCATACATCAAAAGATTTAGCATTAGCAATACTCCCCTGATATACAGATGTAATGCAGTGTCTTTCAGTATCTCAGTTGCTTTCTTTGTAGAAGTTGACAGTTTGACCCTAAAATTTGTGTGAAAATGCTAGGGATCCAGAACAGCCAAATATTCTTGGAAAACAAAGTTGGAGGAATCACAAAACTTACTACAAAGCAACAGTAATCAAGATAGTGTGTGGTTCTGGTATAAGGATAGGAGTAATTCAGTGTAATAGAATTGTGAATCCAGAAATATATACGAAAAATTGATTTCCTGCAAGGTGCCAGAACAATTTAGCAGGGCAGGAATCATCTTTTAAATGAAGTGTATTGAGACATCTGCATGTCTACATGCTATAGAAGGACATTGGATCCCTGGCATCTACAAAAGTGTCAAGGACCTAGGTTTAAAAAGTAAGCTATAAAACTCTTAGGAGAAAATGTAGGGGTAAATCTTTGTGACTTTGGATTCAGCAGTGATTTCTTAGATATGACACTACAAGCAGAAACAAACAATGAAAAATTAGATAAGTTGGACTTTGTGAAAAATTAAAAAATTTTGTGCTCCCAAGTACACTATCCAAAAAGTGAAAAGACAATCCACCAAATGGGAGAAAAGTTTGCAAATATTTTATCAGATAAGGGACTTTTATCTAGCTTATATAAAGGACTCTTACAATTCAATAATAAAAGACAGCCCAATTAAAAATGGTGAACAGTTCTGAATAGACATTTATCCAGAGAAGATACATAAATGGTCAGTAAGCACATGTTAAGATGCTCAATGTCATTATCTACCAGGGAAGCACAAAATTACAATGAGATGCCACTTCACACCCATTAAGATGGCTATATCCAAGTTGGTTAATAACAAGAGTTGGCAAAGATGTGGAAAATCAAAACCCTCATACATTGCTGACAGGAATGTTAAATGGTCTAGTAACTTTGTAAAACAGCCTTTCAGTTCCTCAAATGGTTAATCATAGAGTTACCATTTGACCCAGCAGTTCCACTTCTAAGTATATACAAGAGAAAAGAAAACAGGTCCATGTTTTCGTAAGAAAACATGTCCATACATAAATTTCTATGTGAATTTTCATAGCAGCAGCATTCATAGTAGTCAAAAAAGTGACGAACAACCAAATATACGTCAACTGATACATGAATAAACAAATTGTTTTTGTTATTCCTCCATAAAAGGGAATGACATACTGATAGTACAACATAGATGAACCTTGAAAGGACTATGGTAAGTGACAAAAGCCAGTCACAAAGTATGTATGATTCCATTTATATGAAATGTCCAGAATAGGTGATAGGGATAGAAAGTAGATTAGTGGTTGCCTAAGACTGCCAGGTTAGAGGGTTGGGGGGTGATAAAAAGTATTGGATTTCTTTCTGGGGTGATTAAAATGTTCCAAAGTTGATTGTGGTGATGGTTGCACCAGTCTGTGAATACGTTAAAACAATGAGCAATCACTACACACCTATTAAAATGGCTCAAATCTAAAACACCAAAAGCTGCTGATGATGTGGAGCAACAGGTACTTTCATTCATTGCTGGTGGGAATGCAAAATGGTACAGCCACTTTGGAAGGCAGTTGGGCAGTTTTTTACAAAAGTAAGTATACTCTTAGCATATGATTCAGCAATTTTGATCCTTGGTATTTACCTGAATGAATTGAAAATGTATGTCCATGCAAAAACCTGCACATGGATGTTTATAGCAACTTTATTCATAATTGCCAAAACTTGGAAGCAACCAAGATGTCCTTCAGTAGGTGAGCAGGTGAACTGTGGTACAGTGGAATATTATTCAGTGTGAAAAGGAAATGAGCTCTCAAGTCATGAAAAGTCATAGAGGAAACAGATGTGTATTATGAAGTGAAAGAAGCCAATCTGAAAAGAATCTGTGTATTCTAACTGTATGACTTTCTGGAAAAGGCAAAACTATCGAGACAGTGAAAAAGCTAAGTGGTTGCCAGGGGTTAGGAGGATAGGAGGAATGACTAAGCAAAGCAGAGAGGATTTTTAGGGCAGTGAAACTTTTCTGCATAAGATTGGTGGACACACATCATTATACGTTATCCTGATGTAAACTGTGGACTGCGACTAATAAGGATGTGTCACTGTAAGTTCAGAGATGGTGACAGAGGTACTGCTGTGGTGGGGGATGTCAGCAGTAGAGGAGGTTGTGCGTGGGGAGGCAGGGAGTTTATGGGAACTCTGTACTTTCTGCTCAGTTTTGCTGTGAACCCAACATTGCCCTAAAAAGTAAGGTTTATTAATTTAAAAAAATGTCTGGGACTTACCTCAAAACAATAAGTTGTAGAATGCAAACTGGTGGATGGGACAAGATTGCCTGTGGGGGTATGGTTGCTGGATCTGAGTGATTGGTGCATGAGGCTTATAATAATTTTTGGTATCTGGGAGGCCAAGTCCCCCCACTTTATTCAAAACTATCATGGGCTTTTAAAATTATTTACTATGGAAAATTTTAAACATACACAAGATTATGCTAAATATTATAAATAATGCTATACTAGTCTAGACAATGTAGTATTGGCATGAGAATAGACAAATAGACCATATTTATAGCATAGAGGTTTCATAATCAGATCCACATTTATGTAGAAATATGATATATGACATAGATGACATTATAAACATGGGAAGACTGGGGCAAGAGTTTAGAACAAGGGGAACATCTGTATAGAAAAAGTAGATTCCTAGCTCACACGTGAATGCCCCTGAACTATAATAGCTGATCTATTGGTACTCTGGTATTGCAGTTAACGAATGAGGTAGTTGCATGTATTAGCAATCTCAAAAACTGATGGATGTGAGGTAATTGCAGAAGAATACTATGCTACGAGAGCCTTAAGGTTTAAAAACCTGTAACATAAAGGTGTGAAATATGCATGGTAATGATAACTCCAAATTCCTGATAGTTGTTACTCTGAAGAAAGTAGTGTATTTGTAATGTTTCATTTCTTAAGGTTAAAAAGAAATTGAAGCTGATGTAGCAATAATGTTAAAAATTATTAAGCCGGGTGATAGGTAATAGGTGTCCATTACAGAATTCTTTATATTTGTTTCTGTGAAATATTTTATAAAGTATGAGTATCACCAAATGAAGTGTCTTGTTTGGATCCTAATTCAAACAAATCTTCAAGAAGACATTTTAGTGGCAATTGGGGAAATTTCACTAAGATTGAGTATTAGATTATATCAAACAATTATTAGTTAGGTGTGACAGTGGCACTGTGTATATGTAAGAAAATATCCATGTTTTCAGAGATGCATATGTAGTGCATTAGATACTGTAATACAGTTTCTGGGACTTACTTTTAAAAAAGAATAGTTGAAGTAAATGGCAAAATCATTATAATTGGTGATAGGTATGTGGAAGATTGTTGTAATATAATGCTCTCAACTTTTGAGTTTGTAAATCTTCATAATTACATATGCAAAAACAAAAAAATTGTTCTTTAATAATTTGTACTATTGGCTACCATGTTTGAAATGCTTTGTTACAAAATTTTTTTAAGTTCTGTTTGTTTCCTGGTTTAAATATACACATATACATATATTTAACATATATACTATATATCATGTATAATAAATAATGTATATTATGTCTTATGTAAATATTTATAAAGTGAGTCAGGAATAAAATTTGATCCACTCTTCCTCCAGGATCTCTATACTGCTTTTAACTGTGAGGAAGCATGCCAAAATTAGTATTTAGGTTTATTATTTATTTGCAGTTTTTCTTTTCATGGTGACAATGTGTTAGTGAATAGCTCTGGGTGATCTCCAAGAAGTCAAAAGTAGCAGGGATAATTAGCATGAGGTGGTGTTAAGTATATAAACTTGAGCCTTGACAGAATTGTATTAATTTCTCAGAAATTAATAAAGTATTCCAGAAATAATGCTTTGTCTTTTATTTCACATTTTATGAAATAGCACTTAGAATATAGAGTTGATACACACACACACTTTTGTGGTTTCACGTGTTTATGTCTTTACTCAGTTTCTGGGTCATACCCAGTCACACACCTACCACTATTTATTAGATAGCCATCTTGCCTTCAGGATACTTTAGATAGTTACTTTCTGCAACTAATGCTTATAAGTGTCTGGCTAGTGTTTCAAAATATTTTAATAGTGGGGACAAAATGATGTGAAACTGACGTTGAGAGAGTAAAGATTTCTTAAATGACTTCACTTAAAATTAGTATGACTAGGTTTTTTCCTGTTATTTGAACTACCAAATTGTTAATTCCTGTGATTGTTTGATAATGATGAATATCTTTACAACTTTTAAAAGTTCTTTCATTGATACTATCTATTTGACGTTTTTCAAGTACTTAGAAGTTTATACAGAAAAGTGTTGCCATTATTCTGGCTTGATGGCCTTGTGATGCCATTAAAGTTACACAGCTGTTAGTAGTAGCGTTAGAACTTAAATTGTTTTCATGGCTGGTCGAGGTAGTTATTGTGCTCCGTAAAGGAAATTGATGACTTTGCAAAGATGAACAGTTCTTCTGCATAAATATTTTTTAAAAAGAAAGTTGAGGGCTTCCCTGGTGGCGCAGTGGTCGAGAGTCCGCCTGCCGATGCAGGGGACACAGGTTCGTGCCCCGGTTCGGGAAGATCCCACATTCCGTGGAGCGGCTAGGCCCGTGAGCCATGGCCGCTGAGCCTGTGTGTCCGGAGCCTGTGCTCCGCAGCGGGAGAGACCACAACAGTGAGAGGCCCACGTACCGCAAAAAAAAACAAAAAAAGAAGTTGAGACAAACAGCAGCAGACTGGGAACAGTTTTGTAAGATAAAATAGTATTAATATCTAGTATGTATAAAATATTCTCCCAAATTAGAAGAAAAACAATTCATTGGAAATCACAGGTAAAAGATATCACCAAAGAGGAAATACTGGTCGCTAATAAATGTATGAAAAGATACTCAACCTCTCTATTAATAGGGAAATACAGATTTTAAAACTCACCATTTTCTACCCATGATGTGGGCAAGGACTTAAAAAAATGGAAAATAGTGACTGTTGGTAAGGGTGTGAGAAAACAGACACACCCCTATATACTGTTGGTAGGTTCATCTTTTTTGGAAGTCAATTTGGCCGAACAGATATCCTACTTAGGCTTAAATCATGTAGTAGGCACATCAGATCAATTTAATATTTAAGAGATGGTAAAGGGGTGCCAAGAAATTAATCCCAACTTTAAAAAAGCCTAGACCTAGTTATCGGCCATGTACTCTGGCTTTCTTCTTTTATTAACCATTTCTTGAATTGTGTTTCAATAACTTGTTTTATCATTAAAACAACTTTCTGAGGTGGGTATTTTTATTCTAATTTTGTAGATATGGAAACTGAGGCCAGAGAGGTTAAATAAGTTAGCCAGTGGGTGAAAGAGCCTAAATTTAGTTCTAAAACTATGTGGCCTTAATCACTCTTTGGTTAGATAGTTAATAATTGATTCGTGATACCCAGCATACGTTAAATCTTACCTTTATTAAAATGATTTTCTAAGTTAACATATAAAAAAGTAATGCTTAATTTTTTCATTAGAATGTCAGCCTGATAAAGGTAAACTTTTCATTAATGGAAAGTCTTTTACTTTTTTTCCTAGAGGATCTGAAGAGGCAAAATGCAGTTTTACAAGCTGCACAAGATGATTTGGGACATCTTCGGACACAGCTGTGGGAAGCCCAAGCAGAGATGGAAAATATCAAGGCCATTGCCACGGTGTCTGAGAATACCAAGCAAGAAGCTATAGATGAAGTGAAAAGACAGTGGAGAGAAGAAGTTGCTTCACTTCAGGCTGTTATGAAAGGTAAAGATAAAGACAGATCTATTTTATGATTTTCTAAGCTAACTGATTCTGATGATTGAGAACATTTTCAGAAGGTCTTAAAATATATCCTGAGTTTCATTTATGTTTCATTTGTGGCTTTATGTATTACCATCTTCAAGATGTACTGTCATATTCAAAATAAAAGGGAAGCCAATGGGTATATCATCTGTATCTTTAACAAATTTAATAATGGAGAATTATGATGAGAGTGTTACAGAGATACTGCATTAAATGAAAACTATAGTTCATTATAAGGTTTAAAGCAGGGCTTCATAATGGATTTTCTTATAGGAGAGGCAGGCCAGTAATGTCAATGAATGAAGCTGTGTGTGGGCACAGGAAGTGTGCAGAACTGGAGAGACCTCCCATGCAAAGAGTGAAGTTACTATTTACACTTATTAGTTCCAGCTAATTATTGCCCATCCAGGCCAGTGTTGCCATAATTTTACATTGTAAAGAAAAATTTGGATTTTTATGTGAAATCTTCACTCAGTCTATGAGGTAGAGTGGCCTGTGGGTTAGAATAGGCTTTATGAGCTACCAGCTGGTGACCTTTGGTCCAAAGGAAGAGTAGCAGTTTAGTCTCTATCAACTTTTAGCACTAGTGCTTATTAATTCCTGCATTTCTGAAAAAATGATAATGAAATAAGCTGCCCCCTGAATCTTTGGGTTTCCAGAATTAGTTTTGTTAATAATATAAATGTGAAATAGTGATGACACTTTTTCCCGTCTTCGCAGTTATGTGTCACTTTTGTCTTAGTACTCTGTGAGAAGGCAGGGAAGACAAGCACTGTTTTCTGAGTTTGTGGCCATCACCTAGGGATTACTCTAAGCCTCATGTTACATTCCTGACCATAACAGCTTACCCAAATAAGAATTCGTTTTTTTCACATGAGAAATCCAGAGGTAGGTAACCTAGGGCTGGGTACAGTGGTTCCTGATGTCATCACTGTCCTAGGCTCCTTCAGCTTTTCTTTTCCTTCACCCTTAGCATGTGGTTTTCAACTTCATTTTGCCTTGTGGCTGAAAAAAATGACTGCTCTTCCTCCAGTCTGCCTGAGTAAAGCAAAAACTTTCTAGAAATCTCCAGCATATTTCCCCCTGCCCCACTCCCTCACACACACTTTATAGAGGTTTCTGATTACACATAACTACCAAGGCATCTAGAAACTCTAGTTTTAAAATTTGGGCCGTTGACTTCCTAAACAAAATTGGGGTTTTGTTAGGAGGAAAGAAGAAAGAGTGGAAATTAATGGACAACCAGCAGTGTTTATCACATGTTTTAAGATTGTATTAAAGATAAAGTCATTTTATAAAGACTTTATAGAATTTGTCTCAAGTTAGAATCTTGGGTTATAGTAAAAACATTCTGAAAATATATCCCTTTTCTCACCCTTTCAGGCATATAGTTGTATTGTGGTGACACGTTATAATTGTCTTAGGAGTCATAGTGTTGTATCTAAGAACATAGGGTTTAGAGTTGGCCTTAGGTTTGAATTCTAGCTCTGTTTCTTTCTGGTTATGAAATATTGGCCAGAGTATTTAACCTCTCCTAAGCTTTCCTCATCTGTAAAATAATATGTGGCACAGATTTATTGTGAAGATTAGAGATGATTTAAGGTCCTTAGCAAAATTTCTACGTGTAGTAAGAACTAGAAATGTTAGTTTAGTGCTTTTGTTTTTAGTGAATTAAAAGATTTCCAGAAACTAGGCTTAAATTCTTTATATAACTACTTTTAAAATTTTAGTGTGCCAGGACATTTTTTCCAGAATGCTTAGAAATATTTGGTGATGTTTTGTAGAAACAGTTCGTGACTATGAACATCAGTTCCACCTTAGGCTGGAGCAGGAGCGGACACAGTGGGCACAGTATCGAGAATCCGCAGAGAGGGAAATAGCTGATTTAAGGAGAAGGCTGTCTGAAGGTCAAGAGGAGGAAAATTTAGAAAATGAAATGAAAAAGGTATGAAGGAATGTATTCATCTATAGAAATATTTCAATCCAAATATTTTTGTTGTAATGCTTCAACTAATATCATTATGGTAATAGAAGTTGTACTTTTTTGTTTTCTGTTAGAGAAATTATTTGGACACAGACTTAAATATAGTACTAAACAATTTGATGACCTTCCCCCAGATATATGTTTGGCTGAGTCCCTCATCTTCAAATCTTTGACTAATTGCCTCCACCTCATGAGACCTATCCTGACCACCCCATTTAACATTGCAACCTGCCCACCTCCCTCCCCCACCTACCACAACTTGTTCTTATCCTGTTCTAATTTTTCTTTTTCCATAACATTTATTTCCTTATAATGTACATAGATTCACCTATTTATTATGTTTAGTACTGTTTGCTGCCTTTTCCTCCTTACTAGAATGCAAGCTTCACGAGGGCAGAAGTCTTGTTTGTTGTGTATCGTAAATGCTTAGAGTAGTGTCTCGCGCATAGGTGCTTAGTAAATATTTGTTGAATGAGTGTTGTTGCTTGGTGTTTGTGTCTAAACTGAAGCCTGAGAACAGATTTTAGTTTTCCTTCTTTCTCAGTATACCTTGGTTCCTGTGTGACGAATGTACTGCATATTATGCTTGAACATTTTACCGTAAGATGCCTGACCATAGAACAACTAAATATAAGATGAAATATTTTATCATTGAGAAAATTTAAAAAGCTTTTTGGCCAGTTTGATTATGTAAACTTTTACTTTATTTTTAAATTTTAATTTAAAAAATTTTTATTGGAGTATAGTTGATTTACAATGTTGTGTTAGTTTTAGGTGTACAGCAAAGTGAATCAGTTATACATATACATATATCCACTCTTTTTTCTTTTCTTTTTTAAGATTCTTTCCCCACGTAGGCCATTACAGAAACTTTTTTTTTTTTTTTTTTTTTGCGGTACGTGGGCCTCTCACTGTTGTGGCCTCTCCCGTGGCGGAGCACAGGCTCCGGACGCACAGGCTCAGCGGCCATGGCTCACGGGCCTAGCCGCTCTGCGGCATGTGGGATCTTCCTGGACCGGGGCACGAACCCGTGTCCCCTGCGTCGGCAGGTGAACTCTCAACCACTGCGCCACCAGGGAAGCCCCAGAAACTTTTAATTTATTAATTTATATACATACATATATTTGAAATCACATATAAAATAATAGAGTTTGATTTTTCTTTTCAGTTGAATTAATCATAATCTTGGTTCATACAAGGACTACTTTTATGTATTTAGAAGTTTATTTAATTTTTTTTTATAGTGTAAAAATCATATGAGAACTCAACACCCAAAACAAAAGCTTGAACCTTGAGGAATAGTTAGTTACATTGTCTTATTTCAGGAAAAGATTGTAATTCAGCTTCTTCATGAGGATCTGACAATGTCTTCATGATCACTAGTCACTTAGTCATCTACCATAGTTAGCCAAAGTAGGTAGTCTTCAATTCTGTCAGGTCGTTTCAGAGTAATTCATAGTTGATGCTATCATTAGACATTTTATTCAGAGCCACAGTACCATTCACATGAGGATAGTTTTTTTTTTCATTCTTCTTATATATTCATAGTCATAATTTCTGCAGTCTGCCACTTTTTATCCTTTTTAAAATTTTTATTTTTTAAAGTTAACTTTATTTTTTAGAACAGTTTTTGATTTACAGAAAAATTGTGAAGATACTACACAGTTCCCATATACTCCACTCCCAGTTTCCCCTATTAACGTCTTAATGTTAGTATGGAACATTTGTCACAATTAATAACTCAATATTGATTATTGTTAACTGAAGTCCTTTCTTTGTATTCAGATTTCATTAGTTTTTACCCAAGTCCTTTTTTCTGTTCCAAAATCCCATCCAGGATACCACATTACATTTAGTCATGTCTCTTAGGCTTCTCTTGGCTGTGATAGTGTCTCAGCTTTTCCTTGTTTTTAGTGACCTTTCTGTTATTTAAAAAAATCATCTTTAAAAGTTTTGTTATGATATGCATCACTTGGAATTGTGAGGTCATCGTTGCATTAATAAATAACTCAATCTGTATTTAATTCTTTGCTTCTTCTCTCCTTTTTTTTCCCTGATGATTTTAATCAGCAGACCTCTATAAGCGTCCCAAATTAGCCTTGGCTGAAGATATTTTAAGCTCACATGTCTTTTCCAAACAGGACTTAGTTCAAAATAAAATAAATGATGAAATGACTTTGCAAGCACTGGAAAACAAAGTGTGTCTCTCTTTTCTGAGAGATATCATTTTTTTTTTTAATCTCCACTCACATTTTGGCATAGAAAATGTTTTCCCTATCATGAACACTTTAGGAGAAGCTTGGACTGTTTTAAATTCAGTGAATAAGATTAATTTTCATTTTCACTAGAAGGAAAAAAGCTAACTTTTTGAGTCTGCCTTTGTTTCTGTGTGAATATACGTGTGTGTATATAAAATAAAATTAAGTTTCTTACCAACTTACTAGTTTATGGATGTTGTTTCCTTTTAATCCATGTTTTTGAGAATGAAGGATGGAAAGCAGCATGGTTTTAAGGGTTATTTTTTGGGTTTGTTTCATGTAGATATCAAAAGTAAAATGATAAATACCCTGTTTAAAGAATTAGATGGAAGCCCTTTTATAGAAACAAAATTTTCTAATATTTTAGGAAATAAATGTTCTATTTTTTATGTTAAAAAACTAATTAGTCCTTTCAGTATTTGTAAGAGATTATGGTTTCATTAATTTAGTAACCAGAATTATAAAAATTATTTATTATATGCATTTCCTTTTATATATAGATATTTTCCAACTCAGTTACTCAACTAATTAAAAAGTCAAATTTGTGGCTGCTTTCACTTTCTGAGACAGACTGCATTCTGTCTGTGGAATGTGTATCTCTCTAAATAAACCTGCTTTCACTTAAAAAAAAAAAAAGTCAAATTTGTCGTAGTGGATCCATTTTCCTACTTATTCCCAAGTTCTAAACGGAATATTTGGAAAAGCTGTGATTATGACTTGACATTCAAAGTAATGCAGCATTTAAAAGTTAGACGTGGTTCAATCTTGTGAGTGCTAATACAGTGCCTGCTAGACTTATTTATTATACTAATTTTAATAAGTGGAGAGGTCAGAGTTTTTTAGAAAAGCAATAAATCAGTAAGTTGTAGCATTTAATTCTTTTTAACCGTAGGCCCAAGAGGATGCTGAAAAACTTCGGTCTGTTGTGATGCCTATGGAGAAGGAAATTGCAGCTTTGAAAGATAAACTGACAGAGGCTGAAGACAAGATTAAAGAGCTGGAGGCCTCAAAGGTTGTGAAACATTGTAATCCATTTGCTTGAAACCAAGGTTTTGCCCTAATGCTATGAGCAAAATTAGAATACTAAGGGGGTAAACTGTAATTTAAACTATGCATCTTAAGACTCTTGCTTTCTTGAAAATGCAAGAAAATGTTTGGAGATGATTTCTCCTTATGGATATTTAAAATAATGACAGTAGTGATGCTTGTGCTGCTTTGTTACAAAGTCAGTGTTTATTTTCTTATCAAAATGAGACCTGATCTCTCTTGTTTTGTTATGAAGGAAAATAAAGTTTTCAAAGGTGACTTTGTTTTCTGACATCAGCCCCAGAATTGATCTTTGACATAGCTATAGTGTGGCTGGATTTGTTGGCTATAAAGACGCAACAGAAAAAATACAAGGGGATGTCAAACATTTTAATAATTATAGTAGGAAAGAAAGAAAAAAAATTTAGAGGTAGTAAACAGAAACACAACATAGGAATGTAGAAATACATATCGGAGTGTAGAAATGGGCATGTATCAATAATCCTAGTAAGTGATAATTACCTACTAAAAGAGACTAGATTTTAAAAATCTAAATTTATATTGCTTATAAGACGTATACCTAAAATAAAATGTAAAGTAGGATTGGAAAAAAAAAAGAGACTTAAAGCAATGCCTTGTAAATTCTAATCAAAAGAAACTTGGTTTAGCAATTGTAATATGAAACAGATAGGATGAAAGGAAAACAGAATTAATAGAGATAAAGAGGGACCCCTTCTAATTTATAATTCATCAATGAGATATGACAGTCATGCACTTGAATGCATCTTACATAGCCTTGAAATATGTGAACTTAAAAGTGACAATTATGAGGGGAAATTGACATTCACAATTATAGTAGGAGATTTAAACTGTCCTTTAGCAAATGATAGTGCAAGCAGAAAAAACATATTAGTAGGGATATAGGGGTTTTGAGCAACTTGATTAATGATTTAGATGTAATAGACATAGAATCCTGTCACTAAGAGAGTGAGAGAGAGATTATATTTCATACACTAGTAGAGCATAGTAGTTAAGAGCTCAACATTTATTAGATGGATGACCTTGGGCAAATTAATTAATCTTACTGTGCTTTGGTTTGCCCAACCGTAAAATGGGGATAATACTACCTCCTTCATAAGGCTGTTATGAGGATTATATAAGTTAACACATAAGGCACTTAGGATAGTGCATGGAATAAATATTGTTATTTTTAGGTACATTATACTTTTCATAATGTCACAAAGGAAATGTCATCAGATTTTGAAGATTTGATGTTATACACATCCAAATCTCTGACCACAGGTTATTAAATTATTTACAATAAAATATAGCTGAGATGAAATGTCTGGAAAATGAAAAAAATTTAACTCATGTGGAAAAAAGAATTGTAAAATATTTAGAGTGATTTGAATTTTTTACTCAAGAATCTAAAAATAGAACAATAGTACAAACAGTATGAATGGAAGGAAATAATGCAGGTAAGAGCAGAAATTAGTGAAATAGAAAAGCAAAAGGAAAATTGTGAATATAATGAAAAAAATGAAAAAAGTAGTAAGATAGGCAAACCTGATAAGACTAATTAGGAAAAAAGAAAAAAGACTTAAACCATTATAAATGAAAGAGGGAAATAACTACAAATCAGTAGAGACTTAAAAATAATAAATACTATGGAAAATGTCACAGCAATAAGTTTGAAATGAAGTAAGTTTGATGAAATGAAAAAATTTCTGATAGGAAATAATTAGCCAATATTGTCTCAAGATAAAATAGGAGAGCCGATGTAGTTAGTAACTATTAAAGAAAGTGAATTTATAGTCAGAATCTCCTTTTCTCCTGTCTCCTATCCTCCAAAAGACATTAGACTCAGTTAGTTTTGCAGACAGGTTTTTCCAAAGCTCTTGGAAAGAGGTAATCCTTATATTTTACAAACTGTGTTAGAGAACAGAAAAAGAGGGAAAGCTCTCCAACTCATTTTATGAGACATAACTTCATTACAAACAAACTCACAAAAAGGTATTAAAAGAAAATTTTAGATCTATCTCATTTAGGAATACAGAAACAAAAATTTTCAGCTGTGTAGTTAAAAAAAAGGAAAAGAAAAAGCAAAAAAGACATCATGATCAAAAAGGGATATTCCCAGGAATTTAGGATGGTATATCACCAGAAAACCTATTATTTTTATGTACCACATAAAAAGATTATAGGAGAAGAGTAATAAATTCATCTTAGATTCAGAAAGGCATTTGATAAATTTAAACACCCAATAACTTATTAAAGGGCTATTTATCAAACCTTCAGCAAACATCATACTTAATGATGAATGTTTAGCAGCCTTACCATTAATGATGAGAACATATGAGGAGGCCCATGCTCAGTGATTTTGCTCAGATTGTTTATGTGGTCCTAGGTGATAAGATAAGCCAAGGTAAAGAAATGAGGCATAGTAACTGGAAAGAAAGTGGTGAAACTGATTTTCTGTATAGGAAGGCAAGAGAATATTCAGACATACAATTAGGAAAGTTGTTTCCAGCAAGATCAACATGCAAAAATAGTAGTGTTTGTGTACCCCAGTAATATCCAACTTACAAATGCAATGGGGAAAAATTCCTGTTCACAATAGCAAACAAACAAAACCTGTATTAGTTACCTGAGAATATATCTAAATAAAAATGAGTAAGATCTTTATGGAACACATTATAAATGAAAATTTGAATACATGTGTGCTCCTGAGTGAGAAAATACTGTATTGTAAAGCAGGCAGTATATTCCCAAATTAATCTGTAAATTCAAAATTCCCCTCAAAATCCAGCAGGGTTTAATAAGGAACTCGATAAGTAGATCCTAGAATTCATATGGACAAGCAAAGGATCAGAAATACACCCAGCAAAATTTTTTTTAATTAATTAATTGAATTTATTTATTTTTGGCTGTGTTGGGTCTTCATTGCTGCACGCGGGCTTTCTCTAGTTGCAGCGAGCGGGGGCTACTCCTCGTTGCAGTGCACGGGCTTGCTCATTGCGGTGGCTTCTCTTGTTGTGGAGCACAGGCTCTAGGAGCGTGGGCTTCAGTAGTTGTGGCGCGCGGGCTCAGTAGTTGTGGCTTGTGGCCTCTAGAGCACAGGCTCAGTAGTTGTGGCGCACGGGCTTAGTTGCTCCGTGGCATGTGGGATTTTCCCGGACCAAGGCTCAAACCCATGTCCCCTGCATTGGCAGGCAGATTCTTAACCATTGCACCAGCAGGGAAGCCCCGACACCCAGCAAAATTTTGAAGAAGGCAAGGTATGGAGACTTGCCCTACCTACCAGTATTAAGACTTACAGTAGCTTTACTGTTACTGTAGCTACTGTAATTAAGATAGTTTGTTGCTGGTTTAAAGATAAACAAATTGACCAGTGGAACAGAATAGAGAGCCCAGAAATATATCCATATATATATGGAAATTTGATATTTGACAGGTGGCATTACAAGTCAGTGGGAAAAGTATGGATTATTTAAAAATAGGCTTTTAAAATAGTTATAAATATGGATTAAAGTGAGGTTAGCTTTCTACCTCACACTTTTCAAAAATTAATTTCAGTGAAATGTTTAAAAAGGAGAATATGTTATGTGAGATACAAAAACATTTCTTAAGTAAGGTAAAAATACTATGAAAGAAGAGATTGACAAATTTGCCTACATTAGAATATAAAACTTCCTTATTAAAAGATACCACAAAAAGTTGAAAAGAAAATTATAGACTGTTAAAAGTTATCTATACCTGACAAAAAATTAGTGTCCAAAATTAATACAAATTGCCATGTCCGTAAGTGACAAATGGTCCAACAGAGAAACAAGCAAAGAATATGAACAAGCAGTTCACAAAAGAGGAAGTTAAGGAATGTGAAAAGATATTCAGTCTCACTAGAAATCAAGGAAATGTAAGTGAAAATCAAATGCCGTTTTATTCTGACCAGATTTAAGCCTTACAACATAAATTTGTTGTGTTTATCCACGATTGGAGTGTGTGAAACTCTTCCCACTTTTCAGCTGCTGTTGTGAAGTTGGAATCCCTGTTGAATATTTTGGGAGTTCTCCGGCCCTTGTTACTTCCCTTTACTTTCTCCTGCACAGATGCTGATACCATGTAATTCCATATAGATAGCTTTCAGTGGTTTGTCCCCACCCTCTAATTATCGCTTTTTTTTCTTTTTGGTAGATGTTCATGTATTCTGAGTTCTGTTATCTTATTAGTTCTGTTGTTAGGGTGTGTGGAATTCAAGAAAATCCGTGTACCACACATTCACTGTCACCATCTTCCCAGAGTTCTGCTCAGTAGCTTTTGAATGTTAGAAATTAATTCGTTATTTATAGAGTCAAATATTTAAGAAGTAATAGCTGATAGAGTTAGTGGTTATATACCACCATTTTATATCTGACATATTGACTTTCCTTTATCATTAACTGAATTACCACCTCTCCAGGTGATAGGGAAAGTGCCTGACAACAGTCAGCACTTTGTCATGCTTGGTTAGTGTATAGTACGTTTCTGGTTGGCTGACAGCCTCCAGTGAAGCATCAAATGGCAGCTTAAATAATCATTTTAGTCCATGACCAGTGCTAATGTATTGTATTAATGGTCTAGGAGTAAAGATAACTGAAAACAGATCAGCCAGCTATTTCAAGTTGAAGAAATGGGAAGATAAAAGGCATAAATATAACCTTGAAAGTGAAATTAGACATAACCATTTGAAAAAGTTGAAAGTTAGTTTAAATGGCCACAATTTATGATGGGCAATTTGTAAGGAAGGGTAGAGCAAGTGATTCTTTAATCACTTTCTGGGGCAAGATTGCATTTTATTTTGGTTGGAACTATTTCAGATATTAGACTATATTAATATTTGAAAATTATAGTTAATTGTTCAACAGAAATAAGACATTAAAAAAAAGATGTGATTTTAAAAAGTATTCTGCACTTGGCTTCAAATTTATGTTCATTACAGTATGAGACAGTTGTTTTTTCCATCATGGCTTCCTCTTTTTTCCTTCCATGAATTTATGTCTATGAAAATGTCTCCTTTTTGTAAATTTAAGGCATTTGGAATTACCTCACCAGAAATCAAAGAAAAGCAAACTTGAAAGAGTATGATACCATTTTTATCTTTAGAAAATACTGTTTAAAAAACAACAAAAATAAGGGGCTTCCCTGGTGGCGCAGTGGTTGAGAGTCCGCCTGCCGATGCAGGGGACACAGGTTCGTGCTCCGGTTTGGGAAGATCCCACATGCCGCGGAGCAGCTGGGCCCATGAGCCGTGGCTGCTGAGCCTGTGCGTCCGGAGCCTGTGCTCCGCAACGGGAGAGGCCACAACAGTGAGAGGCCCGCGTATCGCAGAAAGAAAGAAAGAAACAAACAAAACAACAACAAAAATAAAAAATAAAAAACAACAACAACCTGGGTTCACTGAGTATGTGATAAAATGAGCACATGTGTATGTTGCTCTGGGAATACAAATTGGAACCACGTTATTAAAAGCAAGGTACAAAACTGTTATGTGTAATCTCAATTGTATATTTACTCTGGTGATGATTATGGATAATGCTTACTATTAATTATTGTCAATTATGTTATTTTCCCAGTTTTCTTTAGTAAGTATATGTTTGTTTTGTAATTAAAAATTATAAATGTTAATTTGGGGGTAAATTTAAATTTACATACATATAAATGTAAACTTTTTTCAAGGTACCTCCAGAATTTACCATCATACCTAAGGTAGACACTGTTGGAAATTTTAGTTTAATCGAATTGCATCTTTTTCAGGTTAAAGAACTGAATCATTATCTGGAAGCTGAGAAATCTTGTAGGACTGATCTGGAGATGTACGTGGCTGTTTTGAATACTCAGAAATCTGTTTTACAGGAAGATGCTGAGAAACTTCGGAAAGAATTGCATGAAGGTAAAAATATATTCTTTATATTTTTAATCTCAGTCTGTAAGAGAACTATGTAAGTAAAAGTGATATTGATTAATAACAGTAACAAATTCCAAAATGCCAATCCAACATGTTAGTGATTCAGTTTAAGCTTTGCAGTTGGTTTGAAAAGATATTTGGATTGTTAATGGTTTCTGTTTCCTCCAGGACCCCAGTAAGAATTCATAGGGCACAAACTCTGGGCAGAAAGATAATAGGAAGTTGCTGCTTAAACTGCTTTTGCTTCAGACCTATTTTGGTGGAGGTGAATTAGCAAAAGTGAAAATGGGACAGAGAGGGCAGATGGTATATTCTAGTGTTCTTAAGTAGCACCCCTGTTTATAAGAGATAATTTTGATTTCGCTAGTCTGGTAGCAGAGTGATGCAGAAATTGACTCTGTTTTCTCAGGATAGGGGAAATAGGCTCATCCTTTCCCATTAAAATATATGTTTGTCTTTAATTCTTTTAGTGAATCTTGTATACCTGAGATTCGTAACCTTTTTGTGTCACAGACTCCTTTGGCAGTCTTGTAAAGCCCTCTCAGAATAATGTTTTTAATACATAAAATACATAGAATTATAAAAGATATCAATTATATTATAAAACAGTTATCAAAATATAAATAACTGCAAACTTATAGTAATAAATGTGCTATTTTATCAATGCATTAAATAACAAGGTCTAGTACCAGGTCTAATAACTACTGTAATTTTGAAGTATGATGAGCATAAATAATATATTAAGATATCTGCAACAACTGTACTGAGATACAAAAGTATCTATGACTCCTGTTAGTGACCAAGTCATGGGTATTGTTATACTTACTGTGGTTTGTTGTCTATATTTTATAATTGAAGGAAATGATAAATTTCAGTTAGAGGTTAGTGAAAATAAAGATCTAAATTTTTACCTCATCTAAATGCATGGACCTCTTGAAATCTTATATTCGTTGCAGGTTATACTAGTAACATGTTTTAATATGAAAATTTAGGACTGTGGTCATGGAAAATATAGCTCTTCCATAAATAACTCAGGTTTGCATAAGAGTTAGGTTTTTATCCCAAATAGTGGGAAGTTGAAATTATATAAGCCTACAGAATTATTTTATAAAATGTTATCAAAGTAATCCAGTGTTTGAGTCTTTGGCTCTCAGGAAATGCTTTTCAAAAGTGCTGTTGCAGTCAAAAAGACACTCAAACTCTGAAAGGATGTCCAGAAGAAAAAGGACTTTCTGTTTAACCTATGTGTCCCAACCCTTCCAGAAATAGTGCAAGACTACCAGACCTTCCTAATATACCTGGAGAAGTATCTGAGAAGTTTCACTAAAATGAGTAAGGGGGTAGAGTAATTTCTACTGAAACATTCACACCAAAAAAGTAGTATTTACGTGAAAAGAAGATAGTTAAAAATTGAGCAGCAGTGTAAATTAGAGCCTAAATTGGGGAAATTAGATATGCAACCAAGAGCAGTGCAGTTTCATATCATATGTGCTAGGAAGTGTGTTAGGAGGCAACGGTGCCATGAATAGGCTTCTTAAAAGAGGTTAAGTGGAGTTTTGAAAGATAGGTAGGTGTTTGTCAGGTCGTCAGAAAGGAGCATGGCATTCAACGCCATTTGCATGTGGTGCAACAAGGTAGCGAAACTGTAAGAAATATAGTTCGGCAAGATTAAAATGCAATAGGCGTTGGAGCAAAATGTGAGACAGGAGAGGTAGACATGGGCCAGATCCTGGAGACCTTATGCTAAGGATTCTGGATTTTATCGTATTGGTAATAAGGAGGCTCTGAAGGATTTAGAAATATTTTTTGTCCTAAATAACAGCTTTACCGAGATAAGGTACCTGTTCAGTGATGTTTAATATATTCACAAAGTCGTACACCATCAGCACTACCTGCCTCCAGAACATTTTCATTACTCCAAAAAGAAATTTTGTACCCATTCCCCGTCATTCCCTATTCTCTTCTTCCCCCCAGCCCCTGGCTACCACTAATCTACTTTCTGTCTCTATAGATTTGCCTATTCTGGACTTCTGTATAAATGGGATTGGGATTATATAGTATGTGGCCTTTTGTGACTGGCTTCTCTGAAGGGTTTTAAGCTTGAGAGTGGTAATGTTTTATCTTCTAGAGAGTTTAGTTTTACAGCAGTGTGGAGGATAGAATACAGAGGGCCAGACGAATGGCAGGAAGAGTTATGAAGAGACTCCTGTTGTAGTTGTCTAAGTCCTAAATCTAAGGCAGAAGGCAGAAGATGGAGTGTCATATCACACAGGAAGTAGCATTAGTAGGCCTCTGTCACAGTTGAATGTGTTGGGTGAGGAAAAGTCAGAAGTATGAGTTGTCTCTCAGGTTTCTGGCTTGGGTAACTGGGTAGATGGGCTGATAGATGATACCATCTATTTTTTTTTTCCCAAAGAAGATGGCTGAGCTGATGAATATCAGTAACACAAGCATTTACAAAGATTCTTTGACTTATCCTGAGAGGTCAAAACTAAATGGACTCAAGAAGGATTCCTGGATAACAAGATTTATTCAGAGTGTATTAAAGACAATTAGGAGTGGTTACTATGTGTTTTCCCTTTAGAGCAATGTTTCCCAAATTGTATTCCCTAGAACATTTGTTACGTGAGTGGCACTGTGGAAAGGATTTTTTTGTCAAATAAATTTGGGAGGTATTGTATTATATATCAACTTACAAGAGAACATAGACATACTTAAGACCCTGAGTTCAAAGTCCTGCAGTAAAGAAATCTTTAAAAAAAAGTTTTTAACCCAAGGTTTCTGAAACTCACTGAGCACAGAAATCTTTTTTTCACATGTTGCTCTTCCTAGGAACACACTTTGGGAGACTCTGCTTAGACAGGTGGTGTGGGGACAGCTGCCTTGTCCTGTGGCAGGTTGCCCCTGGGTTCTTGTCAGAGGCAGAATCCCAGACCGGATGGACCTTTGGTCAGGTCTAGTCTAGTTAGTCTATGTTAAAGAAATTGCCTACCATTAAAATTCAGTGTTTTTGATTGGGGGATTCCTAAACAGTATGCCATCTCTTGGAGCAAGAGCGACAGCAGCACAACCAGTTGAAACACACGTGGCAGAAGGCCAATGACCAGTTCCTGGAATCTCAGCGTTTGCTGATGAGGGACATGCAGCGAATGGAAATTGTGCTAACTTCAGAACAGCTCCGACAAGTTGAAGAACTGAAGAAGAAAGATCAGGTGAATACCAGTTTTGTAGGACTTGTTTGCCTTGTTAATAAACCACTCCACCCCGACACATGATCATATTTCTTTATGTATATTATAGATTGACTTAAGCCTGAAACAAAGTTGATGCATGCCATTTCAAAAAACATAATAGCTACATTTGAGGGATTTTGCTTTTCAACTTTAGAAATGGCCTTGTCTGGGGGGAAGGGGAAGAACTGATTTAGAAATGATCCTCTTCAGTCTGCAGGATGCAGTAGTGCATATTTCTGAGAAAATCTTTCTCTGCAGTTCTGTCCAGTTCTCCTAGGGCTCCTGAATTGTGTTAATCCAGGCCATGTCTTTTGTGACATTGCTCTAAAAGCCTTATTAGACAGTGATGGGTGGGGATGGAGAGGCTGAGTGATATGAAAACGCAGGTGTCTAGAGGGCTGCATACCCAGGATCCTGTTTTCTCCTTATCTTAAAAAACAATTATTTAAATTATATGAGTAATACATAAATACATTCTCATGTTAAAATATTTTGGTTTAGATACAAAGTGAAAAAATAAAGTGATAAAGTGAAAATCTCCCTTGACATCTCACATACTTCCTTCGCGGAAATAACCACTTTTGTAATCAGGAATAATCAGTTTGGAAGGTAGTATTCCACACCACTTATATGTGTTTATAAGTGTATATTCAGTTTTCTTTTTTTTTTCCCCCATACAACTGAAATCATAGTATAAGTATTTATTCTGTAGCTTATTTTTCTCATAAGCATCATCTTGGATATATTTTCACTTTAGAGATCTATCTCATTCTTGTTAGCTGGTAACATGGATGTACTATATTTGATTTAATCCTTCTCTTTGTAGTGGGCATCTAGATGGTTTCTTCTTCTTTTTTTTTTTGTCATTTTAAATAGTTTTGCAGCTAATATCCTATACTATGTTGTGTATGTGTGCAAATATTTCCCTAGGATAGCTGTGTAGAAGCTTTTGTAGGTACTGTAAGAAATATTTTAAATTATCTTCTGTAACTTAGGTTAGATTTTGCTTTTCAGAAGTTTCTTCCTTTTTAAATTTCTTTTCTCTTAATTGATTCATTCATCTTGTGTGTAGACACAGTCAACTAGAGGATTTAGATTCTAAAGTACAGATACAATCATGCTTTTCCTGCTTCCCATTAGAATAGTCTAAATTCCAGAACTGGTCATTTAAGGCCTATGTGCCAGCGTTGTGCTAAGGCTTTATATGTAAAGCTTTATCTCATGTGGTTCTCAAAACAGAAAAACACACAACAAAAGTTCCCATATGAGATAGGGACTAATGGCCTATCTGAGGGTTGACTAATCTCTGATTCCAGAGTCTAAGCACTTAATCACCACCCCCTTCTCCATGTACCTCACTGCTCATGTGCCTGCCCTCTTTTTAGTCACATGAGATTATTCAGTATTCCCCACATGCCTGCTCTTCCTTGCCCCTCTCCCTTTTACATACTTTTCTCCCTGGAACCCTTGCTTGTCTCCTCTCACACAATTGGCACTCATCGTACTGATTCTTCAAGATCCAGCTCAAGTGTTACCTTCTTTTGGCCCCCCTTTCTAGCTCCCTCAGATGAAATCTTTGTTTTCTCTCCTATAGAACCTTGTACATGCTTATATAGTGATGTAATCGTGTATTTGTCCCTCCCCACTAGAGTGTTTTGCGGGGGGGGGGGGGGGGCATTGAAGGTATCTTTGATCTTTGTTGAGTGAATTATTACATCAGCTTCAATCATTCATTGGTATTTCATATAAGTTTGTACATGTTTCAGATGGATGTGTAATGCTGTAACTTTTTCCTATTTGTTTTACATAATAAGCCGAAGGAACATTCTATGTAAATTTTCTTTCTCAAATCACTTGAAGAAGAGGTGGGTGATTTGCTCTCTTTTGTTTTGCCTTTCATGTAGTATACTTGTATATTTGTTTTGAGTGGTTAAAGAACTGTGGGAATCATTAAGTATAGATTACCTGGGTAATATGTATTTTTTCTTCCTAACTTTTAGGAGGAAGATGAACAACAAAGACTTAGTAAGAGAAAGGATCATAAAAAAACAAATGTTGAGGAAGAAGTAAAAATACCAGTAGTGTGTGCTTTAACTCATGAAGAATCTTCAGCCCAGTTATCAAATGAGGAGGTATAATGAATATATAATTAAAATCATCGTATACACAGTGTTAACCATTTTTAGCTTCTCATACATCAGTTAGTTACATTGTTCATATGGGAAGTGGGTAGTAGCTACTAGCTGAAAATTAGATAAAGTGATAATACTTTATTTTCAACTGTTTTTACAGTATTATAGGTAGTACAATTTGAAACACGCAGTTTCTCTCATGGTCTGCGAAACAATTAGATGTTCTTTTTTCTAGCGGTTCCAAAATTAAGACGTTAGAAGAAAATTTAAATAATATCTGCAAAATCTTTTTTGATATGAATAAATGTTTCCAATACTTTGAGCTTTTGTTTAAAAGAGATTTTATCTAAAGTATTGAAACACTTAATTCTCTATGGCCTGTATTTGAGTATTATCAAGTATTAGATCTTAAGCCCTGAGAAGAGTGTGTGGGGTTTGGCAGATTGTGATGGAGTAGGGTAGAACATTTCAGGTATTGGGAATGGGCAGAGTAGAGAGACCTGGAGGTGGAAAGTGTAAAGTGGTGTTCCTATGGCCTCATCGCCTCTCACCCACATGTGGCAAGGGCCTCCTCATTACATTTTCTGTTTTCAGCCTGTCCCATTCCACTGTACCCTCAGCATTACTGTCAGATTTATTTTTCTTAAGTGCAGCTATAGTCAGGCTACTCCCCTAGTCAGAACCACCACTCACTCCCATTACCTGCATAATTAAGTGCAACTTCCTCACTCAGACAGTCAAGACCTTTCATAATATGCACTCTCTTTAGCCACATTGCTCATCTTGTTGTGCTGTACTCTCTGCCTTGCACATTGGTTCCTTTACCTGGAATGCTTACCTCCCTCTGCCTTTCTGAGTTCTGGAATTCTTCTATTCATCCTTCAAGACTCAAGCTGATATCTCTTCTTCAGGGAAGGAAATGCTTCTGTTAATTGACTTTAGGGTAAAAACTAAGTTCCCCAGCTTGCCATACAAGGGCCTTTGGAGTTGAATTGACCCTTCCAGCCTTAGCATACTCTCCACTTCATCACAGCCAGACGTTTCTACTAGCTGTCCATGCTCATATGCATTGTTTATACTGTCCCTGCTGTTGAGAGATTCATACTTACTCCCCCACCACTACCTCCTTTCCCTGCCTGGTGAACCAGTTTCAGGTAAATTGGATAAGGGTCTTTTCTCACTTTCAAAGGTATTATGTTTCTGTTTACTTTGCAGATTTACGCTGAGCCATGTAAAATCTACTTGCTGGTGGCTCATATTTCCATGTTTATGGATTATTTGACATTGAAAAAATGCTTTAAAAAAATCCTAGTGGACACTGAAAAGTATGATGTAATTGTTTTTGTACATTCTTTCTCTTGGCTCATACACTGAGAACCTTGCCCTGATTCTGCTTTGTCTTTTTTTTTAAATAGACTTCCAAGAGAATGTCTCAATTTTTGCGTACTGCCAAATATTATGTGGTTTCTGCATCATGCAGTCCTGTGTCCAGGAATGTTTGGCAAAGTTTCAAACTTAAAAAAAAATATTTTAGCAGGAAAACAGGAAAAGGAAATTTGTTGTGATTTACAGTGAAGCACTTAAAATTTTTTAATAGTGTTTTAACAGATTTATACTGTATATTGTGCATAACATTTTCTGACATTGAAATATAGCCTTTCAGATCTGATGTTTTGCAGTTTGAATGTACTTGTTTTGTATTGAGAGGCAGTGACAGTTTACTTTAGCCTGTTGATTTAAAGTTAATATGGAATGCTTTGGAGACTTAGATATATTGCTAAAGCCACTTAAAATTTGTAGGACCCTATATATTCTTTAACCTAAATGCTTAGAATATGCTTTTCTCACCACAAAAGTAATATGTATTCATTATGGAAAATCTGGAAAGTACAGAAAGTCATACAAAATAAAAATAACTAATAAATTCTACTAGCCAGAGATACCACCACTAACATTTTGGTATGTACCTCTCCTTTCCCTCTTTTTCCATTTCCAAAGGTAACATATGTGTGTTTCTATTTGTACTTTTTAAACATAATACAGATTGTAACTGTACATGATGTTTTATGTACATTTTTTCCCCCACTTAAATCTGTCTTTAAAGGTTTTGGCACATCAGTAAGTGTTTTCCCCCACAATGATATTTAATGACTAACAGTATTTCAGCATGTAAATGTACCATAATTCCTTAGTCTCCTACAAATTGATTTGTGCCCAGGTTTTAATTTATAAAGGTGACCAAGTGGTGACATAGAGAGGTTAATGCCATTGAACAAAAAGTTTAATGTTACAGTCCTTCTAGAAATGAGAGTCATGGTACACTGTGCAGAGTCACATGGAGAAGCACCAGAGTTGGTTATGAAGTAAAAGCAGGAGCAAGGGGAAAGCATGGACCACAGCCATTATTGGGAGTTTTGAGGGAAAGGTAGGGCAGGGTAAATAGCATAGGACTGGCTAGTTTGAATAAATCCAGTGGGCTTTGGGGCATAGAGTCTATCTTCAGTTTTCTGGTACCTAGCCCTGGGTTGATTTAGAGCAGGGGAAATACTGGCTTGGTGTGTAAGAGTTAGAGAAAGGAGTTGGTTGGGAGTATCGACTTGAGATTGGCTGATTTAGATGTGAAAGACATATTCATAGGTAAGTTGTTTATTATTTCTAGGAATTAGCTAGTTTGGAAGAGGCAGTCTCTCCTCAGCCAGCAAGGCCTTCAAAAGGTCAAAAACATCATAAAATATAGAAAATAAGCATGATTAACACACTAACAGATAGTCAATTGTTTCATTTTTCACTAGTAAAAAAATTTTCATTATTATGAGTAATGCCATAATGCTATTATATATAATTCTTCTTTGTATAAAAGTCATGGACTTACCTGATTACTCCCTTCATGTAAGTTCTTGGGAAGAGAACTGCTGAGTTTAAGAGCATAAGCAAACATATTGTTGAATCATCTTTCAGAAACAGTGTAACAGTTTACATACCCCTACAAGTATATGTTCCTTATAAGTATTGTTATCAGCATGGTAGTCTGGTGTTTTTTAAATGGCCCTCACAACTTTCTTGCCCCTATCCCCTTCCTTCTTTGGTGTCACAGTAGCATTGTGTTAATATATGATAGCATTAGATGTCGTGTTCCTTTATAAGCTAACAGAATGCTCTCTCTCCAATTTTTATTAGGGTGCTTATTTGGGACCTTTGCCATAGCTAGCTCAGTATATACTAGATTTGTGTTCCTCAGCCATCGGAATTTCACAGATTAAAAAATCTTAAAAAAAAACTTTAAAAAGAAGTAAATGGAGGAATTAACATAAAAGTTGTCAACTTTTTATTATACCAAGTAAGGATATTTTTAAAACATTGAAAAATAATCTGTATTTTAGTCTTTTCCAGTTCATAAAAAGAAGGGCATTTAACAACAAAACGTAGAAAGGATAGTATCTTAAAATAAAAGCCAGTTCTTTAAATTGAATAAATTTAGTTTCAAAAAAAACTTGCTACATTTTCCTTGCTTTCTGATTTTCCTACAAACTGTGCTAGAATGGTACTGGTGTGCTTTTTTGACTTTGGGAGTGTGCTGCACCACATTAAAAAAAAATTGAAATGGAATTCACATAACAAAAAATTAACCATTTAAAATGTGCAATTCAATGGCCTTTAGTACATTTACAATGTTGTGCAACCATTACCTGTCTAGTTTCAGAAGATTGTCATTGCCCCCAAAAGAGACGAGACCCCCTTATATCACTAAGGAGTCACTCCCTACTCTCCTTTCCCTTTAACCTCTGGCAATCACTAATTTGTTTTTGGTCCCTGTGGATTTACCTATTCTGGATATTTCATAGAGATGGAATCGTACAGTGTGTGACCGTTTTCGTCTGGCTTCTTTCACTTGATGCAGCCTTATTTAACATGTTGATTACACCTTGCTTGAAACTTAGTTTCTAGCGTACAACATTATCCTCATTTCCCTTCTGTTCTGGGTACTCCTTCCTCTGTCCCCAAAATGGACAAAATTGATGTTTCTCAGGGCCTTGCCCTTGGCTTTCTTCGTATCCTACAGACTCATCCTAAGTGTTCTGATTTGCTGCCGTGGCTTTCTTTAATTATTACTATATAGTGGTTACTCCCAAGTCTCTATCTAAAGACTTCTTTGTCCCTCTATTGGGTGGACGTCTCTACTTGGAAATACAGCAGGCACCGCGTGTTCCATATACCCAATACTGAATTTCAGGAGACCTTCCCTGATTCTTATGTCTGGGCTGAATTCCTCTCCTTGAGCTCCCAGAGCATTCAGTACATAGCTGTAACCTGTCATTTTATTGAATATGATATTCTAATAGCCTGTTTACTTGGTTCACTTGTTTATTTTTTTCATGAAACTAAGCATTTTGAAGTCAGAGATTGTTCACATTTGTATCCTGAGTGCTTGGTTTAGTGCCCGGGATATAGAAGACACTCAATAAATGTTTGTTCAATGAATATATGAAGGCAGCACACTAAAGATTGTCATGTGTAACGTGTGGCAAAATACTTTATAAAATATGGTAGTTTTTCTCTTTGAAAATATCAGGAATTGTCTAACTGGCAATGTATTTTCACATTTCAGGAGCATTTAGATAGCACCCATGGTTCAGTCCATTCTTTAGATGCAGACTTACTGTTGCCATCCGGGGATCCGTTCAGTAAATCAGACAATGACATGTTTAAAGATGGACTCAGGAGAGCACAGTCTACAGACAGCTTGGGAACCTCAGGCTCACTGCAATCCAAAGCTTTAGGCTATAACTACAAAGCAAAATCTGCTGGGAACCTGGACGAATCAGATTTTGGACCGTTAGTAGGAGCAGATTCGGTGACTGAGAACTTTGATACCGCCTCCCTTGGGTCACTGCAAATGCCAAGTGGGTTTATGTTAACCAAAGATCAGGAAAGAGCAATCAAGGCGATGACACCAGAACAAGAAGAAACAGCATCCCTCCTGTCTAGTGTCACACAGGGTATGGAAAGTGCTTATGTGTCTCCCAGTGGTTACCGCTTAGTCAGTGAGACAGAATGGAATCTCCTGCAGAAAGAGGTGAGTTATCTTCCTGGCTTCTCCTCTGCTCACTTTGAGGGATACTGGGTAGCTCTGGATTTATTGTTCATTCAAGAGATGGTCCCTGGAGTCAATGCTCGCACTTGTTGCCAGCAAATGAGTGTTAACCTGTATTGTCTGAGCCTTATCATTGTCTGCTTTGGCTGTTCCTGGTGATTATGACAGAGAAGGGAACTGACTAGCTGATTGTGTTAAGTGTGAACTTCTCCACCTGAAGTCATGTCTCTTAAGTTGGAGCGATCTGCTTGAATAGCATAGCTAACTTTGTGTAGCCCGAATTTGGTTTCCTTGCAGTTTTCTATAATCTCAGTGTATTCCAAGATGCATATTCTTTCATCTTTCCTTGAGGTCTAAAGTACAAATGCTTTTCAGCAGTTGATGCTTAGAATGAGCTTGAGGAGGGGGTGGAAAATATGGGAGAGAAGGGAAGGCAACCTTTAATGAGGTTAATTTTCCCTCTAATAATATTTGCAAACTCAGAAGTAGGATTAGGAGATAAAAACTTAAATATGTATTTGCATAGTGCTTTACAGATTACAAAGCCTTTTCACATACCCCTTCTCTTTGAGCTTCTTGATAATAATGAGACAATCAGGGCATGATTTTCTCCAACTTATCTGGCTCAGAAAGGTCAAATGAGTTGCTCAAGTTTCCCCTTCGACTTAGTAGCAAAACCTGGGTTAGGATACAAGTTTCATGACTTCCAGTGCTTTCTTTTACTCAGGGCTACTTCTCTTTAAAGAAGCTGTTGATTAGCAAGTGGTACAGCTTATTAAGCCTGAAAGAAACTGTTCTCCTTGGTCTCATGCAGAATGTTTGGGAAGGTGCTATTTAATTGTTTCATACCTCCTTTGTGCTTGGAGCTGGTGAAATGGTTAATTTGCACTCCACCCTTCCCCATCCCCTCCCTTGTTGGGTAGTATTGATTTAAATTGTGAGTGCCATGGTGTAGTACCTTTTGCTTTCCTTGTGTTTCCCTCAAATGCGGTGTTTTGTGGCCCTTAGCCTCTTGATGATAAAGTTGTGTCCCTTGTTTTCCTGTCATACTTATATTGAACTTATGATTTTTTAGAATCCAGCTCTCTATTGTAACTACTTGCCATAAGTCCCTGAATAACTTTACTCCATTTTCTACTTTGAGTAACATAGGTAAGACTGCACGTGTTCCTCAAGTATGTGATGTAGACTTGTTTTGTTCTGCCTGATAAGAGGTAATTTTGGTGCCCTTCAGGTACATAATGCTGGAAATAAACTTGGTAGACGTTGTGATATGTGTTCCAATTATGAAAAACAGTTACAAGGAATTCAGATTCAAGAGGCTGAAACAAGAGACCAGGTGAGTTTTTTTGGGGTGTGCGAAATTGGTGAGCTGTTGTAGTTTTCATTGGAGGTGTTGAATTAATTGCCCTTCACCCCTCCCAATTTGCTTTATGAAGTATATTCATCTTGTTAAGTCTGAAATAATCTGGTACGTGCAACGTCAGTTACATTTCCAGTGGGAGCACACTATAGAATTTTTGCTTTTGTGTGTCTTTGCTTCATTAGCTTGCCCAATACCACACAGGTCAGCTCAGCTGGCATATCTCCTCTCCCAACCTGTTCCTTCTGCCCAAGGCCTAGAAGTGTTATTGTCAGGAATGCATGCACACGGAAAGTGCTTTATGATACAGAGATTTAGGGAGATAAGGGGTTGGGTTGACTGTTGCTTCTAATTGGATAAAACTTAATTGGATATTACATTAATCAGTATTTGTACTCTTCATTGCTTATTGCCTAATTCTTGGCATAAATTTGTTGAAGTAAGTTTAATTTGCAGGGTCACAGAAATTAAGATTTGGTAGATTAGGTATGCTGAAACTGACAAGTACCTTTCCAAATACAGTGCCTAATAATGGGTTCCCTGATAACATTTAGGAAATGATGTAGAACTTCATGAGAGTAAACTTGTGAAAGTATAGGTAAGGAAAAAATAACTTTTTTCTTATATTTCCAAATTGTTCTTTGGTTGTTATGGAGAGTGTTACCCTAGTCTTCAAAATAAGCTTAAGCAGGTTAGAATGATGGTTTAATATTTTCAGATGCCTTTGGCATTAATTTTCTCCATATATGCTTTATTTTTTAGATGGCTTAGAGGTAAATTTCTAAAGCTATTTGTGAAGCCTCTATATCAGTAGTTGGTCTCTGATAGTGTGGTATAGGAATGTGGGGTATCTTGGATTCCATAGTCGTGTCAATAGACATTTTACTCTTGCTTCATCTGTGCAGGCACTTCGCTGGGTTCTGAGTATTCAGATACAGAGAGAACACCGTACTGCCCATAGGGAGCTTTCAGTGTTGCAATCCAAGCCATCAGTTCAATATGGTTTGTTCCTGTACATGTACAAGTAGAACTAGAGGATGAGCAGAGGCATCTAAATTAACTGTGGGCTGTTAACTAGGGAAGGTAACAGTTCAGCTAAGTTTGTTTTAGAGCTAGAGTAAAAATTAATTAGGAAAAGAAGTGGAGAAAAAGGGTGTTCAAGGAGAGGAAATGTATACAAAGGAACAGTTATGAAGGAAAATTGTGTGTTCTAGGAAGTATGAATAGTTTATGTGGCTGGGCATAAGGGGGGGTTGTGTGTGAGAGAGAGAGAAAGAGAGAGTGGAGAGAGAGTGGGGGGAAAATAGTGGGAGAGGAAGCTACAAAGGGAAGGCCATGATGAGATCATGGAGGGAGGGGTGTGATGACTGAAGGGATTTAAATTTTACCCTGAAGACTTTGGGAGGCATTTAAGGATTTTAAGTAGGGAAATGATATGATTTGACTTTCATTTTAGAAATATTTATTGTGTTAGAGTGGATTATAGATTGGCAGCAGAAAATAGAGTCAGGGAGGCCAGTGCCCTAGCCTAGAAGACCCAGGAGGAAAAGCAGATATTTTCTAATGAGATAATGGATATGAAGAATGTTTTGTTAACTGTAAAGCACAGTATAGTTGTCGAATGAGGTAATTCATCTCAATTTTTTCCCAAATTGACAAATTTGTTTCTCAGGAAAAAAGATTAGGTTTAAAAAAATTTTCTGGAGGTAGGGATTTTTTTTTAAATTTATGAAAATTCTGGTACTTCCTTCTAATTGACGTTTAAAATTGCATAGGTGAAAAAGCTACAGGTGATGCTAAGGCAAGCAAATGACCAGTTAGAGAAGACAATGAGAGATAAACAGGAGCTGGAAGACTTCATAAAGCAGAGCACTGAAGATTCAAGTCACCAGGTAAGTGAGGGTTTTAGAATGTGGCCCCTGGGAGATGACTGAGTTGTTTAAATAAAAGCATTTTGAAAACCTAGTAAGGTTTCTTTCTTGCCCTGAAGATCTGGCAGTTCTGTTTTCCCTCAGATAAGAATATCTCAAACTGATCTTTCTCTGGTGTCTGTTTTACAGATTTAAGGAAAGTAACTTTTGCAATAACTCGTTAGTAAATATCAGGAGGCTCTGGTTCTCTTTTCCCCTTTGACTTTTATTAGGTTTTTCTGCTGCACAAGAAACCTGCTGACAAGAAAGATGCTAGTTATCTCCTTTTTGACTTTTTGAAAAATACCATGCATAGGAAAAAACGTGACCGTATACAGATGTACCAAACACATCTGAACTAACATCTGTGTAACCACCAAGATCGAGTAATAGAAAATTAGCTAGTACCCCAGAAGCCCTCACTTTCCCCCTCCACTTACTACTTCCTCCCTAGAGGTAATTACAGTCCTAACTTCGAACACCATTAGATTAGCTTTGTCTGCTTTCTTATTTTAACAAGTGAATCATATAGTCCGTATTCAATGAATGACACAATCATTCATTGTGTTTGTCTTCCTCCATTCAACATTGTGAGGTTCCTACTCACAAATGTGTGTGGTAGTTGTTATTTTCATTGTTGTATACTCGTACCATTGTATGGATATAATTTATCCATCTTAATGTTATGAGCATTTGGGTTGTTTCCAGTTGTGGGATATTATGAATAATTCTACTTTGAAATTTCTGTATAGGGCTTGTTGCACATGTTGCTGCTGGGTATGTGCTTAGGAGTGGAATGCCTGGGTCAAAATGTATGTCAACTTTTGGAGATAATAGTGCCAGAAAGTGGTTGTATGAATTTATACTCTCCCCAGCAATGTATGAGAAGAATTCCTGTGGGTCCGCAGTCTCGACAGACTTCATTTTGTGTTATTTTAATTATAGCCATTTTGGTGGGTGTGTAATGGCATTTCATGGTGGCTTAGTTTGCATTTCTCTTACGACCATTGAGGTTATTTAGCATTTTTCATGTCTGTTAGCCATTGGGATATCATTGTGTGTGTGTGTGTGTGTGTGTGTGTTTGTTTGTGTGTTTGAAATTACTTTTCAAGTCTTATGCTTGATATTTTATTGGGTTGTCTTTTTTTTTCCCCCCCCACTTTTCTGATAGGAGTTCTTTATATAATCTTATTAGAGCCTTTTGGTGATGTGTCCCAAATGTCTTCTACTCAGTACCTTAGATTTTCATTATTTTAATGGTGTCTTTTGATGAACAGAAGTTCTTAATGTAGTCAAATTTATTGATCTTTTCTTTATGATGAGTGATTTTTATCCTGGTTTTTAGAAGAATATTTTCTTACCCTGGGGTTATATGAAGATATTTTCATGTATTTTGTAGAAGCTTCATTGTTTATAGCCACTCACATTTATATCTAAAATCCATCTAGAACTGACTTTTATGTATAAGCTGTAGATACGGGTAAATTTTTATTTTATTTTTTTCATATGGAGAGTCAGTTCCTGTACCATTTAGTGAAAAGGTCACCTTTTTCTCACTGCTCTGCAAGATCATCTTTGTTAACTATCAAGTGAATGTACATGTGTGGGTCATGTACATGTGAGGACTCTTTTATTTGGTCTATTTGCCTATTTTTGTGCCAGATTCTGTGCTGTAATTTATAGTAAATTTTTCATTTGTTTCTTTAAATGAAACATAAAGTTAGAAACTTTACAGTTTAGAAACATATAGTTTCTAAAAACTATAAAAGTTTTTCTCTGCTGAGAACTATGTTTTCATTCATTTCAACAGTATTTACCTTGACACCAGGCAGCATAGTTACAATAGCTACTTTAAAGTCTTTGATAAGTCCAACCTTGGTCATCATGGGGTTGGCATGTGTTGATTTTCTTTCCTCTTGAGAATTGGCCACATTTTCCTGATTATTTCTATGTCAAGTACTTTTAGATTGATCTTGGAGATTATGAATATTTTATTGTGAGACTCTCAGTTCTGTTAACCTGATTAGGTTCGTTCATAAGTTCTGTCTTGCCTTCTTTAGTAGGTAGTTCTAATGTCAGTTCATTTTTAAAAGCCTTTGCAGTGCTCCTTTGGATGTGTCCATGTATGTATATAGCTCAGGGGTCAGTCAGTGTGAGACTTGTGCTGGTTCATGCACAGAATTAGGGGACCCTTTTTCTAGCTCTTTTCTCTCAGTACCACTCTACTTGTCAGCTCATGGGGACCCTGTCGTGGCCCTGTGATCAGAAAAACAGTTGTTTGTCCTGTGCTGCTGCATCTGTTGTGGCTTCACAACTGGGGCAGCTCTTAGATTCATGCTGGCAGAAAATAGGAAAAAAAACCCAAATAAGTAGTAAACTGCAGTATGAATTGTTTCTTCCCGTTTTGATTTCCCTCCCTAAACTGTATGCTTTTGCTTATGTTTTAGAGTCCTCAGGTAGTTGCTTTTTGTATTTTTTCCAGAGTTTTTAGTTGTAATAAGGGGAGAGAATGGCCTTGGTGGGCTTAGTCCATCTTGGACAGTGCCAAAAGTCTCCGTTCTCTCATATTTTTGTTTATTAGACATATCTTTTTCTTTCCACCTTCATTCAAAAAGGATACTCTGTGGTCAGGTATAGAATTCTGAGTATTTATGATATTTTCTTTCAGCACTTTGAAGTTCTTATTCCATTGCTCTGGCTTCCATGTTTCTGATGAGAAGTCAGCTGTAAGTCTTATTGTTGTTCCTTTGAAGGTGAAATGTTATTTTTTCCATGGCTGTTGTAAAGATGTTCGTTTTGGCTTTTGTTATTAACAGTTTTACTGTGCTATATACCTAGGTGCGTCTTTCTTCATATTTCTGCTGTTTGGAGTTCACAGGGTTTCTTGGATCTCCGAGTTAATGTCTTATATCGTGATTGGAATATTCTCAGCCATATGTCTCTTTAAAAATTTGTTTTTATTGAGATAAACATAAAGTGCATAAATCTCAAGTGTACAATTTGGTGAATTTTAATGTGTGAAAAATTTTACTAGGGTAATAAATCATCATCTGCATCAAGATACTGAACATTTCTAATACGCTCATGTTCTTTACTAATAAGTAAATACCCCACCTGCCTATTCTTAGAGGTAGCCAGTATTCTAACTTTTAACACTATGTTTTAGAATTGCTTGTTGCTGGACTTCATATAAATGGAATCATATAGTATGTAGCCTTTTGCATCTGGTCTGTTGGGTCATTATGTCTGTGAGACTTATCCATATTGTTCTGTGTCTAAGTAGTTAGATTTTAATGTTGTGTATATTCTATAACATGAGTATACCATAATTCATTTATCCATTCTACAGTTGAGAGATATTTGGATAGTGTCTGGTTTTTGGATATTGTGAATGAATACATTTTTTAACATTCTTGTATATGTCTTTTAGTGGACATGTGGACTTATTTCTCTCGAGTATACATAGTAGTGAAATTACGGAATTTTTGAGTTTTTGCACAGGTATATTTTAGCTCTACCAGCTATTTCCATTGGCTGTTACTTCTTCAAATATTTGTATATGTTAGATGTTCGCATTGCATCTGCATGGCTTCTTTAATCTCTCTTCTGTATTTCCCATCATTTTTGTCTTTGTTTATTATCTTCATATCACTAATTTTCTCTTCAAATAGGTCTAATCTGTTAAACTCATCCATTGTATTTTTAATTTGGATAATTGATTTTTTTAGTTTATTTCCATTTGGTTATTTTTCATCGTTTCCATTTCTCTGGTGGTTCTAAATTTCTGAACAGATCAAATACAGTTATTTTAAAGTCTGTTTCTAATAACATATCTGGATTCATTGTAGCTCTCTTTTTGTTATCTGTTTTGTTTTTTATCATTTCCTTTTGTTTTTTATCATAGTCTTTTATTTATTTTTAATTAATTTTTGGCTGTGTTGGGTCTTCGTTGCTGGGCACGGGCTTTCTCTAGTTGCAGCAGGTGGGGGCTACTCTTTGTTGTGGTGCGCAGGCTTCTCATTGCGGTGGCTTCTTGTTGTGGAGCATGGGCTACAGTAGTGTGGCTTGCAGGCTCTAGAGCACACACTCAGTAATTGTGGCACAAGAGCTTAGTTGCTTCGCGGCATGTGGGACCTTCCCAGACCAGGGCTCAAACCTGTGTCCCCTGCATTGGCAGGTGGCTTCTTAAACACTGCGCCACCAGGGAAGTCCCTATCATAGTCTTTCCTTGTGCATTCTTAACTTGAGGTACTAGACATTATATGTGAAAATTGTTGAAATAAAGCCATTTTTCTTATGAGAGGCAGGCAACTAGTTGTACTAACAATCCTGGATCACCTTAATTCATTTATGGGAATTGAGATTATATGAAGTTGTGAAGGTTCGACTATTTTAACTTCTTCCCTTACTATAGGGTGTGTCCCTTTGGAGACCCAGTCCAAAGTGCAGGGTGTTTACCAGGGATCCCTTTGTGTATTGGGTCTTGGACTCTTAACTTTTGCCACCCTGTGCTGGGGTTTTCAGACGCTCTGCTCAGCTTCTCAGTGCTGCCTCTGCTTCTTTTGGAGTTGGCTCATGATTCTGGAGAAGAGCTGTTCCAGATGCTGCACCCAGTTCTCCATGTGTCTTCATTCTGGTCCTTGGCTCTGTGATTCTTTTTTGCCTTGTTCTCCCATGCCTTCATGTAGGTGTCTTTCATATTTTTGTCTGGTTTTCTTAATTAGCAGGAAGGTTGGTTCACATCACCTATTCTGCCACTACTGGAAACAAAATTCTGACAATAATCATTTTTTAAATGTCTAAACAAATTTATTTTGGTTTATTTTATAACTCTTATGTATGAGTCATCAACTTTCACATAAACCCCTCGTCAGGAACACTAAAACTAATTCAAGAGAGTTTATCATGTGTCTTTTGCTCTTAAGTAAACCACCTTAGAATACTGCAGCTAGTTCAGGGAAGATTCATTTATCCTTTAAACTGGGGTTTTTTTGTGGACAGAGTTTCAAAATTTTTATTGATTTTTAATTAGCTCCTTTAAGAATAATATTTATAACTGTGTCACATGGATTAGTATCTATGTCTAGAGACGTATATAATGCTGTTGTTCATGTATGGCAGCGTATGACCCCTGGGAACTTTGGGTACTGCTTTGTGTCATCTGAAAGGCTGAGGCTTTGTACACAGTAGATGCACACATATCTGTTGAATGATAGATGAGTGGGGTTTGATGAGCTAATAAAATCAGTTCTGGACATCAAATAAGCAGGAGATGGAAGAGTTAGTTTCAGAATAACCAGATTCCTAACTTAAATTCTCTGTGTATGAATTTTTTTTTTCTTTCAAGATCTCTGCACTTGTCCTAAGAGCCCAAGCATCTGAGAACTTACTTGAAGAGTTACAACAGGGGTTTTCCCAGGCAAAGAGGGATGTTCAGGAACAGATGGTAAGTTAACATTTAAATAAACATTAACTATGTTAAATATATTCTATCTTGAAATAATCTTTGATGTGACTTTATCTTCCTGGCCAAAGTGGTTACCATTATGTTCTCCAGAGCCTATATAGAACGTTAGTAATGGACAAGATTATGTAAAGACATTATTTTCTTTTTAAACCTCCCTCTTGACCAAAAAAATTATCACCTTTAACTTAATTTTTCTTTGATTTGAGAAACCTAAATAAAATAAACTATGGACCAGCATTTAATTTTTAGCTCTAAATACAAGCTAAAAGTTGAAATCTCTCAAAGCCCTAGGAGGTACAGCTTTTGAGCAGTCACTGTGCTTTTCCTGGACAGCTAATATATTTAAAACAACCTCAGTAATTTCATAGGGTTTATGATAAAACATGTACCATAACTGCTGTGGCACTGGAAAACTTCCAGAAGGCTGTCAATTTTGAGAGGAATAGGAACAGAGAGCTTCTTAATAAGAGCTGCCTTGAACCTCTGCAGAATTGTTCTCCAGCTTTGGGCCTCTTCCTCAGCAGTCAGGCTCCACTTGCCTTGCTCTTCCTTTTTCTCAAAGTTGGAACCCTGCATCTGATGGCCCTTCATAAACTATAGCAGAGTTGGTCCTGCTGGGGTGATCCTACAGAGTTGCCTCTTGTCCAGCTCTTGCAGGGTTGACAGAAAAACAAACTCCAAGTTGTATGGTAATGGTTTGTTTTTGATTGGCATTGGGTCAGTATCTGAATGGCCTTTGAGCTGATCCCTAAATGCTGATCCCTCAACATGTCTGTTGAGAAACATCTCACTCTAATCAATGACCAGAGAGAGTTTCATATCTTTTCATTAATTAGAGAATATGAGATAATAATTGTTGATCTCAAGGACACTGTTAAATGCTGACAAAGTTTCATAGTGTTTAGCCTCCTTACAATCCCTGTCCCCTCTCATCTTCCTTCTCATCTTTTAAAACTCACCTGCTTTTGCTAACATTTTTCAAGTTGATTCCACTTAAAATGAACATATTGCAGGTGACATTGAAGAATTGTTTAAATTAAGGTTGAGGTCTTGTGAACTTTAATATCTTACCATTTTCTTGAAATTAAGGTTGAGGTCTTGTGAACTTTAATATCTTACCATTTTCTTGAAATTACCTTTAAATGTTCTTACACTGAGAAAGATAAACTCAATTTCTTAGGCCCCTTCAAAGAAGAGTAGCTGTGGTAGTGGTTGGGATCTTAATATTTCCCCCGAACTATTTATTTTGAAAAATTTCAAACTTAGAGTTGTTTATGGAGTGAACATTCATAAAATCTTCACTTAGGTTTACCAGTTAATATTTTGCCACATTTTTACTGCTTGCAATTGTTTCTCAGTCTCTCTCTTTCATATATGTGTATGTTATATTACATATGTATTTGTTTATTTTTTTGAGCCATTTGGAAATAAGTTGTAGACATAATGACACTCCTAAATATTTCAGTATGTATGTTCTAACAACAAAGAAGTTTTTCTGCATAATCACAATACTGTTATTATATGCTTAAAATGTAACCATTGACCCTGAAAGTCCTTGGTTGCTTTTTAGTGGAGGTTTTACTTTTTGATCAAGGAACTAGTCAAGGATCACGTATTGTATTTTGTTGTCATGTCACTTTAGTCTCCTTTAATCTAGAACAGTCACCCACTTTTTGTTTTTGGCTTTTATGACATTAACATTTTTGAAGCGTCCAGACCATTTGCCTTGTAGAATGCATTTGTCTGATTATTTCCACATGGTTCAAGTTAGACATTTTGGCAAGAATACTACATGGATGAAATGATTCAATGGAAAGTTCATAACAAGAGGCATGTTATGATGGGTGGTTCCATTGTTGGTGATGTTAAGTTTGATCACTTGGTTAAGGCGATCACAATCGTTTTAGAATGACTACATTAATATTGCTACCAACAGCAAACTTACTAAGTGAAGTTCAGCATTTCTTTGTTGGCCCTCCATATCCACGGTTTCCACATCTGTGGATACAGAGGGCTGACTGGAAGTGACTTGAGCATCTCAGTTTTTGGTATGGGAGTGTGTCTTGGAACCAGTCCTCTGTGGATACCAAGAGACACCTGTAGTTCTTTTTACCCTTAGAATGTTATGCCAGGTAAAGGTTTACAGTCTGGGTGCTGTGTTCAAAAATTACTTGAAATGATTTTTCTCTCTGTGGTTGTGTTATCAATTTGATACAAACAGAAACAAATGGAGCTATGTATTACATTTTTGGATTTTCTTCTTTTTTGATTGACTTTTTTGTTTTTTGAACATGCAACATGGTTCATAAGTCAGAACTATAAAAGTATATAAACACTCAGAAGTTTCACTTCCATTCCCTGTCCCTTTCACCCTGTTCCCACCAACTCCTATACATGATCATTTAAATTTATTTTTGGTTTATCCTTGGTTTTCTCTTTACAAAAATAAACAAATATAAACATATTCTTCTTTCCCTTCTTTTATATCCAAAACGTAGTGGGATGCTAATATTTTGTTGTAAATGGGTTGAAAGTGAGCATAAAGCAACAATTGATTCTGGTCTGAAATAAATAAGAGCCAGTAGAATTAACCAAAACTTATGCATGACCTTGCCTGCCTACCAGCAGTCTATTTGTCCTTCAGGATGCAGCAGTCACCTTTTGTGGGAAATGTTCTTGAACCCTCTCCACTAATTAGGTACCCTTTGTCCTTTTATCACTGCTGTACCCATTGTCACCCATTGTAACCGAGTGTTACAGCACTCGTAGTATGGTTGGGTAATTTTTGGTTTACTTATCTTTCCCTCCACTGTACCATGTGCTTCTCTAGGGCAAAGTCTATCTTTTATCCCTGTACTCTCCATGGGCAGCAAATCGCCTAGTGTAGAGTAGTAGCTGCTGAACAAATGTTGGATGTGGAGTAATCTACACTTATGTATATGTTCAATGGTTAGTAGTAAAAATTAGCAGAAATACTTTTGCAGAATTTTATCTTATACTCAAATTAGCTGGACTTTTATATTGATATAAATTCATATGAAATACCTAAAATTGTTATAAACATCAGCAAGTGGAAGAAGGAACGTGTTCCATTTTAAGAATGAGCCGCTCAAATGTCCTGCATTTCCTAAGCATAAAGCCTCTTGATAGCGTCTAATATTTGGGGTCCTTGGGCCATTCACAGTGATCCTGAGCTTGAACATATGTATATGTAATGAAAGATGAAGATACTGCTTTTTGTTTATCCCTGCCTCCTGTGGAACGCATGCTGTGAGGAAATAGGAGTTGTCTTGGAGTACACACTTTTTTTGATATAAGTCTTGATTACGTCCACCTCTTCCATTGAGCTAGAGATGCTGGTCCTAGGGATATGGGGGAAGAAATTCATTACTTTTAAGCTGTTGGTAGAAACAGTGGAGAATAAGCTCAGATACTTGCTTCATTTCCTGTCCCCCTGAATATATGTAAGGGCTGTAAACCAATAAATCTCTGAGCTGCTTTTTTTAAGTCTTACAGAGCTTTATCATGTACTGTCCATCCTCAGCCCTTATTTCATTTGGCCTTTGTTTTTCTCTGGTGCAGTTATCAGCAGATAGGATTTACCTTTCTGGCTGTGATTAGTATCTTTTTCTATTTTAGGCAGTGCTGATGCAGTCACGGGAACAGGTTTCAGAAGAGCTGGTGAGGTTACAGAAAGACAATGACAGTCTTCAGGGAAAGCATAGCTTGCATGTGTCATTACAACAAGCAGAAGACTTCATTCTCCCAGACACTATAGAGGTAACTTATTTTCTGTAAGATCAAAAATGTAAACAAGTACATTTTCTGAAATGGCTACAAATTCTTTTTAAAAAAGTCTACAAATAACAAATGCTGGAGAGGGTGTGGAGAAAAGGGAACCCTCCTACATTATTGTTGGGAATGTAAGTTGGTGCAGTCACTATGGAAAACAATATGGAGGTTCCTCAGAAAACTAAATAGAGTTGCCTTATGATCCAGCAGTCCCACTCCTGGGCATATATCCAGACAAAACTATAATTCAAAAAGATACATGCACCCCTATGTTCACAGAAGCACTATTCATAATAGCCAAGACATGGAAACAACCCAAATGTCCCTCAGCAGATGATTGGGGGCTTCTCTGGTGGTGCAATGGTTAAGAATCCGCCTGCCAATGCAGGGAACGTGGGTTCAATCCCCAGTCTGGGAAAACCTGCATGCCATGGACCACCTAAGCCCATGTGCCACAACTACTGAGCCTGCGTGCCACAACTACTGAAGCCTTTGCACCACAACTACTGAAGCCCGCACGCTCTAGGACCTGTGTGCCACAACTACTGAGCCTGTGTGCTGCAACTACTGAAGCCCGCATGCCTAAAGCCCGTGCTCCACAACAAGAGAAGCCACCGCAATGAGAAGACCATGCACTGCGACGAAGAGTAGCCCCCGCTCACCACAACTAGAGAAAGCCTGTGTGCAGCAACGAAGACCCAATGCAGCCCCCCCGCAAAAAAAGATGAATGGATAAAGAAGGTGTGGTACATAATATACAATGGAATACTACTCAGCCATAAAAAAGAACAAAATAATGCCATTTGCAGCAACATGGATGCAACTAGAGATTATCATACTCAGTGAAGTTAAGTCAGAAAGAGAAATTCCATATGATATCACTTATATATGGAATCTAAATATGACACAAATTTATGAAACAGACTCACAGACATAGGGAACAGAATTGTGGTTGCCAAGGGGGAGGGAGGGTGGCGGAGGGATGGACTGGGAGTTTGGGGTTAGTAGATGCAAACTATTGCATATAGAATGGATAAACAACAAGGACCTACTGTATAGCACAGGGAACTATATTCAGTATCTTGAGATTAACCATAATGGAAAAGAATGTATGTTTATGTATGTATAACTGAGTCACTTGGCTATACAGCATATATTAACACAATATTGTAAATCAGCTATACTTCAATTTGAGTGAAGTAAGTGAGAAAGAGAAAAACAAATACTGTATGCTAATGCATATATATGGAATCCAAAAAAATGGTACTGATGAACCTAGTGGCAGGGCAGGAATAAAGACACAGATGTAGAGAACGGACTTGAGGACACGGTGGGAAGGGGAAGCTGGGACGAAGTGAGAGATTAGCACTGACATACATACCAAATGTAAAATGGATGGCTAGTGGGAAGCATAAGGAGATCAGCTCCATGCTTTGTGACGACCTAGAGGGGTGGGATAGGGAGGGTGGGAGGGAGGCTCAGGAGGGTGGGGATATGGGAATATATGTATATACATAGAGCTGATTTCACTTTGTTGTATAGCAGAAACTAACACAACAGTGTAAAGCAATTATACTCCAATAAAGATGAAGGAAAAAAAAGGATTCCCTGGCGGTCCAGTGGTTAGGACTCTGTACTTTCACTGCTGAGGGCTCAGGTTCAATCCCTGGTCAGGGAACTAAGACCCCTGCAAGCCACGTGACGTGGCAAGCAAACAAACAAATACATACATACATACATACAGGCTTTATTGGGATGTAATTCACATACCAAATAATTCAGCCATTTAAAGTGTACAATTCAGTGGTTTTTAATATATTCTCAGATGTGTAGCCCTCACCACAGTATTTTCATCACCTCAAAGACAAACCCCTTACCTTTTATTCAGCCCTTCCTCCCCAAGGCTTAAGCAACTACTAATCTTTCTGTGTATAGGTTGTCCTGTCTTTCTTTCCTATGAATGGAATCATACAATTTGTGGTCTTTTGTGTCTGGCTTCTTTCACATATCTTAGTGTTTTCAATGTTCATCCATGTCATACCATGTATAAGTACTTCTTTGATTTTTATGACCAAAAAATTATACTCCACTATATGGATATTTTGTTTATACATTTGTCTGTTGATAGATATTTGGGTTGTTTCCACTTTGGACTATGAATAATGTTGCTATAAACATTCATGTATAGGTTTTGGTGTGGACATATGTTTTCATTTCTCTTGGGTAGAAACCTAGGAGTGGACTTGCTGGGTCATATGAGAACCCTGTTTTATCATTTGAGGATTTCTCCACATCCTCACTAACACTCATCGTTATCTCACATTGTGATTATAGCTATTCTGGTGGGTGTGAAATGGTATCTTATTGTAGTCTTGATTCGCATCTCCCTAATGGTTAATGATATTGAGCATCTTTTCATGTGTTTATTGGCCATTTTTATATCTTCCTTGGAGAAACGTCTATTCAGATCCTTTGCTTACTATTTTATTTATTTATTTTTTTGCGGTACGCGGGCCTCTCACTGTTGTGGCCTCTACTGCAGAGCACAGGCTCCGGAAGCGCAGGCTCAGTGGCCATGGCTCACGGGCCCGGCCGCTCCGTGGCATGTGGGATCTTCCCGGACCGGGGCACGAACTCATGTCCCCTGCAGGCGCACTCTCAACCACTGCGCCACCAGGGAAGCCCTGCTTACTCTTAAATTGGGTTATTTGCTTTTTATTTCTTTGAGTTATAAGAGTTCTTTATATATTCTAGATACAAGTCCCTTATCAGGTAGATGATTTACAGATATTTTCTCCCATTCTGTGGATTGTCTTTTTCATTTTCTTTTTTTTTCTTTCTCATTTTCTTGATGGTGTCCTTTGAAGCACAAAAGTTTTTAATTTTGATAAAGTCCAGTTTATTTTTTTCTTCTGTTGCTCATGCTTTCAGTGTCATATCTAAGAATCCTTTGCCAAATCGAAGGTCTGTATTATTCTTGTAGGACCAGATTGAGAGTGCACCAGAAATTAAATATTTGAAGGGGGTCACCATGCTGGCTCCTTGTGATATCTGTTTTTCTATATAGCACTTAGGGCACAGCACACTCAGCCTCCTGTCTACCGATAATTTTTATGGCGTTTCCTCACTTCCATTCTTTTGTGGTTGGGAGAATCAGGGCTGCAAACCCAGACGTTTCCTGAGACATTCATAAGTATCTCCTTAACTTTTTCCAGACTTTATATTCATACGTTTTATTTTTTTATTTTTATAAATTTATTTATCTTTGGCCGAGTTCGGTCTTTGTTGCTGTGCGCGGGCTTTCTCTGGTTGCGGCGAGTGGGGGCTACTCCTCTTTGTGGTGCATGGTCTTCTTATTGTGGTGGCTTCTCTTGTTGCGGAGCATGGGCTCTAGGCACACGGGCTTCAGTAGTTGTGGCACGTGGGCTCAGTAGTTGTGGCTTGCGGGCTCTAGAGCTCTCAGGCTCAGAAGTTGTGGCTCACGGGCTTAGTTACTCTGCGGCATGTGGGATCTTCCTGGACCAGGGCTCGAACCTGTGTCCCCTGCATTGGCAGGCGGATCTTAACCACTGCACCACCAGGGAAGTCCCTCATACATTTTAAAACCTTTCAACATCATGAAAAATACCATCTTAGGCTAAACCCAAGTAAACACTACAAACAGTATAGGCAAAGATGGGATTTCATAGAGCAACTCTCAAAACGAAATAGAAAATATATTTCCTGTAAGATCGTTCGGTTCTTTTTTTTTAAAAGAAATTTATAATTGTTAAATTTTTAAAAAGTCAGACATTACAGAGATTTATAGTTTTGTAAGTAACAGTTTTTCCTAATCCTACCCTGAAGATTCAACCCCTACTGTTTGGACCTCATTCTTTTTTCCCATATAGATTTTAACATGACTCTTAGTTTTTGTTTTTATTTGCTCACTTACACAGGCTCCGTTGCCTACCCTGCCATTAGCTCCTTGCTCTCCCTCTCCTTTCCCTGCCCTCCCCCAGCTTGTGGTCTCAGCTCAGGTTACTGACACTCTGGAGAGCTCTCTCCTTTCTGAACTGGTGACTGATCTCATCAAGGAGAAGGTGTTGGGGACCTGTCTATTTTTGCTGTCAGCATACCACTTCCCACCTCTGTTAAACTTTTCACTTGGCAGGAAAGGTTCCTCTCTTCCATGTTCTATAAGGACTTTCTGTACCTAGATTTAAAAAAAATTCCACGAATCCTTGAAGGTTATAACCAGTCTAGCCTGTAAACCTTGATTCTGTAATAAATCTTATGAAATTTTTCTTGATACAGTTTTTCAAGAAAAACTGCCTTTTTTTTTCCTGCTGTTCTTTAATTTATATATACATTTGGTAAGAATCCCAGTTTTTACTTTAGAGTTGCTTTAGGATATAATTGGGAGGATATTTGCGGGGGTGGGTGGAGGAGGAATTTTAAAAGAAGACAACAACAATTTAGGGAAAAAATAAAGTAAGATTTAAACTGAATTTATTACAGAAAAACAGCTGATCACCTTAGAAAGCCTCTTTTTGCCATACCTGCCTCTGGCCTAACAGTACTTTGCTTTTGTGGTAGGTGTTCAACAAGTGTTTGTTTGAATGAATAAATGAATAAGTAAGTACATTTTGTCCTCTTGGAGTTCATACTTGCTTCTGAGTTTCAGTCTTTTTGGTCCTCATTCACTAACTCCCTTCAAATTTAAGCGGGTAATAGTGGAAGTGTCTAAGCTATTCATAGTGAATCCCACATTGTAAGTCACTTAAAATTTTAATTTTTCCATTTATGAAACAGTTTTGAGGGAAAAATATGTAGTTCACCCATACACGTTTTTTGGTTAGTAATGTTATTTCTTTAACATACTGAATAATAACATGGCATAACACCTGCCCCTTGAAGCCAAGAGTGGGTTGGAGTTCAAAGTCCTAAATTTTGAACCGTCTAAAACAACATCTGAAATTCTGGTTGCAGAAAATCTTTAGCTTTTTTTGTTTATTTTCTTTCACCCTTATAAACCCAATATCCATTTGTTTCTTGAATCTAGGCGCTCCGGGAGTTGGTATTAAAATACCGTGAGAACATCATTAATGTGCGGACAGCAGCAGATCACGTGGAAGAAAAGCTGAAGGCTGAAATACTTTTCCTGAAAGAGCAGATTCAAGCAGAACAGTGTTTAAAAGAAAACCTCGAAGAAACTCTGCAGCTAGAAATAGAAAACTGCAAGGAAGAAATAGGTGAAGATAAAAGTGATGTAGTTTAGAATTGAAGGCACTAAATAAAACTTTTTCTCTGGTTATAACAGTCTTAGAATGTAGAAAACAAAAAAGTATAGGAAAGAACTAAGTAAGGACTCAGTCCCTTTCTCTGGATGTTGATATATCCAGTGATTAGGAGTTTAAAAAAAAAAACCCAAAACTCATCTTTTTAGGGGCTCTGGTGGCCTCTCTGGCAATTACTAATAGATAGGAAATTCAGGACTTGAACCCAGACACTGGGGAATATGAGTAGATGGGTGGCATTTCCTTGCAGAACTCAGAAGTGTTAACAGACTCCTGCTGGGATTAGCTCCCCGCCCTCCGCCCCCACTGGAGCTAGGTGTAGGTATTTGATGCAGAGACAGTTTATGCCATGGTGTTCTCGTGTGGACTCTCACTTTTCCTGAGCTTGATTATGATGCTGATTGGTTGGGGATAATTTTGAGAAAGGGGTGTTGGTCCCTCACCCCCATTCTGCCCACTGTGTTCAGTACAGCATTTGACTTTCATTGCATGAGATTGAGCTTATGGGGGAAAGGGGTGTTTTAAGAAAAAATTTAAATGCAAAATAATGAATAAATGCTAACATGTCTCCTCCTTTTTTCCTCCTAGCTTCCATTTCTAGCCTAAAAGCTGAATTAGAAAGAATAAAAGTAGAAAAAGGACAGGTGAGTTTCATGAGTTTCAGATTGATTCTGTCAGCAGCCAGTATTTATTTATTGAATCCTACTGTGCTAGACTCAAGGAATGAAATATAGTTAGGACATAGTCCCTGCCTTCAAGCAAATTCTGGGAAAATACAGTGGAATATGGGCGTGATGATGGTAGAGACCATTTAATGAGAGCCTCCTCTGTGTTGACTAGAGGAGGTACAGGGAAGACTAAGATGTGACTTAGCCTGGAGCTTCCACTGTGGTGGAAGGACAGGCAAGCTGTGGTCTTGACATGATAGATACTTAAAGCTACAAAATACTTAGATACTTAAAGCTACAAAATCTTTTACAAACAGGAGGTGATGTTTTCTAGTTGGCTTAGAGTCTCCTTCTCTTAGACACCATGAACACCTTTTGGTAGATGACCCCATTCAGCTTACTGGCCTCGTTATTCATTGACTCAATGACCTTTGCTGCTGTGCTGCCCTGCCTTGCCACACTCCTGCCTGCACCTTGCCCCACTTCTGACATCTCACTCCAGGCTCATGCCCCTGACCCCTGTCTACCATCTTTCCAGCCCTTAATCCCGTAGGTTCATCTGTCTGAGTACCTCATTCAGACCTTCAGTTCCTTAAACTTTTCCTTTTCTGCTGGTTTTAGCAACTTCTTTCTTTCTTTCCTTCTAAGCAGCATCTGACATGGCTTGCCTCTTCAACTAGTCTCCCACTAACTCCTGCAAGCCCCCGATTCCTTGTTCTTGTGCTACCCTCACTTGATACCACCTAACCCTGGATTAATCCTGGTGTCCACCTTCTATGCCTCTGCCCCCAGCTGCTGGTTCCACTGGAATGAGGAACACTGCGTGGTCTTGCTGCCAGGTGCTGCTCAGTAGCCTTTCATTTGCTCTTTTTTAAAATTTTGTTTATTTTATTTATTTATTTATTTATTTATGGGTGGCTGGCTGGCTGGCTGGCTGTGTTGGGTCTTCGTTTCTGTGCGACGGCTTTCTCTGGTTGCGGCGAGCGGAGGCCACTCTTCATCGCAGTGCGTGGGCCTCTCGTTGCGGAGCACAGGCTCCAGACGCGCAGGCTCAGTAGTTGTGGCTCACGGAGTTGCTCCGCGGCATGTGGGATCTTCCCAGACCAGGGCTCGAACCCATGTCCCCTGCATTGGCAGGTAGATTCTCAACCACTGTGCCACCAGGGAAGCCCCTCTCCTTTCCATTCCTCACAGTGGACGTTTCAGTCGCCGCTCAGCTCGCCCCCTTGTGACAGCGCGTGGCGGCCTTGTGCCCCCGTCGTGAGCAGGGCCCACCTTCAGCTCCTCGGTCACATGCTCTCCTGCTTTGCTTCCCAGGCTTCTCGCTTCTTCAGAGGAAAGGGTGACCTGTTCTGACTAGTCTTATGTCACTGCACATGTGCTTTGACTGGGTCGTGATGTCACATCTTTTCCTGGCATCCTCTCCATCTTCCCCTTCCAGTGTGGGCCTTGAACTTCTGCCTCGTTATTTGTCTTTTCCATTATGCATAACCAATCTCAGAGGTCTCCTGGTAAGAGGGGAGAAGTTTCTCTTTGGATTGTACTTCTTTCTACAGCTACCAGTCCTCCTTCCTTTTATACCCAGAGTTCTTGAAAGAGTCATCTCCACTGCCTGACCTCCCAGTCACTCCTCAGCCCACTACAATCAGGCTTTGGCTCCCACTGTGCTATCAGGTTACACTGGCAAAAGTCGCCAGCGTTCCAACGTGTCCCACCTTTCCCACTCCCTCTGCCACTGTTTGGGTTGACTTCAGTGCTCACCTGGCTCATTGTAACAGCCTAACTTCTTTCCCTGCCTCCAAAATTGATCCCCTTCAAATTGCATTTTCATATTCATTTCATATTCATTCATTTCATTTCATTTTCATATTGAAACTGCTCACTTGACTGTGAGCAGTCTAGTTTAAAACCCTTCAGTAGTTCCCTTTATCTATAGCCCAGCTGGGATCTCCTGCCTCACCACTGCCTCTCTGGCCTCAGCCTCCAGGGCCCCAGAACTCTGTGCTGTAATGTAGCAAGAGCTCACCTCAGTTCTTTAACTCATTTTTTTATACGTCAACTCCCTCTTTTTGGAGTATCTCCCTCCGCCTCCCGCTTACCACCCTTTAAGGGTCAGATGTCATCTCTTCAAGGAAGCCCTTCCCAACTTTTCTGGCAGAATTAAGTGCTGCTTCATCCATGGTCACATGGCATAGTTAACTTACATGTCTGTCTCTCCTGATTTTTCCATCCCCAGGCCTTAGAACGTAGGAGGTGCCTAATAAATGTTTAATAAGATAAAGAGTAGGTCTTGAAGAATCAATAGAAGATCCACAGATATCAAAGGGTAAGAAGAGCATTCCAAGCATAGCCAGTATCCAGGGCCTAGGAGGATGTGAGCTTGGGTGCATTTCTCCAGGCTGCAGGCTCCTCCAGGCAGATGTGCTGTGACCTGTAGGGAGTTTCTGTATGTTTCAGCTTTTCCCTTTTTCACAGTTGGAGTCCACATTAAGAGAGAAGTCTCAACAGCTTGAGAGCCTTCAGGAGATGAAGATCACTTTGGAAGAACAGTTAAAGAAAGAAACTGCTGCTAAGGTGACATTTTTGTTGGTAGTTTCGTAAAAAAGCAGTGTGAAGAACGTAGAATCACATCTTCGCTGTTTAAAAAACAAAGCCTTGCTGCTTTGAAATAGTGCCACCTTCTGAAAGTTGGCAAGACTCTCCGCTTGCAGAAAGAAAATGGAATGACTTTATCTCAGTTGGGTTAGATGTGCACACTGCCAGCTCTGGAGGTCTGTGTCACAGGCTTAACTGGCATTTTAGGCGTTGAGCTAAAGGCCATGAACCAAACCTGGCGCTGCCATAGCCAGAAGCATTCTGTGGAAGTGCCATTCCATTCGATTGGTTTCTGGAATACTGTACTGAACCATATTTGCTGCCTAAATTCTGATTAGTCCTGTCAGAATAAAAATGCATGGGGCCAACTGGGGGGGGAAGTTTGGTTTTGGTGGGCTGTGATATAACCTTTAAGTGTAAAAATGTTGTGTATGTGTTATTTAATAGTTCTCTGTTTTTAGAAAGGCTCCTGCACAGGGGGTCCTCCTGAAGAGTTTCCCTGTAAGGAAGACTGGGGGATAGCTGGGGCTGCCTGAGGCGTATTCATTGAGAATTTTCCTGGCAGATGCTTGACTGTTGTGGTTGTCAGAGGAAATCCCTAAAGATCCTGTCCTGTTGCTATGACAGCTACTGATCATACAGCAGCTGCTTTTTGATGATTAATCATTGTCACCAGGCTGCTGGGGTTGAGGGGTGGAGTGCGGCGCTTTCATTCATTTTTAATTTGGCTCTCATACTCAGTTCATTTTAGGACCTAGAACAAGTACCTTAGGCAATGTGCACCCTTGCCCTGTAAAGACAGAGTCAAAGGGAGACTAACAGGATACAGGAATATGATGGGCACCCACCTTTCCTCTCTAGTAGTAGGAAACGACAAGTGCCTAGATTTCCTGAGTGATTTGACGTATGGCTCTCCAGCATTAATCCTCATTCAAACCTTGTATTTTTTTAGGTTACTGTTGAACAACTAATGTTTGAAGAGAAGAACAAAGCTCAGAGGTTGCAGACAGAACTAGATGTCAGTGAACAAGTCCAGAGAGATTTTGTAAAGCTTTCTCAGACCCTTCAGGTGAGGCATTTGGGGAACCCCTAGACAGAACGCTGAGGAGGCACTTTTGGGGTCCTTGGTACCCAGGAGAATTTGCTAATCCCTGACTGGCCCACTGACAATAGCTAGAAGATTAGAAATTATGGCTGCCCCTGCCCCAGCTCCAAATGCCGGCCTGGTCATTTAAGCTGGAAACCCTTTTCTTCTTCCTTGCTGGCCCTTAAGGGTAAAATATAAAGTCCTTAGCGTAGCATGTAAGACTCTTCCCAGCCAGGCCTATCCCTACGTTTTGTCCATCTCTCTGCCTTACATTTTATATTCTATGTTCTAATTTTTAAAAACTACTTGTGGTTCCTTGCCCACAGCACGTGTTCCCTCTGGAAGCATGGCCCCCTTGCTCCTTTCTTCCAGGGCCCTGCTTAGCTTTGTCCTCCCTGTGGAACCCTCTCTAGATCCCCAAGCTGGTATAGTGACATTTAGTATATTGTGCTAAAACTCTATATAAGCTTGTTCTTTTCCCCCAGCTGAACTGTGGGTTCTCAGAGGTCAAGGATCAGGTCTCATTCATCTCCATAGTCCCAGCACCTTATACTGGGTCTGTTACACAGCAGCTTTGGGGAATTGTTTTTTGGATTTAATTGTTCTTGCTGCCTCTTTTCTTTGAAGTGAGTAGTTTCTGTTGAGTTAATCTCCATTTCAGCTGAACCAGTCAGAGTAAACCAGAAGGTCTAGGCAGGAGCCGTCTGCACTTACCTCGCTGCATTATTTCTCTAGGTGCAGTTAGAGCGGATCCGGCAAGCAGACTCCTTGGAGAGAATCCGGGCAATTCTGAACGATACCAAACTGACAGACATTAACCAGCTCCCTGAGACATGACACCCTCATGGCAGGACTCTAGCCTGCACTTTGGGTTTTTAACTCATCTTTAGAGCAACATTAATTATTATTTAACTCTTAACTGAAGAAGAAGTCACACACAGAAAAAGGAAGACTGGAGAAATGCTTAATTCTAGTGGGGAGACTGTGCGGCACGGAGCAGCAAACAGCCAGGGTAATTTGCAGTAAAAAAGACTTTTCAACTGGGAACGCTAGCCAGACTCCAGACCTGATTCCAGGGAGTGTGGGATCAGATTTGGTGATGGAGGAAGTGCTGTTTCCTTGCCTGCTTTAGTCAACATTTCCCTGCCCTTCAGCACCGTCCCAGTAGTGTTTGAAATGGCATTTCCTGTTCATAGCTGTTGCAAGAGAGAATTTGTTTCTGTTGTCTAGAGTTCATCAGTAACAGTATTCAGCTAGCAGACAGAGGTGGAGTATGCCGTATGAATATTTTATATTAAAATATGAAGTTTGAGAGCAGCCCACTGGCTAGTGACTGTATTTCCTAGCTCAGTGTATTTTTTTTTTTAACCATTTTATCTTGCATTGGAGGACCTTAAATGCTACTGAAACTTGCCTGAGAACCATAAGACGGTGGCAGACAACCAATTCAATGGAATTGGAACCGAATTAATTATGAGGACTTCCAAACTTGGCTGGGGCTATTGGAAGTTGAGGTTAAAGGAAAAGCACAAGAAACTGTTTGGAAGCACTTTTCCTGCTACCTGGGTAAGTTTCGTGGACTCACAGGTACCAGGGTCAAGGTGAACTGGCACCATCTACTCTCCTGAAAACTGTTTTAGTTTAGTTATTGGATCAGTGGAAAAAATATTAATAAAACAAGCTATGTCTGACAACATCTAGTATAAATTTATAAGTCTGCTGCTTATTTTATTTTCAACTCGAGTCAGTGGGCCTGAGTACATACTTGTTTCAAAAGTGTCAAATACAAAAATGGTGATAACTAGGTTTGGCAGATACCTATATTGTATTTTTCTTTTATATTTTAGACCTGGAGTGTGATAATGCTTATGGTGAAGTTGGGGAAAACCCAGTTAGTTGATCAGTTTGGAAATCTGCTTTGTCATTTCTATGAGATTAGATTCCTTTCCTGTGTGGATAAAGTTTCAATGAACAGGTTGTCTTTGCCGTAGCCTTATGAAGTGTTGCAGAAAGCACAGAATGGATTTATATTCACTGTTTACCTGCAGTACTGTTAGCCAGTGGAAGACTACACCGTTTAATTCATCATACAGATGGTTCAAAAGTAAAACTGTTGTTTTCAAATTTTTGTGATTGGTGTTGTGTAACGGCAGAGTACTTGAAGGAACCATATGGAAATTAAGTGGATTGAGTAGACTGTTTGGCTCACATAAAGCTACAACTTTAATTGTTATAAATGAAGTCATAATGGACTAGCCCTAAAGATCTTTATTTCTGTCTTCCATAGGACAGGACAAGGTAAGGCCTACATACCTCATTCCTTGGGCTATTGCTGTAGTCTTACATTCATGATTATGAATTTTGAAAGTAAACACTAATTATGGAAATAGTGCTATAGGCTTGCATGCATGAAACATTATTTTAATTGGTCTAAAGTCCCTTTGTATAAAGTACTACTCTGTTTCCTTTAAAGGAAACATGTATCCTCATTGAGTTACAGGGAATTTTATTAATTCCAAAAATGCAATCACTTTAAATTATATTAGTGTCAGACTAGTCCCTTGGATAAACTCCAAGCTAATTTGTTTGATTATTAAAATTGGCACCATAAATCAAGATGGATAATTCATAACCTTCCTGAACGAACTGAACTACAACTCCCAGGGGACTGCTTGGCTGAGACGGGGTACCTTGCTGATGCTGATGTTTTTCTCCATAAGAGGGTACTGGGCCAATAAAATTCATGATTAGGAAACTGTTAGCAGTCTCTACAGTGGCAGATGCAAATTGTTGGAACCCAGTTTTTTGAGAAAAATATGCTAGAAAAACCCAAACTGAGACTAGGTTTTGTTAACAGTCTCTACTTCTGGTATGAAACACTTCTTTAAACTGGGTTTTCTTTATAGATGGGAAACTGATTTAGAAGGTAGGATTTAGCCCTTCAAGACAAAAGAAAAGGTCAGCTGGGTTTCACGAGTGTTCCTGTGCTTGTATTCAGTCTGTGTACACGTGTTCTCATGCATGTCTAACCTGATTTACCTCTTACCTGTAACCTACCTTACCATGTGGCTTTTAATTGGCAGTCACTCAGCCATTTCTAGGCAGGTACAGTATTACCTTTCAGAACTCATTGGCAGGTATAAAAATATTACCTAATGCTAAAAGACAAAATCACCAAGCTATTTGTTTCTCCATTTGAGATCCTACATGTGCACCTCATACCCACTCAGTGACATGTATTGGGACACAGAGCGCAGCCGAACTCAGCTCTGAAAGGAAATACTGCCTGTCGAGGAAGTGAGCCAGCAGTGGCCTTGCAATTGTGGATACCGAGTTCTGCTGTGAGCAGATTTCAGGTATAACCATTTGTTAACTGTACTGAAGGCGTGTCCTTAAGAAGAAAGTGTTCAAATTAAAAAAGCTGCTGTCTAGTATACTGTGTGGCCTTTTCCTTTGAGTTCTAGGGTTCTGTCCCTCTTCAGAGTCATATTTCTGGTGCTGCTACGTTAAAATGCAGCTTTTATTCTTGTTCAAATATCAAGAAAACTCAGTAGGGTTCACGGAGGTCTGGCAGTGTGCAGCTGAAAGTCTTGGGCGCTTCTTTTTTCCTTTTAAATCCTAGGCCCTTGCTGAATACAATCATATACTTGAGCTTGTATATAAACCACATTCCAATTTTTAAATAAAAGCATTTATTCAGTCATTATAAAACAAGTATAAAAAGTGATGAACAACCACACCAAAGTTCATCCTTTAAAATGCCTCTTTATAAATTAGATAATGCTACCTGTTCGTTTTACAATGAATTTAAGCCTTCACTTGTGTTAATTTCAGGTGTGAATCTGTTCCTGGTGGTGTCAGAAGTTTACATGATTTCGGATATCGTTAATTTGCTTCACCATTTCTCTTATGTGCTCACCCCTGTAAAATCATAAAGTTACTCACTTTGGGTAATACAACAAATGAATAAACCATTAATATTGATTCGTAAGACCTCAGTAATACTGAAGTATCTTAGAAGTGCTCTGCTAGAATTAACGGCTTAAGGTTTCAGATGGATAGTAATGGTAATTCGTTTAAGGCTAGAGGTAGCAAATATAGTAGTGGAACTGCTGGAAATATTTTTGAACATATTCACTGGGGAATACCTTGACCACACAGCAAAATTATAAAGAAAGACATCCTTTTTGACCCTCTCAACTTTTAAGTCCTTATCTATCAGCATCATACACTTCCTGTCCTGGTAATTACTTGACATGCAAATGTCAAGTGGTCTTATCTGGGCAAAGAAGGGTTGATTTTGGCATTTTGCAAAGGAAAAACTACCTCGCACTAACAGCTGATTGGTACTTACTCCTCCTTCAGGATGGACTGAATGCATTTTCGCTGGTAGGCGCTGAGAGTAATGGTGGGCTTCTGAGGACTTAGTACCTTTTCCATCTTTCGTTGTTGATAGTCTTTTTTCATAGTAACCTTGAGTATCAAACAGAACACAGACACTTTAGCTATGGTTTGCTATACATTTTCATAGTATCTGTTTCAGTCTGTTCTTTTTACATTTTTTTTGTTGTTTTTGTTTTTCTCTTTTTTTTCTCTTTTTACATTTTATAAAATTATTTTCTGTAGAAGGAACACTTTAAGAAGTACCAGAGGTAGCCACCTTGTGTCCATTCCTACCTGTTTGATGGCATTGCCCAAATGTCGAAGTTGATCAGGTATCAGCTGTAATTCTTTCTTCATGTCTCTCTCACTGTCAGAGAGAACTGGGAGCTGAGAGTGAAAACTGTGAAGTACTTTTTTCATCCTGTAGAAGAGGTAAGCAAACATCTCAGCTCCTTAGGAGGAACACAATCCTAACTAAAGCTCCTAATTTAGGATCTGGTGTCTGTGAAGGAGGCCTCCACAGGGTGGGTTTGGGGAAAGCATCACTGCACTGTCTTCCGTAGAATACACCTCAGAGGGGTATCTAGCACCCGAGAACTTAATAACACTAGTAGTACCTGACCTGAGTAGGGAACGGAATGTTATACAGTTACATGGCCCACTGACCTGGTCATGATATCTTCTTGTTTTTCCTTGGCTTCCTCATATTTGTCAGCTAAGCGCTCGGCCACTTCCCGCAGACTTTTCCTAATGGCATAAAAAGCAAGAGTCTCTAGGAGTGCACCTTGATGGTGAAGCCAGCTAATGTGGTTCAGTATCTTAGGGTGAGACACAGTTCCAGTCTAGCTGAACTATTTTTTTTCTCCCTTGTCTTGGCACTTACCTCTCCTCTCGACAATAATTGAGATCTTCTAGTTGTTTCTTTTTTTGGTCACATAACAATTTGACCCTTCAAGAACAAAAAGAAATTTAATCAAAAGCCAGGTCTAGGCCATTATACAGTGTCAGCTCCCAGCCAGGGACTGACTGGTATGTGAACAGAGGCCATCCTACCTCCGCTGAATCTCCTCCTTTGCCAGGTCCTGTTTAAGAATGTACTGTTCTCTGAACACCTGGGTGGCTCTGCTGATGAGCTGAAGGCATTCTTCGGGAGGAGGAGCCGTATCTTTTTCAGATGATCTTAAAAACAAAAAAAAGTTTGTCATTACTTTGCTCAGCTGGGTAAAACAACTGAAGACAGACTCACGTCTTTTTACACTTCCTGTTTGTCCTTCTCAAATGCTTCCACATCTGTGTATTCTCTCTCTATTCTCACTAGTTGATTAAATATGCCCCGTGTTTCTTCCAACTCCAACATAGTAAAAAGTATACGAAAAGAAATAGCTGAGGACAGGCTGAAGAGTAATTACAAAACAGAGAAGGGAGCCAGTTTTTAAAACTGATACGCCCTAAATTACATACTTCAAAAATGCTGGATTTGCAACACTACGTTGCAGAATGCTTCTAATATGTTTTTCAAAGGAATCCGGGGTTTCAGCCAGAATACGGAGGGGAGACTCTGCCACTTCAACATCCTCTCGGGTACAAAGCAGGGGAGGAGACACTGGATGGACTGTGCTTCTGCAAAATAAAAGAAAAATAAAATTTACGATGGAGTTACTTGCTGTAAGTATAGGAAAACCTAAATCACACTTATCCAGAATTCTGAGGATATAAGAAACTATGAAGTGTTACAAATACTCTCAATGGCAATTTCAGAAAGCTTGAAAGATTGCAAACTTTAACAGCATGGCCAATGACTTACTTTGCAATGATTCAAATCTGGGAGTTTGTTAATAACATTACTTTATAGACAACTTGTATTTCAGAGAGTTGGCAGAAACATGATTTGAAGGTATCTAGGTCACTAATATTTAGAAGTTTTTTTCGCCTTTGGGATTCATGTTTTTATTCTGAAGTATCCTAGTATGACTAGGTCTTATTTTACTAAAGGTAGGGTAGGATTTTAAAAACATGCTGAGGCAACAGGCAAAAAGGCACTTTTTTGTAGTGATTTTATTACTTTTGTTCAGTCTTGCTAGTTTTTAGTCTCTTGTAGTATAAATATCACAAAATTGATAGTGAATTATTTTCTTTTCCAAATGATGTCACTTCTCAAAGAGTATGGAAATCCTTCTAAGGACAGTAAATTAATGCCAGTGTTTTGAACTATGTCAATATCTAGAAGCACATGCCTTCAAATGACACCAAGAGACTGGGGGGAAAGGGGTCTAGTGTTCCAGTACTCCAGTGGCTTGTTAGACACTCCTATTCCTGCATTTATAAAACTCAGAATGACCTTCCAGAGCTGTTGAAAACGGTACTTACAGCTTAATATGGGTTCCTTAAGGGGAACAAAGGTTATGAGTTCAGCTATATACCACCTTTCTTCCAGAGTCTACATATTCTGTGATGTCCCTATGAGTCTGGCAGAGATGGAGAAACTGGACTTTGAAGTCAGAAAGCCCGGTCTTTGCAGCCCAGTTCTATGTGTTCCCTGTGACTCTGGCCAATGTACATAACCTCTCTGTCCCTGATCCCTCCTCTACAAAATGAGGATAACCGTGCTGTCTTTAGTGCAGGGTTGCTCTGATTGCCGGAGGCTTACTTCTGAGCCTGGCACATAAAGTTTAAAATCATTAAATCAGGGACCTCCCTGGCAGTCCAGTGGTTAAGACTCTGCGCTCCCACTGCAGGGGGCGAGGGTTCGATCCCTGGTCCGGGAGCTAAGATCCCGCGTGCCATGTGGCGTGGTTAAAAAAAGAAAAAGAAAGATCATTAAATCTAACTCATATTAATGATGGAGTTCAGTATCTTAGTATTCTTTCCACACTTGGGTAAAGTTCTTAACTCTCCGCTAGCTAAAGGAGATGCCAGAAATTATGCCTTAAATAAATCCTTCCAGAGATGGCAGGAGCAACAGAAATAACCCTCCCTCCAACCCTCAAGTCAGAAACCAAAGCATAAACCATGTATCTTCAGTCTGGTTACTAAGGACATCCTCCCAGCTTAGATTTTGCAGAATTAATGAGAGCTCCGTGGGAATACAAAGGGGGACGTACAGTAAAGGCCTTATGAGGCATTCGTAGTTACTGGTGATGCAGATCATTGTAGGCCCCAGAATGTCAGGGACAATCCAGAATCCTCGGATCGGAGCTGGCTGCCTGAAAAAAAAAAAAAAAACACACAGCCATAGTTAAACTACAAAACAGCAAGAGCAGTGGATCCAAAAGCAACGATGTGGCTGAGGTTTGTGGCCGCCTCAGGGCTGGGTCGACAGTTGGGTGGGACATGGTATCAGTGCAGTAACCTCAGAGGTGGTGACTTGGAAACCTGTATTACTTACAGCTCTGATCGGTTTGAATCAAGCTGTCACTCAGCAGCCAGACGTCACTTGACTTACAGGTCACTCAGGAACCCACAGCCTCATGGTGCTCACTGTAATCTCGGCAGTTAGCACGATACGATGAAGCCAACTCTTTACGTCTCTGTCTCTTTCTCCCAACTCGCACATAAGCTCCAGCTACCTCTGCATGCCTAGCCGAGCGCCCAACCCAGATTAGGTGCTCAGAAACTGTTGACTGAATAGTGTCTTTCTCACCTTAAAAATTCAGTGCAGGCCAGCATCTACATCACAGGACTTAATTTACTGTGCACAGCACGCAGCTCCCTCTCAGTCTTGGTCTACTTCACTGAAGAAAGTGAAAACTGGACCTCAGACAGGAACTGTCTTTCCTGCCAACACGCTCACCCCACCCCCACGGCTCACTTCTGCCCTAGACTGTCGACGCCATCTCCGCTCGCGTCTTCTGAGATTTGCTCCGTCAGCTCTGCAATCACAAAATCTCCCTACTGTCCATTTACCCTCAGCTTATAAACAAGCTGACATCTCTTCCATTCAAAACATTCTGCACTGTAGTTTCAAGCTCTCCTTAACCTATTCCCTCTTCCTTTCCCTTTAGAGCCAGCAGTCTTTCAACAGTAGCCTGCAGTATTATTTCTCCTTCCACATCTCTCATTTGCCTTTTTTGCAGGGGAGGGGAATGGTGGTGAGGGAGTCTGGGAGGTTAGAAAAAATTTTTCTTCTGTATTTCTAGTGTGAAATCTACATACAGAAGAGTGCATATAGACACTCTGTGACCACTATCCACGCCAAGAATGACAGCAGTATAGGGGCCTGAGACCTCCCGTATGAACCTCCTGATCACAACCTTCCACTTGATTTTTTTTTTTTCCACTTGATTTTTATGATACTCATGTTTTCGTTTTGCTCCATAGCTTTCCTATCTATGTATGTATGCATTCCTAAGCAATACAGTTTTACCTGTTTTTGAAATGTATATATTATATATACGTATATATTATAAATGAGATTTTATTATCTGTTTTCCTCATTCACTTTTCACCTGTGCTATCCGCTCCCACCCACAAAAGCGTTTCTCCGTGGTTCTCGATGAACCCCCGTGTTGCCAAATCTGGACACTTGAGCGCTCTTCACTGCTTTGCTGTACTTACTTGATGCTGCTCCCCCTGCCTCCTCTCTGAAACATCGCCCTCCCTGGCACCCTTCCCCCGGGTTCTCCTTCAGTCTCTCTGGCCGCCTTTTACTTGTTTCCTGCCTGGGCTGGGCTCCTCGCCCTCCACTCACTGCTTGTAAGAAAGTGTTGCTCAAGACTCTATACTCAGGTGTCCTCTACTCTAGGCCCTTTCCTGGGGAACCTTCATGCTGACAATTCCCACATCCATACCGTCCTAGCCCAGACCTACGTGTCCAACTGCCTATGGGCTCCTCCACTTGGATGTCCTTTGGAACAGAAGACTCCAAGTGCCCCCATTAACCCATCTTGAGTCTTCCCACATCCACTTTCTCCTACGTCCAATTTTTCTGAAGGGTACCGCATCTACCGTTATCCCGGGTAGAAACCTGGGAGTCACTCTAGATGTTTCCTTTTATTCTATTAATCAAATATTTACTGAGTATCTACTAGGCACCCTGTCAGACACTGAGTGTACAGACATAAGGCGATGGTATAAAGTACGAAACAGACAGACATGGTCTCTGCCTTCGTGAAACATTTATATTCTAGTAGTGGTGACAGACATTAAACAAACAAAAATATCAATTTAAGTATGTGCTACAAAGAAAAAGAATAATAGGAGAACCCAAAGGGGTTCTGGGAAATCAAGGGAACCCTTTATGAACTGACATTAAGATCAGAAAAGAATCAGCAAGTGAAGACTGACAGGGGTTATGACTGGGGATATACCTCCCAGACAGAGGACACAAAACGTGGAATGGCTGTGGGCAGAGGAGAGCTTCTGATGCACAGATACTCTTGGGGTGAAGTATCATGTCTGCATGGGAGTGTAATATACATATATACCTGAATTACTGAAACAACAATTGTTATCTGTGTTTAGAAGGGAGAGAAAGTCCTTACCTGCATGGCAATGGCTTCGTACAAAGAATGTGTTCTACAAAGCATTTCTGTTCTGTAGCTAGTTCCTGTAAACTGTCCTTATCTTCTTCATCTACAAAAGAACACATATATAAGTTAAATAAAAGTCTCCAAATTAAAATGCTGACGATATTAGTTAAATGCGGTTAAGTTCTTGTCTCAGACCATTGCTTCTTAAAGGCTATGCCTCTCTGACATAGAAATCTCCTTTCCACAGGGGTCCAGATTTCTGCCTCAAGAAGGAAAGTGGATTTTCCTTGGTCAGAAATGCAGAAACGTTTCATTCAGGAGAACAATCCCAGAAATCATTCCCTTCCATTCTCTTCCTCACCCACACCAATTTTACTTTTATCACAGCTTTTTGAAACGTAATTCACAATACCACACAGCTCAACCGTTTAAACTGTACCCATTCAATGGGTTTTTAGTACATTAAAGAATTGTACAGGGCTTCCCTGGTGGCGCAGTGGTTGAGAGTCCGCCTGCCGATGCAGGGGACATGTGTTCGTGCCCCGGTCTGGGAAGATCCCACATGCCGCGGAGCGCCTGGGCCCGTGAGCCATGGCCGCTGAGCCTGCACATCCAGAGCCTGTGCTCCGCAACGGGAGAGGCCACAACAGTGAGAGGCCTGCGTACCGCCAAAAAAAAAAAAAAAAAAAAGTACAACCATCACCACAAAAAATTTAGAATATTTTCGTTACCCAGAAAGAAACCCCCATGATACCCATTGGCAATCGCTCCCTAGTTTCTGCCAATTGCCCCAGACCTATGCAACAACCACTAGTCTACTTTCTGTGGATTTGCCTATTCTGGATACTTTATATAAATGGACTCACACAACATGTAGTTATCTGTGACTGGCTTCTTTCACTTAGCATGATGTTTTCAAGGTTCATCCATGTTGGAGCAGTTACCAGTACCTCCCCTTTCTGTAGCTGAATAATATTCCATTGTATGGCCATACCACATTTTATTTATCTAATCATCAGTTAATGGACACTTAGCTATTTGGCTATTACGAATAATGCTGCTATGAACATTCGTTTAGAAATTTTATCCAAGTATGAACATGTTTTCATTTCTCTTGGGTATATACTCTGGAGTAGAACTGCTGGGTCATATGGTAACTCTGTTTAATCATTTGAGGAACTGCCAGACTGTTTTCCCAAAGTGGCTGGACCATTTTACATTTCCATAAGCAGTGCATGAGTGTCCCTATTTTTTCCAACACTTGTAATTGTCTTTTTAAATACTAGCCATTTTAGTGGGTGTGAAGTCGTATCTTGTGGTTTTGTGGTATCTCATTTCCATGACTGAACATGTTTCCATGTGCTTATTAGTTATTTGTATATGATCAATGGAACAATGTCTATTAAAATCCTTTGTCTGTTTAAAACATTGGGTTAGCCTTTTATTATTGAGTTCTAAGAATTCTTTATATACTCTAGACACGTCCATTATCAGATACATGATTTGGAAATATTTACTCCCATTCTGTGGGTTGTCTTTAGTGTTTCCTTCTAAGCGTTCTATAGTTTTAGTTCTTATATTTTAGTCTTTGATCAATTTTGAGTTCATTTTTTGTGTATGGTGTGAGGTATAGTCCAATTTCTTTCTTTTGCATGTAGATGTACACTTGTCCCAGCACCATTTGTTGAAAAGACTATTCTTTCCCCCATTTAACTGTTCTGGCACCCTTGTTGAAACCAACTTACTGTAAATGTAAAGGTATATTTCTGGACTCTCAATTCTATTCATTGACCTATATGTGTATCCTTATGCCAATATCACGCTGTCCTGATTACCATAACTTCGTAAGTTTTGAAGCTGGGAAGTGTGGGTCCTCCTACTTTGTTCCTGTTTTTCAAGATTGTTTTTGCTATTCTAGATCATTTGCAATTCCATATGAATTTTAGGATCAACTTGTCAATTTTTGCAAAGAGGCCAGCTAGGATACTGATAGGAATTACACTGAATTTATGTATCAATCTGGGGAGTATTGCCATCTAACAATATTAAGTTTTCTGATCCATGGGATCAGATGTTTTTGATCTTCCTGTTTATCTTTCTCAAAGATCACATGGGATGTTGTTCATTTATTTAGGGTCTTATTTCTTTAAACGTTTTATAGTTTTTTTTTTTAATGACTTAATTAATTAATTAATTGGCCACCCCATGCAGCATGCAGGATCTTAGTTCCCGGACCAGGGATCGAACCCGTGCCCCCTGCAGTGGAAGCACACAGTCCTAACCACTGGACTGCCATGCCACGGAATTCCCTGTTTTGTAGTTTTAAGAGTGTGTTTTGCATTTCTTTTGTTAAATTCATTCCTAAGTATTTTATTCATTTTAATGCTACTGTAAATGGAATAATTTCTTTTTAGATTGTTCACTGCTAGTGCACCGAAATAGACCCGATACGTGTTTACTGATCTTGTATCCTGCAGCCTCTCTGAACTCATTTATTAGTTTAAATAGTTTTTCAATGGGCCCCTATAATTAACTGTGTAAAAGATCGAGTCATTGGAGAATATAGTTTTACTTCTTCCTTTCTCATCTGGACACGTTTTATTTTCTTTCCTTGGCTAATTTCCCTGTCTAGAACCCCCATTATAATGTTGAACAGAAGTAGCTAGAGCAGACATCCTTTTGTTCCTGATCTTAAGGGGAAAGTGTGGAAGGCAGAACTTGTATAACAATTAAATCAGACATTTAGCTGAAGACATTTCTAAGCAAAGTGTTGAAGATGTGGTCTGATTTCTTCTTGCTGATTACAGTATAATGTGAGGAAAATATAATTGAGGGAAGAACTGTTGAACAAAATGGAACAAGGACTTGATGATCTAGGAAATTCTCAGCCTATGTGGATGGCAAAAGATGCTAAAATTAAGAGTCACCTTCCGGAAACATGTTTTAGAGAAAAAGCCACTGGTGTGACTGTTCAGTCTTTTGCTAATACCTCAGAAAGATCAAAAGTTCAGAATATTCAGTCACACAAAAGGCTCTTTGATGAGATTAAGAGCATGACTTAGATCCTTCAGGTCTCAGCAGAAGCCAAAAATAGAGGTGTGATTATATAGGGAAGATAGTGGATGAAGCTCTACTATAGTGACTCCTCATGATACACACAGGAGACCCAAAAAGTTCCTGAGAATTTTATACCCACAGAAATACCACTGGCTTGAACTGAAAGGGTCAGAGGATGAGAGAAGGCTATTCCACCCTCAAAATTCTATAGGCAGAAAACAGGCTAATAAAACTACTCAACTACAAACAAATACAATCTTTCCTGAAAAATGAAAGATTACTCAGAGGGCAGAGCTACAACCCCAGAGGATTATCCCCAGGCCTTGAAACACAATGGAATTTAGATTTTTAAACTTCTTGGAACCTATGGTTCCTTTTTCCATTCCATTTTCTCCCCTTTTGAACTAGAGTATCTGTAAGTGATACCTATGCCTGCCCCACATTGTGTTCTGGGAGCAGACAACTGTGTTCTAGTTTCACAGGTCCACAGATAGAGAGTAATTTTGCCCCAGGGTATATTATACTTAGAGTCTAACTATAATTGATTTAAATGATTTAGATGATGACATTGCAGTACTTTTTTTTTTTTTGCGGTACGCGGGCCCCTCACTGCTGCGGCCTCTCCCGTCGCGGCGCACAGGCTCCAGATGCGCAGGCTCAGCGGCCATGGCCCACGGGCCCAGCCACTCCGCGGCATGTGGGATCCCCCCTGGACCAGGGCACGAACCCGTGTCCCCTGCATCGGCAGGTGGACTCTCAACCACTGCGCCACGAGGGAAGCCCTACATTGCAGTACTTTTGAGCTCAGGACTTTTAGATGAGATTATGAACTTTGTGTGGCTATAGGGACAATGTATTTTGTCAGATGTGAATGTTTAGGGGCCCCAGGTGGAATGGAGTAGGCAAAACGATGGACTCCCCAAAGATGTCTGTGTTTTAATCCCTAGAACCGGGATAATATGCTAGACTACATGGTAAAGGGGAATAAAGATTGCAGATGGAATTAAAGTTGTCTATCAGGGCTTCCCTGGTGGCTCAGTGGTTAAGAATTTGCCTGCCAATGCAGGGGACACAGGTTCGAGTCCTGGTCCAGGAAGATCCCAGATGCTGCAGAGCAACTAAGCCCGTGCGCCGCAACTAATGAGCCTGCGCTCTAGAGCCTGCGAGCCACAGCTACTGAGCCTGCGTGCCGCAACCACTAACGCCTGCGCGCCTAGAGCCTGTGCTCCGCAATAAGAGAAGCCACCACAATGAGAAGCTCACACACCGCAACAAAGAGTAGCCCCCACTTGCCGCAACTAGAGAAAGCCCGTGCGCAGCAATGAAGACCCAACACAGCCAAAAATAAATTAATTATTAAATAAATTTTTAAAAAGTTGTCTATCAGATGTCTTTGAAATAGGAAGATTAGCCTGGATTATCTGGGTGGGCCCAGTGTTATCACAAATTTCCTTAAAAGTGAAAGAGGAGAGGGGCTTCCCTGGTGGTCCAGTGGGTAAGACTCAATGCTCCCAATGCAGGGGGCCTGGGTTTGATCCCTGGTCAGGGAACTAGATCCCGCATGCATGCCGCAACTGAGAGTTCGCAGGCTGCAACTAAAGATCCCGCATGCCACAAGGAAGATCCCACGTGCCTGCAACTAAGACCCGGCATAGCCAAAATGAATAAATATTAAAAAAAAAAAGTGAAAGAGGAAAGCAGAAAAGAAAGTCAGGGTTATACAAGGTGAGAAAGATTCAACTTTGTCCCACATAGCTGGCTTTGAAGATGGAGGAAGGGGACTAGAAGCAAAGGAAGGCAGAAGCTGGAAAAGGCTAGGAAATGGATTTTCCCTTAGAGCCTCCAGAAAGGAACACTGCTTTGTCTAGTGCGATCATTCTAGGACTTCAAACCTAGAGAACTATAAGATAATAGATTTGTGGTGTTTAAAGACACTAGTTTGTAGTAATTTACTACAGCTGCAATATTCTAGTACAGAAAGCACTTGGTCTTTTTCTGTTAAGTGTAGTATTAGCTGTGGGTTTTTCATAGATAACCCTTTTTCAGTCTGAGGAAGTTCTTTTCTATTACTAGTTTATTTAGTGTTTTTAACATGAAAGGCTGTTGGATTTTCCTAAATGCTTTTTCTGTATCTGTTGAGATGATCATATAGTTTTTGTCCTTTATTCTATTTTTTGTTGTTGGAGGGGTGGGGGTGGGGGCGTGGCCCTGCCGTGCGGCTTGCAGGATCTTAGTTCCCGGCCCAGGGATTGAGAACCCGGGCCCCGGCAGTGAAAGCGCTGGAGTCCTAACCACTGGACTGCCAGGGAACTCCCCTTTGTTATGTTGATGTGGTATAATATTGATATATCAATTGATTTCTCAATGTTAAAGTAATCTCGCACCCCTCGGATAAATCCCACTTAGTAGTGGTGTATAATCCTTTTTATATGTTGCTGGGTTTGGTTTGCTAGTATTCTGTTGAGGATTTTTTACATCTATATTCATAAGAGATATTCGTCTCTAGTTTTCCTTTCTTGGATGTCCTTGTCTGGTTTTGGTATTGTGGTAATACTATCTTCATAGAGTGATCAGGGAAGTGTTTTCTATTTTTTGTTAAGAGTTTATGAAGAATTGGTATTAATGCTTCAAATATGAAGCCATGTTGTCTGATTCAATCTCTTTACTTGTTATATATATGTCTATTCAAATTTTCTATCTGTTTTTGAGTCAGTTTTGGTAATTTGTGTCTTTCTAGGAATCTGTCCATTTCATCTGCGTTATCTAATTTGGCATACAATTGTTCTTGACATTCCCTTATAATCTTTTATTCTTGGTATATCTTTATAATCTTGTATTTCTGTAAGGTCAGCAGGAATATCTCCACTTTCATTTCTAATTAATTTGAGTCTTTTTTATTTCTTGGTCAGTTTACCTATAGGTTTGTCAATTTTGTTAATCTTTTCAAAGAACTATCTTTTGGTATCATTTATTTTCTCTAATTTTTCTGTTCCAAACTACTTTTTATAGAATCTGTGAAACATACTGAAAAGTGCAAAAACTCACCTGATCCAAGAAATCTGTGAAGTTTATGAATCCAAGTTAGCCCAACACTATGTACACCAGCTTCATGAGTACAGTGATATCTTGAGGGACACTTGGGATCTGCAAATGGAATCATTAATGATATAAAGGAAGCCATTAGAAAACAGAGTTCACCTGAGCAGGCTGCAAACATATCTGTTGATGGAAGTGATGCAAGGTCTACAGGACCTTCATACTGTGGCACTATGTCAGGGGTTTGGGAATTTAAAAATCTGACTTCAGTTTCCAAATACATTTTAAAAGTATAATAATTAACAAACACAATTCAAATACATTATTTTCTAAATATTAATACAGAGTTCACCAAACATTAACACTTGCTGTCAGGTAACTCACTTATGCCTTTCTGTCCTCCTCTGTGCATTTATTTACAGTTCTTCAAAATAAAATGGTAAGAAAGGCTGTAGTTCTGTAGGAAACCTATGCTTGCACGCATCTACTTACATGAAACTGCTGAAGCTACTGCACTCCTACAGCACAGGTACTAGAAAGACTTCAGCACAGCTGCTTAGTGAACAGTCTTGTCATAGATGGTAAGTCAGGTGTAAAACGTGAAGTTTTACTTGATAATGCTGACTTACAGATAATTGTTTAAGTTTTAGATAGAATTTTTGTATTTATATTTATACCAAGAATTATGAGCAGCTGTTACATAATTTTAATGAAAATTTCTGTATTTCCATGGAGTCCTAGTTATCAGTAGTAAGACTATTGTGAAACTAAAAGATGAACTCTTGAATACTTAATTTATAAATATTTATCTCTGTGACTCACAATTTTTAAAACATTAAACAACCAAAACAAGATACAGAAATAATGTCTATGCTAAAGCTGATTTAAGATGGCAACTGTCATCCATAAGCCCCTAAACCCAATTTTTCTTTTATCCAACAGCCTCACTTTCTTACTGCTGACTTTATAGTAAGTAAATGTTGTAAAGTGAATATTATAGTATTTTCATCAGTTTTATATGTTGGGGTTCTGCATAACACCTCGGAAAATAGCATTATGCTATAAAAAGTTAAAAAAAACAAACAAACTCCTGGCAATCTCCATGGTAATCATCTCTCTGAACAATAAAGTACTAAACAGTTTCTTTTCATTTGCCCACACCTGAGACTTAATTTAAGGCTCAAACCATCTCATTAGATCTCCCAGTGTTTAAAATAGCTTTTAAAAATGTGTCTGTGGTGCTGAAGTCAACAGAAAAACCTTAATATTGGGATGAGACAGAAATCTGTTATGAAAAAGGCAACATTAGTAACTGAAGTAGGAAATTTGCTAGACACCCCTGACAAGTTATATGGTAGCCATTCACTTATGTCATTAAAAATCTGAGTATGTTTCAGGTATTGTAATATGCCTTAAGTATAAATATGAATCAGTCAAAAATTTATTAGTTTCACATATGAAAATGTTATCTCTTATTCAAAGAATCAAGATAAAAAAGCCTACAATTAAGATTTCCGAAAAACGTATGTATCTTTATAAGGAAACCAATTAGTTTATGTCACTTTACCTCACTAGGTCTCAATTTCCTCATATATAAAGCAAAGTTCTGAGACTTAATATTTAGACTATATCTGCCCAAACCCTGTTCAATTAGACATGCCCAATGAATCCTCTTTGCTGTTTTATTATATAAGGACTACTATGCCCTTAAATGTTTTGCCTACACTTTAGTACAGAGTTGAAGCCATTATTACCAAACCCAGGCAAACTGGCTAATAGGACTGTAGGCAGATTAAGTCAGGCTGCTACAAGATTGAACTCCCTTTCTCTGGACTGGAGAGACGAAAACTATGAAAGGTACACCCAATTATTCCAGACTGAGTGAGCTTTTGTTCCTCATTCTTCACAGGGAGGAAGACTAGATCCTAGAGGAGACTCAGAAACTGTTGAGGGGCAAATAGGATTATAGGATTTTTATGTCAGAAGGGACCTTAGAGATCATCTGATGTTATCTCTATTATCTTTATGTGAGAAGTTGAATAAATGTCCGATACTACAGAGCCTATTAATGTTAGAGCTCTAACGAAAACCTAGGACACTCCAGACTCCTAGTTACAAACTCCTTCCACTGAGCCATGCTGAGTCTGGACAACACACAGAACACATTCTTTGACAGTCTCAGCAGTTTATCCAAGAGCGCCCTAGATGAACAGATATAAGTTGCCAGAAGGATCTGCTGCCAACCCAGGTAAGTTAAAGCAAAAGGAAAAAAGAAAAAAAGGAAACATTCAAATGGGCCTGGGTATAACAATATGTTCTAAAATGAAGAAAGATATTTTAAAGAGATACCTTAATACCAGTATAATTTTATTTTTAAAGTTATTTTAAAAGTTTATTAAAGTTTGCATACATTTAAGAATTTGAATCATGAAATCTCCTTTTGATTGGACCAGGAAAAAGTCACTATTATAAATCTGAGTGGATCCAGACTGAAGACCACTATCCTAAAACTTAGGGAATTTGCTTAGTCTTTCTTGGACCTACAGTGCAATGTTGTAACTGAAAGGCCAAAAGAACCCAGTCAACTTTTTAAAGGCTGGAACTACAGAAAAAATAAATTACACAGGAATACCCTGTGATAATCTTAGTACAAATATAATGAAATAAAAGAACTAATTTTAGTGAAAACTTTACCTCTGTGAAGTTTGACTGGACAAGAAAAGTCAGAATCAAAGGGCTCGTCCTCTCCGGATGCCAGTTTCAGGGCAAGCTCCAACTCCACACACTCAAACACATACAGAGAAGGAATGAGGTCTGCCCTGGAATCCCAGGACTTCTCTGACTGAAAAAAAAGCACTGTAATTTTAGTGTTTCATGTTGCTTTGAAAATGTACACAACTAAAAACAGAAGCAAAAAGCTGAATCAAATAGTGCTTTCAAACTCTTAATTCCACCCTCTATTCCAACAGTGCCTTGTTATTCTTAAAAGTGAAAAAAAGGCCTCTCTTCTTTTAGGAAGTTGTAAATAAACAAGTTTAGAGAAGAGCCAATTCAGTGATTCAAAGGTTCTTTATACCTATCACCAAAGGTGGCAATATAGAGTTCAGAAAGAAATATATAGGTCACTGGACCAAGTAACCTGGGTGCATTTTAACTTCCTTCAATTTAAGTTTTTAAAGTGGGCTTCAATTACTTTTAAGTGTTAAGTAAGTTTTCAAAATACACATAAGTGCCAAATAGAAACTATAAAATTCCTCATATACGAAACACTCATACTGGTCCAGGAGCTATCCCTGGTGTTGGAGATACAAATATGCCCACAGCAGCCCGACTTACTGTTTGGTCATCTTCTTCTTCCCCTTCCAGCACAACACAGTGATACAGCATTCCTGATTCAGTAGCAATCACCAAGATGTTGGGGACACATGGTAAGCAGAGTACAGCACACGCATCATAACCATAGTTATCTTCAGCTGCAGGATGCATGGGCAGTGGGCCTAACAGCTTTCCCACACTCCCAGGGCTAAAGAAAGAGTGAAAACATACTTGGGAAATGTTGATAGCAGACAACCATGCTCATCACTTAAGAACTTTTTTTGACTTTTCTTTCCCCAGCTATCATACACTAATTCAAAATATAGTATATTCCCAATGTCTCCACTTTTTCATTTTCCCACTCAATTTCCACCTCTTTGGTACTTCTCAACTGGACATAATTTTGCCCCCAAGGGGGCACTGGCATGTGTCTGACGACATTTTTGGTTGCCACCACTGGGAGGAGGGGGAGAGGTTACTGGTGTCTAGAGGCCAGAGATGCTGCTAAACACTGCCCCACAGGGCAGTCCCCTACAACAAAGAATGATTCGGCTCAAAATGTCAATAGTGCAGAGTTTGAAAGATCATGCCCTAAATTTACTGTGGTTTATGCCTTCACCACTTCAGTAGAAGCTACTCTCTGGCAAAGGTCACCATTGAGATTCTAGTTGCTAAATGCAAAAAAGGCCCTTATCTCGAGCTGGTGCAGCATTTATAACTGGTTAACAATGATTGCTTCGTAATACCCTTAACATCTGTACATTCTTTCTCCTAGTTTTCTCTTCCTACCTCTCTGAACACACCTTTCTAATACCCTTTCCTAATTTCTGCCTCTTAAATATTTGCGCTTTCCTGGATTCCATTGTAAACCCTCTTCTCTTTTCAAAATACACACATATAAGAGCATATCAGGACTTCCCTGGTGGCGCAGTGGTTAAGAATCCACTTGCCAATGCAGGGGGCACGGGTTGGAGCCCTGGTCCGGGAAGATCCCACATGCCACAGAGCAAGCAACTAAGCTCGTGCGCCACAACTACTGAGCCTGCGCTCTAGAGCCCGTGAGCCACAATTACTGAGGCCACGCGCCACAACTACTGAAGCCCGCGTGCCTAGAGCCCATGCTCCGCAACAAGAGAAGCCACTGCAATGAGAAGCCCGCGCACCACAACGAAGAGTAGCCCTCGCTCGCCACAACTAGAGAAAGCCCATGCACAGCAACGAAGACCCAACACACCCAAAAATAAATAAGTAAATAAATTTTTTAAAAAAAGAGCCTATTAACTATGCTGGTTTTAACCATTACCTGTATTCTGATGACTCCCAAAACTTTTATTCTGAAGTGCAGCTTATCTTCAGACCCACTATTTAATTGGATTAGACAAATACACTTACTGAGTACTAGATAACACCCCCAAGGAAGTAATGGTTTAGCTGGGGAAGCAGACATTTAACTAGAATTACTATAACATCTGTAACAATGCAAGGATTTACAGGGTACAAAGCAACACTGAAAGGTACAAAGCAAGTGAGATATGTAAGAAAGGTATCCAAAATAAGTAAGATCGGGCTTCCCTGGTGGCGCAGTGGTTGAGAGTCTGCCTGCCAATGCAGGGGATGCGGGTTCGTGCCCCGGTCTGGGAGGATCCCACATGCCGCGGAGAGGCTGGGCCTGTGAGCCATGGCCGCTGGGCCTGCGCGTTCGGAGCCTGTGCTCCGCAACGGGAGAGGCCACAGCAGTGAGAGGCCCATGTACCGCAAAAAGAAAAAGAAAAAAAAAAAAAAAAATCAATGGGAACAGCATATTCTGGGAAGGGATGGTGAGCATTCCAAGCTAGGGAGCAGCATATATCCAGTCCTGGAGGAATGAAAGGCGAGGAATTAACAGGAAGGAAACTTAGCTTGGTATAATGGGAGGCGAAGTGGAAAGTCTAAGGCAACAGAACAGTAGCTGGGCTGGCTTATGAAGCAGACAGTCTCGTATGCCATGTTAACGTGCTCAGGGTCTCTCCGCTGGGTGACAGTGTGTCACTAGAGGTTTAAATCAAGAGTGATAGAGTTTCACTTTACTAAGATTAATCAGATGGTAGTGAGGAGGATGACAAAGAGGGGACCAAAACGGGATTCAAGGCAACTAGTTAAGAGAAGAATGATCCAGGCAGAAGATGATGAGGGTCTGAAGCAAGGACAGGGGAATAGAGAGATGGGTATATACATTCAAGAAATTTTCATGGTAAAATCAATAGAATTTTGGGACCAGACTGGACTTATGAGGATGTAGAAGATGACTTTCAGGTTGTGGGCTAAGGTTACTAGGTAGATAATGTGGGCAAATAAGGGCCAAGTAGTTTGGGGAGGAAGGGTAAGGGAGGGTAATAATGTTACCACAAAAGCCTCCCGAGAGAGACCATGTGTGAAAGGCAGAGAACATTTCTGTCCAGGAGAACAGGACTGACAGCGAATCCTCATCATTCTGCCATCTATAACGCTCTTTCATCTTTCTTAATTATCTTTTTCATTTTGCATCCTCTCTTCTCTCTCCTGGGTTCACTTCCACTCCCATTTCTACCTAGTGAATGCTTCAGGTCCAAGCTTCTGTGTTACCATCTTCTGAGTCCTCCGAGACAGGCAGCCTAAGCACTTACTCTGTCCCACTCCCAGAGCACCCTGTGATGCCTTCAGCACATCACGCTGTACTACAGTTTTGGTTTGTCGTAGGCCTTTCTGGTAGACAAGGAACCACATAGCAGGGACTCTGCCTTCAACCTTGTATTCCCATATTTTGCCACAGAGTGAGTCCTGAATAAATATCTGTTGATTTATAAATAAATAAATCACAATGTTCAGATTCAGGCCGTATGCCTCTCTAGTTACAAACTTTCCCAAAATTCTTATCCTCTATTGATTCTAACTCTCACCATAACAGATGATTCTTATTTCTTTACCTGTATTTTCTCTCTAGTCCTGTATTTCCAAATGTCCATGGAATATTTCCAAATTAGTTGCCCTTCCTGACCTCATTATTTCTGTTAATGGCTCACTCCCTTAACCAAACAGCAACAAAGTCTTATTGATCCTTCCTTTGTAGTATGTACTATGTTCATTTCTCCCTTGCATTACCACCCTAGTTCAAACTCTTACAGACCTTAAACTAAAATTTGGAAGTTACTTTAAAAGTCTCTCTGCTCCAGTCCCTTTCCTAACCAATTGTTTTATCCTTCTCCTGTTTAGAAACCATCACTGGATTCCTACTAACCTATTCCTACAGAAAAGACTCCACATCCCTTAACTAGGTATTTAACTCCACCACATTTTCCCCAGACAGGAGCTTCCAGCTTTATCATTAGACGCTCCCTACCTGAATCTTCTGCTCCAGCCCCAAGTGTCTAATCATTGGACCTTAAACAACATTTGCACTTGCCTGTTTTCATACCTGACTTCATGCTGCTCTTGTGACTAAAATGGTCTTACCCTTCCTTGGTGCTTCATTTAATCCTGCTTTAAAGCCTTAAGTCTCACATGACATCAGTCCTTCTCTATGAAAATTTCCTTAACTTCTTCAGTCAGAATCATCTCTCCTTCCTCTGTGTTCTTATTATGTGCCACTAATGCGGTACGAGTCATTATCTTTCCATGGTTATGTATGTCTTTTCCCCACAACTGGGACATAAGATACCAGATAACCATGTCTAACCATCCCCATGGTGCCTTGTTCACATAAGATACATGATACAGATCTTCCTTGACTTACAGCAGGGTTACGTCCCAATAAACCCATTGTTACGTTGACAATATTTTAAGTTGAAAATACATTCAATACAACTTACCTACCAAACATCATAGCTTAGCCTAGCTTACCTTAAATGTGCTCAGAACACTTACATTAGCCTACAGTTGGGCAAAATCATCTAACACAAAGCCTATTTTATAATAAAGTGTTGAATATCTCATGTAAGTTATTGAATACTGTACTGAAAGTGAAAAACAGAATGGCTGTAAGTATATCAGTTGTTTACCCTTGTGATCGTGTGGCTGACTGGAAGCTGTGCTAACTGCCCAGCATCACAAGACAGTATCAACTGAATATCACTAGCGCAGGAAAAGATCAAAATTAAAAATTTAAAGTACAGTTTCTACTGAATGCATACTGTTTTTGCACCATCGTAAAATCGTAAGTCTGACTAAGTTGGGGACCATCTGTAAATACTTTTTTGATTGACTATCCTTTGTGAACACAAATCCAGTCTTATCTTAAGTGATTATCCACGAATTCTATAGAACTTACCCAAATAATATGAGGAAATGAAAAGTCAAATGATCTGTATCAACTTTCTCTTCAAAATATGCAAGCCAGCCTTGAAAGGCCGCAATACTTCCACAAACTCAAAGACATGGACCCCAAGTGCAACCATGACAATCTATACTGGAGCACAAGCTGGGCTTTCATTTCAGGTGGGTTACCTCCTCAGCTTACCTGTGCAACAGACTAACATATGTAAGGAAGGTCTCCCCATTCTCATACAAGATGTACAGGGGGTAAGCCAATACTTCATCTTTGCCTTTTTGTCCAAATATGTTCTTCGGGACTGCTGACAACGGCCCAAAGTCAAATGCAACTGCTGTCTCTCCTAGAGATGCGGTGTAGGCCCTTCTGAAAAGAGATTTGAAAACCAACTGGTTGGAAACGAAAACAGAAATAAAATGTCCAATAACAGCAGGTGGGGATTGAATTTGTATTCAATGGAGTGATAAGACAAAAAATTGTGATTATGAAGAATGTTAAACAACATTGGAAAATTCTCATAAAATTCAATGAAAGTAGGCCATAAAAGTATATAAAGTTGAAATATACAATCACACAAACAGTAAAAATACACACATACAGACATGCATAAACACAGAAAAGAAACAGGAAGAAAACACATAAAGATATCAACAGTTATCTCTAAGCAATAGGAGGCATTCAGTCCACGAATATCTACTAAATATTACTAAGCGCTCAGTGCCTGTGGTTCTGGGAAACATCAGTGACTTGAACAAAGGCCCCCCTCTAACGAGAGAGACGTCCACAGAGAAGCCAACCACATAACACAGAGCCAGAATATGACGTTATGAAGAAAAATAAAGCAGGGGAAGAGAGTACTGATGGAGGTGCTGCTTTAGGTGATCTGGGAAAGACTCTGATAAGGTGCTATTTGAGCAAAGATTTGAAAGAAGTAAGGGAGCGAGTCTGTGGTCACGTAGAGAAGGAGCAGTTCAGGCAGAAGGAAGGACACAGGCAAAGACCAAGGAGGGCGGTGGCAGGAGTGTCTGAGGAATGGCAAGGAGGCTGAGTGGCTGGAGCTCAGAGCCTGGGAGGACTGAGCTGGAGGGCTGCAGTCAGTGGGCAGAAATCAATGGAGTGCGGAGAGCAGGGAAGCAGAATGAGCTGATTTATACTGAAAAGTAGCGCTCTGATTGCTATGCTGAGGACAGACTACAGGAAATTTTAAAATACTTCATTTTCTTCTTAATACTTTTCTTAGTTTTCCCAATTTTCCGCAACAAATTTACATTACCTTTATAATCAGGAAAGACAAATGATAAAACATGCTGTTTTGTATTTTAAAATTTAGTATAGTTTGTTATTCAAAAAGATTCCAGTTTAACACAAGGTTAATGAATATGGTTAAAATAAAACCACAGTTTCATATAGCTGAGAAAGTCAGCATCATTCCAAGCTGTTATAGGTACCATATATCTTAGTTTCTTTATCACATGGTAAGGTATATGGTTTCAGGAGGCAAAAAATGAGGAATCCCAAAATCCAGAATAAAAGAACTGCCTGAGTTAAACTAAAAAATTAAGACAATGAATGGAAACAAAAAGACAAAGCAGTTATTTCAAAGAGACTTAAATACCAAGCCATCCAAACTTAGCTGGAACTTAATAAATATAGTAATATTTCTAATAATGGTAGTAGGTATCAATTAATGAGTACTTACTCTGTGCCATTCTAAGCACTTTTTATGCATGATCTCATTTATTCTGTACAATAATCCAATTAAGTGGTCACTACTTTTCATATTCATGGAATATACAGTCATGGAAATGACGCTTAGTGCAACTGAATAACTTGCGCAGACGCCACAGCTGACAAGCGGCAGAGCTGAGACTGGAACCCACCAGGTGAGGTGTTGACGCCAGAGCCAAAGCTCTTAACTACTGCGTTTGCTCTACGGCCTCTCATCTGGACAGGGTGCCTGGCAAAGGAGGTTGGAAAGCAATGGAAACTCACTGCCGACACCAGAACAGGACCTATCAACTCGCAGAGGCAGGTATTTCCCCACTGTGGAGATGGCTGGATGCGAGGTTAAAGAGCTGGTGCTATAAGACATTAAAACCATTTGACTGAAACTTTCAGTTGTGGGACTATTAAAGAGACTTAAAGTGGTCTCCAGGCTGGTGGCAACCTCTGACTCCTAGCAGAAGCAGATGAAATTCCTCTCTGGAGGAACACACCCCCAACTCAGGCTCTCAACATTTCAAAACATTAAGATCAAGTAAACGTAAGTTCACAACGAGAGATCGGCAATCACAGGAAGAAGCGACCATGATCATGGGGCAGGAGGAAGAACACACAGATTTAGATCCCCACCTCCCCAGGGCTTCAGATATTGAAACTGTCACATACAGAATAGCTGTATATAAAATATTCAAAGGAATAACGGTTAGAAAAACAAAAATAAAGATTATTAGATATGACCATCATGGAGACACGAAAAGAACTAAATGGAACTTCCAGAAATACTGCTACTAAAGGCTTCTCTCTACATGCACACACTGTGGGTGATCATGTGTGGTAATCACCGGAAAGACTGATCAAGAGGCCAGAGGAATGGGGTTTGTAAGTTCAAAGGGTGATTCTGTTAGTGGTCGAAGTAGCCAGGAGCTTGCCCCTGTAGTGGGTAAGAAAACATAAAAGAAGCCAGGGTCACAGGAGAATCAGAAGGGCTGTCTACGTTCTGCTCCAGCTTCTGGGGTACTAGGTGCTGGGGGTCCAGCAATCTGCCCATCCACACTGAGTGAACAGCTGGCAGGTCTCCAGCCCAACACTCTCACCTTCCACCTTTGCGGTAACTTTGCAATATTATAATTCATTCTCTTATTCAAGATTCAACAGGGAATAAATTTCAGCTATTCACATTTTTGAACTTTCTTGAAAAAAGACCAAGTTGGTAGTTATAGTGACATTCAGATTTGTAACTTCTCGTTACCTATTCGTACCGCCTATTTTTGCTTATTTCTCACATTACCAAAAAGCATGCTAAAGGCACCTTTGGAAAATCTTGCAATCTGCTAAAATTGCATTTATAATCCCGATAAACTAATTTTTAAAAATTTCATGACACAAATAAAAACTTACCCTTTATTGAGTACTAGACTTTCCTCTTCTGCTTCTGAAAGTACAATGACCTTAGTGGGCGTCTGGGGCTCACGTAGAGAGTAAATCCTAGCAATCAAAAGAGAAGAAAGCCAGTACTTAAAATTCTTTTTCATTTCCCAAAGTTCCTCTTTCCTTTCCATCTAGTCAGTTTCTGAGAATTTTCCTACCAGTTATCACAACCATCTGCCAAAGATCTTGCTGTTACTGACAAAGTAGCCTACTTCATTTGTTCCATAACAACATAAGAGGAAGGTTTCCCTGGGGCATGAAGAAATGTTCTCTACTCTAAGCAAAATGCCTCATCAGCCTTCCCCAACCACCACACCGCAGTCCTTAGCCATATTCACCTTGTCTAGTCATCTCACTACTGCCTCTACGTTTGCCAGCTGCCCTCCAGTTATACCCATCTGTCTCTGCCTATGAGGAACCCAATCTCATCAGGGAAGAAACCATTTCTCACTGGCCAGCTGGTATGACCGTGGGTGACTTTTAGCCTGCAATTTGTACATATTTGTGTTATATAAAGACACAATGTCTTCCCTGCTTTCTCAAGAGGTTAGTATAAAACTAAAAGAATTTTTTTTACCAAAATCATTTTAATTTAAAATAAATTTGGGGGGAATTCCCTGGTGGTCCAGTGGCTAGCACTCTGCATTCTCACTGCCAGGGACCCGGGTTTGATCCCTGGCCGGGGAACTAAGATCCCGCAAGCCACACAGCGTGGCTAAAATAATAATAATAAAAAATTTTTCACAGCATATATGGCTATTGTTAAAAGGAGAAAAAAAATTTTAAAGGCCAGTAATATCATTATTAGAAATCCAAATCCCTCTTAAAGTCTTTATCAAGTTAATCACTTATTTTGTCTGATCTCACAAAGAATTTTTAAACTTAGTTTGTTCCATTATCAATAGAATGTCATTTAATAAATGTTTTTAATGAAAATTCGATCCAATTGAACACACCATTCATTGTGGTCTTCCTAGCTGCCTCCAAGCATTACTGACTTCAAAATACAAATAAGTCCTATAAATTGTAATGCAGAACAGTGAAAGGAAAAGTAAATGCAACAGGGCACTGAGTGGGAATTTCTTGTTGCCCTGAAACTGTCAATAGGGTCAAAGCTTAGGAAAAGAGAAGTGTTAAATACCCAATATTTTAAAAGGAATCTTTAATAACTGAGGCCAGATACCTCCTTTAGGGCTTAATGTGAGGAAGACCTAGACCTACACTATCTCCTCACAATCTCCTTTTCCAGCTTACAAAAGACAGAAGGTGTCAAGAGTCCTTAAGAGTATGGTACGATGTCTGGAATGTGAGGGTCCTCCTTCTTTCTTTACCCCCAACTGCAGAGCCAAATGGGTGGGTAGGAAAGGCCCTAAAAGAACCAGCCAGATTTAGGGGTACCTGTAATAAGGGGAAACGGATATCTCATTTTCTAGCTGAATGCCAGATGTATTGTCAAAAACTACAGGCCACCAAGGCAAGGGAATTCTTGGGTGATTCTGACATGTCAATATCCTAGGGTTGGGGGCATGAGAACACTCTATGGTATCTACTCCAAGTATGGAAATTTCTGCAGGAGGTAGGCTGGGACAACATAAGAAAGGACTATAGTGTAGTATGCCCAGTTCTGTAGCCCTTGGAGGGCAGGGAAAAAGACCTTGGCAGTTACCATGGCTCCATACGAAAAACCACAACGGTTAGGTCGAGAAGGCAGGAGATACCAAGTTTAGGGATATTCCATCTTGACAGAGGGTTCAGGGCATGGACAGTTGGTAGAGCCAATGGGAAACAGAGCTCCTGAGTGATGGAGGGAGCTGAAGGCCAAACACTGCCCCTGAAAAAACCACACACTCATCTATGCAGAGACTATCACATCAATGGAGGCCACTAGCAGCTGAGGGAACTAGATTAAACCAGGAGGGATATGCCCCCTGCCCTCCACTGATGGACAACCAGTTAGGTAAGATGTATGCCTCAGCTAGCACACTCTCTTTACCCCACCAGACCCAGAGGAGTCAGACCCAGAGGAAGGAGGAACAGCTCTCCTCCTTACACTTCACCCCCTACCTCAAGGTGCTTGGGTAGAAAGAAGAGTCAAAGAGCAGATCATGCCCTCTCCACTCATTTCAGATCCCTCAAGGTCTGACCTGTGATAGGACCAGGATATAGTTTTGAAGTGGATTTGAGATCAGAGTTTTAAACTGAACAGACTAAGTTTTAATAACTAAAAGTAACCAGAAATCTATGAGATCTGTGTAAGAAGCCCTTAAAGGATCAACCATTCAGCAGTAAAAGAAGATTTGGTAGAGCACAGTCAAAGCAGTGATTAGAAAAAATAAAACTGCAGGTATCTGTACATCAGTCAGTCTCCCCAACAAACTTTTTACATAAGGCAGATCCAGAAAGTTAACTGATAATAGAGATCTCTGTAGGATTAGGGCATTTAATCATACAATGCAAAACCTGGAAGGGGCTTTAGTAAATGATCAGATGAAACCTGCTCATTTGACAAACTGGAAACTGAGGTGCCCAAGTTTTTAACATCCCAAAGACAGAAGTGACACTGGGACAAGAACTCAAATCTCTCAATTCCCAATTAAATTATCTTTCCCCTATGCTACATTACCTCCAAAAGAGTGACACAGTGAAAACAGCTTTAGGGAGATTATCTTAATAGGTCAGATTGGGAAAGTAGAGACTGGAGCTAGGACCAGTTGAGAGGGAATAACAGTAATTAAGGCACGTAAGTTAGGGCAGCTGGACGATTCTTACACGATTGAGAATGGGTAACAACAGCCATCAGATAAAGCTTTCCAACATCTACTGACCCATTTAGTGGTACTCTGAGCTATTAACTGGCAACCAGAAAGAGAATCTTCCCACTCACAAAGCTGTAAGAAAAAAATGTACCTTATTACATTGTCTGATGTTAACAGCACTATGTGGGGGTCCAGCATCTCACTCGGATACCAGGCAGCATGCTTTAGAGTCAGAGAGGTAGAACTGGTGAAAAATCTCTCAGCAACGGGAGTGGTGCTAAAATAAAGACAGCAATTTCCCAAAACCTGGATGAAAAAGCTTCTAAAGGAAAACCTATCTTAACACTCTTTGCTCTTCTTTCCTTCAAATTCCTTTCTTATAAATCTTGCTGAGACAGCATTTAAAGCATCTATCAACCAACATCAAAGAATCAAAATTAAAATATTTTCTAAATTGTAGAGTATATTATACTGTACTTTACAAGTGATTTTACATACAGTATCTTACTTGATCCTTTTAGTAACTTTGTAAGGAAACTACAAGGGCAGCTATTATCACTCCTATTGTGGAAATGAGGAAACAGAGATTTAAAAAGGAAACATTTTTAAGGCGGCCCAACCTATGAGTTGTGGAGCTAAAGATGGGTTTCTACCTTATATTCTTTTCAGATCTTTCAGACTCTCATTTTTCAGGATAATTGGAAAAGAAAAAAATACAACAATAAAACTTAGTTACACTTATGAGAAAACTGTCTGGCTCACAGTTAATAACTGCTTTTAAAACATCTTATTTCAACCTACTTGAAAAAACAGCCTGACTTCCAATGAGACAGCAATGTGATAACTTAGGCAGAATAAAAGTACAACCCCACATATACTGTAAACACTATTATCACAAGAAGCAAGTATGCAGACCATCTGGAGTATGATGTTTCAATAGTAGCAGAGTAAACATACCTTAAGAACCACTGGTCTTAAGCAATTTTTTGCATGTATTACAAAATTATACAGATAAACACTAAATGGAAATACAACTTACCTACAATTCACTGTTGATTTTCCACCTTCAAATTCAGAATTCTTCCCCCACCTTTTAGGTAATTCTAATATCATAAGTCCTTTTATTCCTATAAGTGCTACATGATGTTGTGCTGGACTTAACAAGACTTGATAGATTTCAAACAGGGGTGGATTTATGCAAAGCAATCTCTGAAAATTAAAGCAAACTAGTCAAAATAGTTAATTTTAATGCAAATATATACGGCAGTTACTTGAAAGCACAGCACCACTTTAGTTTTCTATAACTGTAGTTTAATGAAACATTCTGGGTAAGTACTAACACCTCAGCCATTACCTGATGAAATATTTTTTAACTATTTAGATTGGAATATGATATAAAATGCACCAGGTTTTCCTACTTTGACAAATACTACATATAATTCCCTTTTTACAATCAAACTCCAGACTACCACTTCAGCGTCAAATCTCCACCATTCCCCACCTGTACTTTATACTCCAATCAGATTAACTTGTATTTCTGGGAAATCATCATACTTTGTTATGTCTCTGTGTCTCTGTACAACTATTCTTCCTGCAATGCCCTCATTTTTCTTTTTTAGCTGGCTAAAACATTCTTGGAGACTCAGTTCCTACGCACTTTCGTCCCAAGAAAATATCCCTGACCTTCTGGCCAGGAACTAATGCGTCTTTTCTGTACCCCTAGAGCACACCCTGGGTAATTCTATAATAGTACGTATCGCCCTGCATTCTAATTATCCTTTTACCCGCGCATCCCACACAACTATGAATTACTTGAGCTCTGTGTCTTTCCTCTCTGTATCTTTGGCATAGTTTATGGCATGTTGCTAACTAACTCTCAATATATGTTTTAATGACCAGACAAATGAAGAACTCATAAGTACTAGTAAATGATAATTACTGTTATAAATAGTCCAATAAGATAGAGAATGGCTTCAAGAGCTTCTGCAACTAAAATACTGCTTTACCGAAGCAGATTTGACATTGAACAGTGATATTTTCAGGGGATTCTGTTAAGCTGTTTGTCTCATATGCCCTCAAAAAAAAAAAAGTACTTCTATTTCTTCTCTCATGAGCATCTCAAATTCCCATTTTCTTTTCTTTCTATTTTCAGTAATAAACCATGAGATTACCAATGTATTGCTTATCCTTATGTATAGAGAATCACCCTAAATCAAAATCTTTTTAGACAAGACTGTTGAATATAATGTGATTTCAATTGTTCCTGATGTAAATCTGAAGTTTCTTTGTTTTTGTTCTTAGCTGCCCTTTGCTGATTCTAATCAAACTGTTTTTTTCTCGTCAGTGGTTCTTCCCTTCTTTTCCCATCTTCTTCCTATTTGATTCTAATGATCTACCTCAAATCAGACCACCTTTCTCCTGTTATGCATACAATCTAATCTAATTACCTAGGTCACCTGTGATAATCACATAATTTACGTGGGCTTTTTTTGTTTGGTTTGTTTTTTTGTTTGATTTGGTTTGGTTTTTAAGGTTACTATTCATGTTTTCATTTCACTGAAAGTTGCAATTCATGCTAAACTGCTTCCTTGTCTATCTCTGAGTTTTTGACATTTGGAGGACTGAAGGTCATTCAGACAGTTATCAATATGTACTGAGGGTTTATATGTTCCAAGCACACTGAAGTACTGGGGATACAAAACTAAGTAAGGCGGACACAGCCCCTGCCTTGGTGCTTGCACTCCAGAAAAGAAGTCAGACGATAAATTAGCAAGTATAAATAATTTAATCATGACTGTGCTAAATTCTGCATAGCAATATAGGGTGCTATTGTTAATACTGTGTGCCGAGCATCTAACACTTACTCTTAGAAGCTAAAATTTTATAGTCAGTAGTTTGTGGGCTTGTGACCTGTTTTCAAAACTGCAAAAACAATGCCAGCACCTTCTTCAAATCATTTCTCATCAGCAAGAATCAAACAACGGCACACGACATATGCATGCCATATGTTAGAATGGGGGCCAAGTTTTCTTATTTTGTAATCTTTAAAAGACGCGAATCGGCTTATTACAAATAAACGCTTCCATAAAGCAATGTTTAATCACAAGAAGTCTGTAGTACTTTCTGATCACACCTACTTTCACATGCTGTTGGCTTCTCAAGAAGCCAGCAAAAATCCCTTTCACCTCTGGAGATGGCCCAATTCTTTGAAAGAGCTAACAGGGGATTCCTCCTCCATGTCAGGCACGAAGCTCGTTGCTTTCAAATCAACGACCCGACGTAATGCTCTCAACAACCCCAAGAGAAAGTTAGAGGACTGTCCCTATTATTTTATGAGCGTGACGTCATGACATCGGATTCTCGGGACCAACCTCCTAAAAAGAGCGAGTGCACCCACACTCTTAAGCCTCTTACCCCTGCTTTGTTTTTCTTCAGAGCACCTGCGCCACAGATGTTTTACTGTTACTCCACGGTCTCTCCCTTCCTCCCAGACCCCGCGAATTTAAGCATCTGGAGCGCAGGCGTTCCTATAACAGTATCCGGCGCAGTGTCAGAGTCAACGAACGTATGTGGAAGGAGTGAAATACGCGTAGAGAGGGTTCAAAAGGTTCTGCGGCCACGCTACAGCGACTGAAAACGACTTTTCCAGTCGCAGCTGGACGCCCCCCAAAAGGACGTCTGCTCACCCTCGCACAGCGCCCCTCCCAGCAGACGAAAACCAGCCAGGATGGGAAGGGGACGTAAACGCGCCTTCAGACCCCAGCTGAGGGTCATTTTCCAGATCAGCCTGGCCGTACCTGGTACTGGGAGAGGGAGGACTCCTCACCGGCGCCGCTGGGGTCCCGAAGGCGCACGACTAAGAAGGAGCTGCCTTCTCCGTCCCATAAGAAGAGCTCTCCGCCGAGGCCCAAGACCAGGTTTCTCGTCAGCAAGTGCGGCGGCAGGGGCGGCGGCGAAGGCAAAGAAGCCGGCTTCTCGGCTGCGGCTGGGCTCTGGTTTTTCCGTCCTTCCCGGAGCCGCAAGAACACGGCATGGTCAGGGAGCCAGGCCTGCCACAGCTCCCCGTCTCCCGCGGCTCCTTCGGCGGCCGCCATCTTGGCCCAACAGCTCTCGTCAGCCCAGTTGCTCAGCCCGCCGCTGAGGGCAGCCAATTCGCTTCCAGCCGTCCACTGCTTCGGCCAGTCATCGAGCAGGGAGCCCGGAAGCCCGAGCAGGGCTAGGGGAGGGGCGGGGCGAAGGTGAGGCCAGCCCATCAGGTAGCGTCATTGCCAAAGCAAAGCCAATCACCAGTCAAGCCTATTCTGAAGCCAAAGGGGGCGGGACGAGAAGTTCCACATGCCAGTGCCTGCTTAGAGAAAGCTTTGGGGTTGCGGGAAGTCTAGTAGCTGGGGGTAAAGCGCCTGAGACCTGTGTATCAAATTGCTTATGGGACACCTCCACCTGGATAAACTAAACATCTAAAACCTTCCCTCAAGACTTACCTCCCTCAATCCAGGTTGGGCAGACCTCACAAATGTCACTTCTTTTTGTTTGTTTGTTTTTTGCGGTACGCGGGCCTCTCACTGTTGTGGCCTCTCCTGTTGTGGAGCACAGGCTCCGGACGCGCAGGCTCAGCGGCCATGGCTCACGGGCCCAGCCGCTCCGCGGCATGTGGGATCCTCCCAGACCGGGGCACGAACCCGTGTCCCCTGCATCAGGCAGGCGGACTCTCAACCACTGCACCACCAGGGAAGCCCATAAATGTCACTTCTTTAGTCACCCATTCTGGGATTGCCCAAGCCTGTCTCCGAGTGGGGCCGGCCGGAAGGACAACGCTTCCCAGAATTCCCTACGATCTGATGCGACCAGCACCCAGGAACTACAACTCCCAGGATTCTGCACGCGCCCCGGGGGCGGGGCCTTCTGGCGGCGACTCCCGCGAAAAGGAGATGGCAGAGGGGTCAGGGTCTCGGCGTCGCTCGCTGTATAAACTGGTGGGCTCGCCGCCTTGGAAAGAGGCTTTCAGGCAGGTGAGTGTGGCGTTTGGAAAGCCTTGGCCGGGCTGTCGTCACTCCCCTAGTCCGTCCCGGCAACCGCTCTCCTCCGTGCTTTTCTCTCAGCCCCGCCGGGTGAAGCAGGTGTCCGTGGAGGTGGACCTGGAACCCGAGCCTCTCGCCTGTAGGTCCGGGCCTCGGCCACCGCCCGGCCACTTCCTGGAGTTTCTGTTCCTCTGGGTGTGGCATTGCCCGGGCCGGGCCGGGCCCAGGAAGCCTTCCTTTTGGACTCGGGTTTGCTTTCCGTGTGAAGTGTGATCGCGACCGCACCGCTACATCTCTACGGTGGCACCACCATCACCCGCTGATGTCGGGTTGGTGGACACCAGAGAGGCACCTTGTACACTCACCGCAAGCGAGAGAGACGTTATGTCTATTCCACAGAGGAATAGAATAGACATTATTTCTAATCCCGGAAATTATTTCTCTTCCTATTCCAAACTATTTCTTCTGAGCCTCCGTCACTAAGTCTTAGCAGGGTTGTAGCCTACGGTCAGTTCTGACCTATCCTGAGCTCAGTCTGGTTCCTGTAAGTACTATAGCCTGTCTTTCCAGTAATCTCTGAAGTAGTGGATATATCCCAGGAAAATAATCTGATGCTAGAAATGACTGTCGACAGCACGATTTCTCAATCCTGGTTCTTGACATTTTGAAGACGATAGTTCTTTGTTGTGGGGTGCTGTTCTAGGATTGTAGAATGTTTAGCAGCCTCCCTGGCCTCTACTTACTAGATGTCAATAATCCTACAGCTAGAGCTGTGACAACCAAAAATGTCTCCAGTCATTGCCACATGTCCCCTAGGGGACAAGATTGCCTGAGTTGAGAAACATCGTACAGGATGGCGGCTACCAGCATCATATCGAGAGTAGCAAGAATTAGGAAGCGGGACTTCCTGGTGGCGCAGTGGTTAAGAATCTGCCTGCCACTGCAGGGGACATGGGTTCAAGCCCTGGTCCTGGAAGATCCCACATGCCACAGAGCAGCTAAGCCCGTGGACCACAACTACTGAGCACACGTGCCACAACTACTGAAGCCCATGTGCCTAGAGCCCATGCTCTGCAACAAGAGAAGCCACCACAATGGGAAGCCCATGCACCGCAACGAAGAGTAGCCTCCGCTCACCACAACTAGAGAAAGCCAGTGTGCAGCAATGAAGACCCAATGCAGCCAAAAATAAATAAATTAAATAAATACATTTATTTAAAAACAAAACACAAAAAAAAGAATTAGGAAGCAACCTAAGTGTCCTGTTAGCACAGTGGATGCTGCGCTATTATCACCCAACCATTAAGCAAGCTAGCATTAAAGATAGACTATGAAATATGTCAATCTGGAAATACGTGACCCAAGCATTGTAATTTCACCCATCTACACGTGGATAAGGGCTGGAGAGGAAGGTGCCAAAATGACAATAGTTGGGATTAGAGTTGAAATTTTGTGTGTATAAAATTCCTTTAATGTTTTAACAACTAATCTAAGAGGTGTTTTTTGTTTGTTTGTTTTTGACGGAATTGCCTTTTCTGCCCCCTCACCTCTTTCTCCTTCTTTGAAGGGATGCCTGGAGAGAATGAGAAACAGCCGGGACAGGCTCCTAAACAAATATCGCCAGGCTGGAGGCAATATGTCAGGAGGAGCTCAGAACACCTTTCTAGTGCAGGAGGTGATGGAAGAAGAGTGGAATGCTTTGCAGTCGGCGGAGAGCCGGCCAGAGGCCTTGGCTCAGGTCAGGCTGGGATATGTATTTTTAGCACCAAGGATGCCAGTGTCCTCTCTCTGCCTATTTCCCCAAGTCCTCTAAACCCATCCACCCTCCAGCCCCCGATCAGGATTCTAACGGCCTTTCACCCAGGTTCTTCTCCCTTTAACGTTAGACTCTTCTAGATTAATTAATGGTTCATAAATACTGGGCTGTCGACCTGCTGCATCATTGCATCATAATCACTTCTGAAACTGAAAAGAAAGAAATTTCACTCATTGGCTGCCCCCCTGGAGCTTTTGATTCAGTAGGCCTGAGCCAGGAATCTCCCTTTTTAAAAAGGTCTCCAGGAACTTTCTTGTTCTAATCTCAGGCAGGGTTAGGAACTGGGTGTGGATAGGAGACCATTTACCATGTATCAGGAAGAGCACTGGATTGGAAGTCAGTAGTTCTGGAATTCTGATCCTGGTTTTGCTGTTGACTCTTAACTCTGCCTCTTTGAGCTTCGGTTTTCCCATTTGTAAGATGAAGAAGATAATGCTGTCGGTATTGTGAGGACAGTATAAGAAACATGTGGGAAACTGCTCTGAGAACATCAAGGCTCTCTGTAATAAAGGGGCGTTATTTGGTGCCTTCTACGTGTCCTACATTGTGCCAAATGTCTGAGTTACATAATCACAATGAGTGCGCACAATAACCCTCTCAGGTGGGTTTTATTCCCACTTTACAGAGGCCTGAAGTGAGGTTGACAGAGGTTAGGAAGTTTCTAATGGTCACAGAGCTTTAGCAGAGCCATATACTTAGCTGCTACCCTATACTGTCTCCCCCAAATGTGGTACCATTATTTTGTCACCGGCTGGTTTCATCATCTGTTGATGCCCTTCTCAGCATGGCCACATTACCGCATTGTCGGCACATTCTACAGAAGGACTGGGTTGATTTCCTCAGTTAAATCTGTGTTCTTCAAGCCAGCCTCCAAGTGTGAATCATTGTGGGTCTTGCCAGCTGATCATAACTTCAAACCTCTGCTGACCCTACTTTCTCTTGCAGTTGGAGGAGCCGCTGGACCTGGCCGTGCTGGAGGAAATCCAACAGGAGCTGATTGATCAAGGTGAAGTCTAAGAATAGTTCTTCCTGCCTATACCTCTAGCTGCTCTAATGCTGATGCTTTTTTCTGAACAGAATGTTTTTAACTCATTATTTCCATCTTCAGTCGAGTGTCTAGAAGTCTCTGTTTTTCCTCTAAGGTCTTGGCTGTCTGTCTTCCCAATAATAATAGTCATTGTGTCCAGGCCTTGTGCTCAGACCTCTCCTTCCATGCTATGGTTCTCTCCTTATGATGCCCCTACCAGGTAGCGTGAGACAGAAGAGAGTGGTGTCTAACACAGGTTGCACAGCTGGTGGTGGAGTTGGGAAGTAAAGTCAGTGTTGTGAATCCAGTTCCCGTGTCTATTCTATGCGACAGTACCTCTCTGTTAATAGATTAGTAGTAATCCTGTCACCTTACAGGATAGTGCATGATCAGATCTCTTGCGCTACCTAATTTAAGTACCTTCTCTTGTATCTTTTCTTTACTGACTCCCCAGGGTCTTGTGAGCGTCCCCTTCCTGCGGAATCATAGCACCACAGAGTGCATAAGTTAGCACCTTATATAATTAAGTCATTTATCTCACATAGCCCTATCTTGATTAGGCTTAGTTTTTATCATCTGTTAGAGATAACAGACTTGACTCTGTAAAACTACAAAACTATTTGTAGGCTTAAATAATATGTGTAGACTTCGAGCAGTGCCTGGCATATAGGAAGTTTTCAATACACAATAGCTATTATCTTGAGGACGCAAGAGCATGAACTCTTGGCCTAGACTGCTAAGATTCACTTCTCAGCTTTACCACTTTAACTTGTGTGGCGCCGGGCAAAGCACTTAATCTCCCTGTGCCTGTTTCTCCATCTTTAAAATAAGGAAGTAGTAGTGAAGAAGTTAATATATATAAAGAACTTAAAACAGCATTTGACACATAGTGCTATGCAAACGTTAGTTATTATGATTGGTGTGTTGACTCCAGTTAGACTGTATATTCCTTGATTTTAATTTTTTTCTTTTTGATTGATTTTCTCTTTACCCTCGCCTGCAAAACCTATCTTAGTGGTGAAACACAGGACTCACTAAATATTTCTCTTGGGGTATATTTAATTTAAAAACCTGCAGTGATAAGAATTTGCTGTGTTCCGCCATACTCAGTCCTAAGGAGCCCTCCAGAATAGAGGTTGGCAAACTTTCTATGAGGGGCCAGATAGTAAACATTCAGGCTATTGCAGCTACTTAGTTCTGCTGTTGTAGTGTGAAAACAGCTATAGCCTACACATAAACCAAATGAGCGTGGCTGTTCCATTACAACTTTACTTAAAAAATGGAAGGTGGGGGACTTCCCTGGCGGTCCAGTGGTTAAGACGCCACGCTTCCACTGCAGGGGCACGGGTTCAATCCCTGGTCGGGAAACTAAGATCCTGCATGCCCTGTGACATGGCCAAAAATGTTTTAAAAATTAAAAACGTTAGGTGGGCTGGAATGGCCTGTGGGCTGTGGTTTGCTGACCCCTGCTCCGAAGCCTAGATGGTGAGCTCATCAAGAGCAGGGACCAGCCTTCTTCATCTTTGTACCCCAGGCCTACTAAGTACTAGGGCTTGTTGCATGTTTGCTACACACGTTCTGAACAACACAGAGCCTGAGTCTGTGGACACTGGCGAACATCTCACCTTAGACTCAGCCAGGTGGGCCTGGCGTCCGAAGCCGTCAGCGTCCGCGTTCTCCAGCCGCCCCTGGGACCCTGCCACTCTTCATCTCTGCCCCTGTGGCCTCTGGAGATGGGTGTGAAAGTTGTCTCTTTGTCTCTTAGCGTCATCACTTCACAAGGAGAGGACAGACAGGAGGGGAAAGATCCAACAAGATGAAGCCTGAGCAGTAAATATCTAGTGATTGGTAGTGTGATTTTGCCCGCATTTTTCTCTTGTGTGGATGGTGCCTTTGAAAGTGAAGCTTAGCACTCAGGACAGGGCGACCCAGGTGACGTGCGGTGAAACACGCCAGCTGTCCTTTGCCTTGCAGAACAGTCCATCATCAGTGAGTACGAGAAGAGCTTGCAGTTTGATGAAAAGTGTCTCAGCGTCATGCTGGCTGAGTGGGAAGCAAACTCCCTCATCTGTCCTGTGTGTGCAAAGTAAGAGTTTTCACAACCTTTTCAGCATTATTTGTTCCCACCCCACACTCCAAGGTGAGTGGAATTTCCCCCCAAATCTATTATCTGGGAAGGTTGGGGGATCCAGGTCTGCTGGCCGTAATGCTCTGGGATCCCAATTCTGCTTCCAGGTACAATCTGAGAATAGCAAGCGGTGTGGTCATGTGTCAGTGTGGCCTGTACATCCCATCTCATGTGAGTGTTCCTCACACAGATCGTGTCACCTCTGCACACACCTCTTCCCAACTTCATGTTCAGTTCACACTGGTAGCTTGCAGTCATCCATGGTGAGAATACAGACAGCATATCTGTGAGGTACTTATTAATGTACCGCTGCTTAAGAGCTTTATAGAAAGCCCAGTTTAGAACTGGAAACACTTGTATCTGATTTACATAAAAATTTTCCATATACGAAGACACAGCTGTATTCAGAATTTTAAGTGTCAGTGGTCTTAAAATATAGGAGCCCTCTTATCTGACATGATGTGGCTAAAAGTCTGCCAGTTCGTTGAAGTGGTAAGTTATACAAATGAAACATTTTATAGGAAGTTTTAAACTTACACTTATTTGCCGGTCCTTGAGCGAGGCTCTGCTGATTGGAGAGCTGAGGTTTTTTTGTTTTTTTAATAAACTGCTCTTAAAGTGCATAGTCTAGCATTACCTGTTTTGTTTCTGTAAGTGCATCAAGAAGCTGAGTGCACTTCAGGATTTTTCCTCCCCATCTTTTACCTAATTCAACACCTTTTTTTTTTAGGGACTCATCTTTTTGACTGTTCCTTCAATATTCCACTTATCACAAAAACATAACTTTGTTTCATTCTCTTATTTCATTGGTTTACATAGTAGATGATTAAGTCAGTCAGTTACAATGGCAAGTTCAGTTAGCACAGAGGTAGGACCAAGCAGCACTGGCTCTTGGTTAAGGATACACTTGGCTGGTAGAGGCAGAAACACAGGGAGGCTGGGAAGCCTCCCAGCCCTGGACGCTCCTGGTGCGGTGAGCATCAGTGAGCGCTGGTCCATCTGGAGAGCGCTGGTCCATCTGGAGAGGCGGTCAGATGGACGTTATTTAAGAGATCCTCTCAGCATGATCCTGAGCGTTTCTAAAGGTCTGAGGAATCAGGCCATCACAGCAAGCCAGTTACAGGATGGTGTGAGGAATCGGGATTTTTCAGCCTGTTGACTATGAGACGACTGAGGTTAGCTTGTAGTTTAACTTTTCTGTTTTTCAGTCTCCAGAGGTGACAGAGCAAAAGTTTCGCGCCTGTTTAGAAGACAGCGTGAATGAGCACAGTGCGTGTTGTCCCCACACGCCGGCATTTTCCGTCACTGAAGGAACAGAGGAAAAGCCCAGTCTTCTCATGAGCTGTCTGGTACGCCTCCCACAGGACCCAGTGGTAAAAGCGGGTCGGTGGTTGGTTTTATTCCCACCCTGGTAGAAATAGCTTACAAAGAGGTAAATGTTTAAAAATGCAGTTTATTCTCTGAGGAACTTTACTTGCATAGAAAAGTGAAGTCACTTCAGTTAAAAAGGCCAGTCATTCCCCGAAAGGGGAGAGACAGAGGCAGCCCAGCTCGTGGAAGGAGCAGCATAAATGTCATTACTGGTTGCAACTTTTACCCACATATTGAGATTGCTTCTGTAACTGGAATATAATTTAAGCTAACTTTTTTCTATTTAAATTCAGGCTTGTGATACTTGGGCTGTGATCCTCTAGAGCCAACCCTGATGCACACGATCTACTGGGTTGGAAACAAGTTCTGTCTTGAGAAGAGGCCTTGTAAATACAAATCTTTCATTTGTAACTTATTTTGTATTAAAACGTTTCACAGTTTTCTCTGCTTTGTGTTTCGTAATGCAGGTTGAAAGGGAAGGAGTAGAAATAGAAAAGACCAGTCACCTTGGAGATTTTATTGTCCATCATTTTGTTATACAAAAATCTAGAAACAACAGGTTTGTAGAGAATAAATGGTAAATCAGTGGCAACAGAAATAAGTTAATATTGAATTACTTTCCATGATACTGGGATGAAAACCATGTCAAAGCACGTGGGTCTGGCTTCACTGGCCAATGCCTGCCGTAAAATTAAGGTGTTTGGCAGCTCGTCTTCTCTATTGGCTTTTGACAAAACCTTTGAGGTCTTCGAGAAACGTAATGTACTCCTGGTGCTCCAAGGCTGTGCTGAGCTCTACCAACTCATCAGCGAAAGTGTTGTCCACCCCTCGGTCCGCAAGGAAATCCATTAGGTGGTCGTATAAGCCCTAAAAGGAGAAACATTGGTTAAAAAAAAAAAAAAAAGGCGGCGGCACCCGAGACACTTATTAAGATGCTTCTTTGTGTGGCCTTGGACTAGACCCTCCCCTGCAAGGCCCAAGGGCACCATCACCTTATCGAGCACTCACCCAGTCCAGGGAATCTGTGCTGAGCGTGTAATTCGTGTCCTTCCAGTCAGAATCGCCAGTTGACTGAAAGCTCACTTCCTTGATGGAGAAAATGTCACTCTGGTCCTCCTCTTCTTGTCCAATCTGACAAGAGACAATATTTGGGGAAAACTGAAAGTTTTCCCAGGACAAGCCAGACTCGTGCAAAGAAAAGGGACTATTTATAGCTTGAAACTCAGATTTTAACCTTGCTCCCTCACCACCCCCACCCCAGTCTTCCCAGTTTTGCTGGTCTAAGCTAGAAAATGTTAGTATCAGCTAAATGGGACCAGGAAGGTCCCCGGAGGCCCTCCTTGTCCCCAGGGCTGCCAGCACTCCACTCTACATACCTCATCTTCTGGAAAGTGACAGTCCAGCACAAGGGCTTTGTTGCTACCATCCTTTACAACTTCAACCACAAAATTGGGAGTGGACGTCAATTCAGGCTGGGGAAACAAGAACGAGTCAGTAAATGTCTCTGTTGGCAGGGGTCTGGACCGAAGGTCTCAGTTCAGGGGGTCTGATGGCCACTGCCACGCTATGGTGTTCCCAAATAAGGAGCCTAGGATCTTTTAACACAGTATTAAAGCCATGTACCAGCTTGTTCAGACAGACTGGGCTGAACCCACCCTGTGGATCCTTTCTAGAGTTGTAGACTATGTTTTGGATGGCAGAGCATCATATATTTAGTACAGCATTTCACTTCTATTAGCCACGCTACTTGTTTAAAGAACATACAAGGTTACATATTAGAACCTAATACGTACTAGGTTCTAACCTAATTCTACAAGGTTAGAATCAGGAAATCTGAACTCCAGCCCCAGCGAGAGTGCCAATTAACTCAATCTTCCTGGGCCTTTTTCTACATCCATACACTACAAAGCTGGCCCAAAGCTCCAAAATCCCTTCCCAGCTGTTTTGGGATCTGCCTCTATTACAGCCCAGGACCGGAGGCTGGTGCCTCTGGCTAAAGCACAGCAACCCCCCCTTTGAGGGTGAGCCAGCCAGTGTGTGTGTTGGGGGCGGGGCGGTCCTAGTGCTGGGCCAGCACTCCAGGGAGCTGAGCTGGGTCGTGAGACAATACCATGCCAACCCAGCCAGAAAGCCTGGGGACCCTGTGGCCCTCACACTGGCTGGTTTCTAGGCTGGGCACACTGCTTCCTAAAATGTCTGAAGACTGAGCACCATCCAGGTCCAAGCAAGAAGGGCAGCACCTTAAGGCGAAGTCTCTGACGCCCCTGCCTGGGACATGTGAGAGCACTCCTCACTTGGAAACGCTCCAAATGATAATTTCCCTCCTGATCATGGGAAGGGTTAAGACAGTTTCAATTCCTCTCTATTAAGTGAACACAGGGCAAATTATAAAGCCTAAGCCTAAAGGTAACAATTTACTTCGCCCCTGGGAAAAAAAAGGGGCCACACAGTCTGGTGCTCTACAAGGAAAGGCCCAAGGATGGCTGTCCTTTGCCTTCTCTCCTAGTGCTAAGAGAATTTAAACAAAACAAAAACCAATGCTCCTTCTGCAAGCCCCCAGAACAGCCCGTGGGAAGGCGGCGGCACAGGCTGGTCACAGTGTTACAGACTTGCCTCCTGTTCTTCAACCTTCTGCCCTTCAGAGGGCCCCTCCTCCCCATCATATGCGGGTGGGATGCTGTTGTTAATGTTGAAAGTGACGGTGACCCTAGAAAGGCAAGAGAAAACACAACAGAGGATGTCCTCTTAACTGAGGAGTAGATACTGAGGCTTGCTACAGTTAAAAATGCTGCTGAAACAATGCACCTCTGATCTGCAGAACTTCCAAAATGCGGGTGCCTGCATCCCACCCACAGATAGATTCAGCAGGTCTGAAGTGGGCCTACTACGTGTTGGCTGCTGGAAGTCAATTAGGCACTTGTTCCTCAGCCAAATACAGTCATGTGTGGGCTCCTGTCACCAGGCCGGCATCCAGGGCTCACTGCCAACCTGTGTCCACTGGCCACCTCCTGGCCACAGCCAACTGACACTGCCACCCTCGTCTTTCCAGGGCACCTTCCAGTGCTGAGCAGCTGAGAATCTGGGGGCAGGGGGCAGAAGGCTCCTTTAAAAGCTTTTCTCCATTAGAAGAAAATCTGCCCGAGAGGAAGGGATGAAGGAGCGCTGGAGGGCTGTGGCATCAGCTGAGGACGGAGAGCAGCCCTGGCCCCATGGAGGGGGGCCTCACAAAGAGCAACACTTGCTGGGGAGCTCCCTGGTGGTCTGGTGGTTAGGACTCAGCGCTTTCCCTGCCGTGGCCTGGGTTCAATCCCTGGATGGGGAACTAGGATCCTGCAAGACATGGCACTGCCAAAAAAATAAAAGAACATGCTGCAGGACAGGCTCATTCCTCAGAGCAGTTGTGGGAAGTTTTATAATCACAAAGCAGGCCACAAACACCAACTAATGACGATCTTCAGTTGCAAGAACCTTCACCTGACATATCACGTTCCAAAATTTGAATCTAAAGTTGAGAGATCTGGAACGAGCACTGCTGGGTTGCAGACAACAGTGCACTGTAGCCACTCCCCTCTGGAGCTGTGCTAACTGGCTGCCTTGCCGGTTTGAGGTTTGAGGTTCAGCCACAAAATCTGTCTAATCTGCAACAGTGTGGACCAAGCTGACGCCTGGGCACAGAAATGCAGTTATGTTCATTAGAACATTACTTATAATGGCCCCAAACTGCCTATGACTTACCCCAGGAAAGTGGTTTAGGTCACGTTACAGAATACATGATTGACCTATGAAGGGAAAAACACTACACCACCAAAACAAAACAAAAAACCCAGAACCCTACTTCACAGCATATACAAAAATTCACTCAAAGTAGATCACAAACAGCTTACGCAGGTCAAAGTCTTCCCATCTTTCTCATGGTGACCCTTACTACACGGCAACCCCACCCTTATCTTGCTTTCTCAACTATAAACAGAGTAGGAGCTTTGTTTTCCTCAGCCAGAGCCTGTAGTATAGTAAGTCAGCGTTGCAAATCTGAGATTCTGTCGGTGCTGTCAGAATTTCTGAATTTGCGTGCATAGATTTAGGCAAGGCATAGCCTCCCTCACCAGCAAGGGTTTAGTGACTGACGCCTCTACTGGTCCAGTAGGCTCCCAGCGACTTGGCTTCGGTGCTACTTGCTTACCATCTCCGTATTAACTACCACAGCATATAAGTGTGCAGTGAATGAACGACCTGGAGCTTACGAAATTATCCAAATGCATCCTACGATCTCTCGGAAACCACATGTCTGTTAAGTACCTGCCTTAACTAAAGGCTGTTGTGGATAAGTCAGGGCAGGTCCTGCAGGGTCATGGATTTGGTTCCCTGGAGTCCATAGGCCCCTGGTACTTACCTTTCTCCAGCAACTTTCTGCACTAATTTGGCTTCTGTCCCATTCACTTCCAGCTCCCAACCTCCAGACATCTTGGGAAGAGACTTATACTTCTGTATCTTCTTTTCCTCCTTAATCTCATCATTGAGAAATTCAACAAAAGCTTTGTCCCCTATAATGGAAATAAGTTACAGAAAGAGCCAATCAGTCTAAAACGTAAAATGACCCAGGTTACTACAACCAGAGACCTGTATTTGGGCTGTTTCTAATACTTCTGCTATTAACGGTGGCTCTGGGAACTTAACCCAGCTCATATCCATTAAGCCTCAGTTTCCGCATCTGTAAAAATGCCGTAAGCTATCAGTGGGAAGCTGAGCTCGCATTCTGGTAAAGTGATTCCCAACAATGAACTCCTTACCACGTTTCAAAATAAAGAAAGAAAAATTCGCCATTACCCTCTTTCACTTGCCAACAGACAACACCACGCTACTCCCAACCGCGACCTTGGGCTTTCGCAAAGTTCCATTTTCGAGAGACTGAGAATAGAGTCGGCCTCCAGGGCTTTACAGCATCTCTCCCGCAGAGTAAAACAGAGGTGGGGGAAGACGGGAAACGCGATCACGCGTGGGTTTAACCCGCTGGTCGCCGATCAGTGGGAGCATGTTCTGGACTTCAGGGGCGGTTCCGGGCTGTCCACGCGTGGTCTACACTTCCTCGTCCCGGACTCCCCACCCCACCCAGGCCCTGGCCCCTCAAGCCGCCGGCCCACGTGCACGAGTCTTACCTTCGGTGTGCAGTCCGCCGCAGCCGCAGCCACAGCCGCAGGGCCCCCAAGGCCGCAGGAGAGCGGGCAACTGCACCGACCCCGCGCGCACGCTCAGCAGCCCAAAGGGCCGGGCGCACGGCCTAGACGCGGGCTGCAGCAGCGGCAGGGAGGGCGCGGCGGCGCGGATGCCAGCGACAGCGGTGCCCAGGACGCGGGGCACGCAGCGCAGCAGCGGCAGCATTTCTGCAGCGGAGGCAGAGGCGGCGGCGGACACGTGCGGATACGAAAGACAACTCTCGGCAAGAGCGACGACTCTTCGCCACTGCGCCCTCTAGATCTAGGGCCGCCGCCGGAAGTTCCGCCCCCTCCCCGGGAAGTGCTTCCGCGCCGCCGCTTTGCAGACTGAAGGCACAGCGGGCGGGAATGCGCCCTCTGCTGGTGGCCTCCCGGGGAGGCCTGGAATCCGATTCCTGAACTTCTTTAGCTGAGTTGGCTTGAGTCTGGTGTCCCAGGCTTGCTGTTTAATTGGCCAAAATCCGTTCTCTCCAGTGGCTGCTTACACTCTCCAAATTTCCATCTACTGTTCTCAAGCACGGCCAGGCTTTCTATGACTTCGTGGAATGCACTCTTGCCACCACCAACTCCCAAAGACCAGCCTCCGGGATCACCTCCCATAAGAGGCCTTCCTGGAACTTCCTCCTCTCTTCCCTGAAAAACAGACTCATGCCTGTGCGACCCGGTCCCTGTGCTTCATTCTTTTCTCAGCAGAAACCTCCTGGCACTGCTGGCTTACCTGGCAGCTGACCCTCACCCCCACCAGACCCGGAGCTCCTAAAGGCAAGAGCCCTGGTTAATTCCTGCAACCCTCCAACCTTACACCCAGGTTCTGATGGGACATTATTTTTCTGGGAGCAAGAAGCCACAGCTTACATTAAATTTAGGTTAAGAACTAATGTTCCTACCTTACTAGGACACATAAGATATATAAGGTAGCAAGAAAGTAAGTCTTCCCAAATCAAGTGGCAAAGATAAGATATACTTAACATATTCTAAACAGCATTCTGTGAATAAGGGAAAGGAGACCCAAGAAAGAAGCCTCACACATGTACAAGATTCACTTTTAATGGACTTGATAGTCATGTGCAAATCTGAGCATTATATACAAGAGCCAGTGCTTCTTTAGAGCTATCTCTGTTTGAACAAGAACAGACTCTCAAAATACAACATAAACCTGAACCAACTAGTTTTTTTTTGCTGCAAGTTATAATATTCTGATCAAATAAAATATAATAAAATTCTTGCTTCCCCACAGGTGCAGTGTTTCCTTCTATGCACAAGGAATGGTATCTTAGATGCCTGGCCACAGTTCTAAGCATTTCTTCACAGCTGGATTAAATGGATTTATGCATCACAGTACATAATCCGTCTTATCCACAGAGCAAAAACCTGTCTCCATTCTGGCATCTCTTTACCAAAGGTTTTTACCAAGAACTGGGTGTTGGCAGTTCTTAGATCTATGCTGCTCTGGGGGTTTCACACTCCATGATTACTAGAAGCAGAAGACAAACATCTGAGGCATGTGATCTGCTTGGAGTGCATCTATTTACATGAAGCTGCTCAAGGGAGCTAGTGATTCACCTAGATATGGATTTCACAGGTTGGAAAAAAGGTGGCACACCACTGGACATTGTAGGATTGAAAAGAGTAGCTCAAGGTTAGATTGCAACATCACTGTGAAACATTTAACTTCCTTAAGAAAGTTTAAAGTGTACTTATCTATCCCCTGCAGCTCAATGTAAACAACCATGTATTTCTTTGTAGTAATACGGAGAGTCAGACCGGCTTTTCCAATCTGATTTAATCCCTGAGCAGCTATGTTAAAAGTTAACTTTTTAAAAAGCCCAATAAAAAACTACTGTATGAAAACTCTACCAGAATGTTAGTGACAAACATATTTCTGTACAGAAACATAGACGCTATTTACCCCTTATTCCTGCTCAGAAAAAATATACATTTCCTGAAACGGTTCAGGTACTTGAGCTGGACATAAATGATTAAAAGCTAAATTTTACTTGCCCCAGAGAATACCTCTATATAATTTGCTGAGGAACATAATAAATTACCCCACTCCTAATTTTTTACCAGCAGGATGAACGTTTTATTAAAAATACAATATTTTCTTTTACCAATACATTTTGAACATTTTATTAAAAATTGTATTTTCTTTTACCAATACCTTTTGAACCCTAAACATCCTAGGCCTCTATTAAGTAAAGGAATAACCAAAACACTGCACATGTGTGTTCTGACCAATTAAGCACAATAAAAGGGCTAAATCTTGGCATCTTCTAGGGCATAGCATTCTCTGGGGAAAGATTATTTGCTTTTGATAATTAAATAGCTAAGAAGGACTTTTGGTGTCTTTTCCCTCCTCAAAATATGAAAACAGGAAGAGACTGTGGAGACCCTCTAATCCCCTCTGACAAATATGGAAAATGAGGGCTAGAGAGGGGCGAGTGGCAAAGCCAGGCTGTCCCCAGGTCCCTAAGAAGGAAAAAATGACCGTAGGAAATAAATAAGATAAAAGAACATAAACACTAGATGAGGTGATGGATGAGCCAAAGCTGCCTGTGTTCTCACCTCCGCCCACCGCAGGGCCAGAGGAGAAATGCCGTAAGCTCAGCTCAGAGACGCACCTTAGGCTCAAGTGTTTACGGCCCCAAAGCACCTCCCTCCTGAAACAGAAGTTAATCTCTTGTGTTTTCTGTTATAAAAGTCCATATGCAGATAGAAGTTAAAATAGATCCCAGGTCAACAGCTCTGTGACATCTGGTGGTCCCCTTTCCAGATGATCCCCCTCACTCTTGGGAACTCAGCGGGGTTTGTTGTACCTGCTTCACATCATGTAGAAAAGCAGTAACAGCAACCAAGCTCCACGGCTCACGATCCACGGCGTGTTTACCGTGGGCAGGCACAGCTCTGGGTACTTTCCTTTCATTTGCTCTAAACCTCATGACCCCAACCCTGTAAGTATTATTATTATCACCCCCACTTGGCAGATAGGGAAACTGAGGCTCAGAAGTTAACTAAGTCACCCAAAGTTGCCCAGCAAGAACTGAAAGCATCATTTTGAAGTCTCCAAGGTCGCTGCATGTCTGCGTGGTTCAGTTTGAGGAGTTTAGACAAAGATGCTTTCAAGCTCCCAGAGGCCGGGCATAATCCGCCCGATACGACCGCGGCCTCTCTGGGTGCCAGCCTGAGAGTCCACGGCGAGGCCAGCTGTGGCCCAGCTCCCGCCCCGGGCGGCTCAGTTCCTGGAGGCCCTCAGCTTCCTCCTGAAGAAGTCGGGGGCAGCCTCGTACAGCCACTCGGCGTCCACCACGCACAGGTCGCGCATGTAGCACTTGTTGGTGAAGAGCAGCTCCGTGTATACGACGCAGGCCGGCTTGCAGTGGAAGAGGACGGACGAGGGGTGGATGGCCACGGGCTGGTGGGTGTCCGTGGTGGCATAGGACCCATCGGGCTGCAGCTCGGCGGTGCTCATGAAGAGGCTGTGCGCCAGGCAGCGGCGGATGCTCTCTGTGTCCCCTCGCGACGACAGGATCGGCATGGACATCTGGTTCGGGAGGAAGCGAGACATGGAGAAGACCCCAGACGTGAGTACTGTGCCGCCACCCGTGGTGGATGGAGCCACGTGCCCCCAGCACAGTCCAGGGTGCAGGGCCCACGGTGGAGGCTGACACCCGGGCGGCTGCCTGCAACACCTGAGATCAGTGCTGCTGGAGGAGCACCACGTCTACTGTCAACAGAAAATGAGGGAACTCACGCAGCCAAGAGATGGTGTGGCAGGAGAGCTGTTCAAGTACAAGAAGGGTTCGAAAATGGTATAATGCAGAACACAGCACGCTACTATGAGAAGAAGTCACTCTAGTGCTAACAATGGGCCGCTGGCATCAGGCACAGGCCTGGGTAAGGGTGACAACTGTCCCCTAGGGACGTGCGGATGGTCCGCGACGCGGGCTGTCTCAAAAGACGCCTTACACACGAAGACAGTCACCACAGAGTTGCTCACAGCAGCAAAAAGTAGACACTCTCTCAGTGCTCAACACAGGAGAACGCGAACACAGACAAGCCCACCTTTGAGGTAAAATGTGGCGCGTCATAGCCATTGAATATATAAACATTATGTCCTCTTAAGAGGGAATATAAGCTCGTAGGAAGCTTGTTGGTTGATGATTTGGCAATGTCTATGAAAATCTAAACTCCCCATCTAAAAGTTCATTCTATGTGTACCAGAGCACAGACATTTATGTAGGAAGATGATGATTACAGCACAACCTAAATCATCACCATTAGGGGCTTGGCTAAATAAACTGTAGTGAATACAGTGAAATGCTAATGAAGTCACTAAAAAGAACGAGATAGACATATGCAGGCACTGCAAGACAGCCTAGACACAAAGTATTCAAGAAGTACTCCAAGTGGAAAAAAGCAAATTGCAAAACAAAGTGTTATACATTTTGTTTTAAAAAGAAAATTTTATCATGGTGTATGATCCTTTTAATGTGTTGTTGGATTCTGTTTGTTAGTATTTTGTTCAGGATTTTTGCATCTATGTTCATCAGGGATATTGGATTATAATTTTCTTTTTTTGTGATATCTTTTTCTGGTTTTGGTATCAGGGTGATGGTGGCTTCGTAGAATGAATTTGGGAGTGTTTCTCCCTCTGCAATTTTTTGGAAGAGTTTGAGAAGGATTGGTGTTAGTTCTTCTCTAAATGTTCGATAGAATTCACCTGTGAAGCCATCTGGTCCTGAACTTTTGTTTGTTGGAAGAGTTTTAATTACAGTTTCAATTGGCATATAGTAATCCTTTGCATTTCTGTGGTGTCAGTTGTGATTTCTCCTTATTCATTTCTAATTTTATTGATTTGTGTCCTCTCCCTTTTTTTCTTGATGAATCTGGCTAAGGGTTTATCAATTTTGTTTATCTACTCAAAGAACCAGCTTTTAGTTTTATTGATCATTGCTACTGTTTTCTTCATTTTTTTTCTTTGCGGTACGCGGGCCTCTCACTGTTGTGGCCTCTCCCGTGGCGGAGCACAGGCTCCGGACGCGCAGGCTCAGCGGCCACGGCTCACGGGCCCAGCCGCTCCGCGGCATGTGGGATCTTCCCGGACCGGGGCACGAACCCATGTCCCCTGCATCGGCAGGCGGACTCTCAACCACTGCGCCACCAGGGAAGCCCTGTTTTCTTCATTCTTATTTCATTTATTTCCCCTCTCATTGTAATGATTTCTTTCCTTCTACTGACTTTGGGTTTTCTTTGTTCTCCTTTCTCTAGTTGTTTTAAGTGTAGGGTTAGATTGCTTATTTGAGATTTTTCTTGTTTCTTGAGGTGAGATTGAATTGCTATAAACTTCCCTCTTAGAAGTGCTTTTGCTTCATCCCATAGGATTCTTCACTGTATGCAAATCAATCAATGTGATACACCACGTTAACAAATTAAGGAATAAAAACCATATGATCATCTCAATAGACACAGAAAAAGCTTTTGACAAAATTCAACACCTGCTTATGACAAAAACTCTCCAGAAAATGGGCATAGAGGGAACCTACCTCAACATAATAAAGGCTATATATAGGACAAACCCACAACAAGCATCATACTCAATGGTGAAAAACTGAAAGCATTTCCACTAAGATCAGCAACAAGACAAGGATGTCCACTCTTATTCAACATAGTTTTGGAAGCCCTAGCCACGGCAATCAGGGAAGAAAAAGAAATAAAAGGAATACAAATTGGAAAAGAAGAAGTAAAACTGTCACTGTTTGCAGATGACATGATACTATACATAGAAAATCCTAAAGATGCTACCAGAAAACTACAACTAATCAATGAATTTGGTAAGGTTGCAAGATGCAAAATTAATGCACAGAAATCTCTGGCATTCCTACACACTAACAACAAAAAATCAGAGAGAGAAATTAAGGAAACAATCCCATTTACCATCGCAACAAAAAGAATAAAATACCCAGGAATAAACCTGCCTAAGGAGGGGAAAGACTTGTACTCAGAAATCTATAAAACACTGATGAAAGAAATCAAAGAAGACATAAACAGATGGAGAAATATACCATGTTCTTGGATTGGAGGAACAAATATCGTGAAAATGACTATACTACCCAAAGCAATCTACATATTCAATGCAATCCCTAACGAACTACCAATGGCATTCTTCACAGAATTAGAACAAAAAATTTTACAATTCGTATGGAAACACAAAAGACCCTGAATAGCCAAAGCAATCTTGAGAAAGAAAAATGGAGCTGGAGGAATCAGGCTCCCTGACTTCAAACTATATCACAAAGCTACAGTAATTAAGACAGTATGGTACTGGCACAGAAACAGAAATATATATCAATGGAACAGGATAGAAAGCCCAGAGATAAAATCACGCACATATGGTCACCTAATTTAAGACAAAGGAGACAAGAACATAAAATGGAGAAAAGATAGCCTCTTCAATAGGTGGTGCTGGGAAAACTGGACAGCTACATGTAAAAGAATGAAATTAGAACACTCCCTAACACCATACACAAAAATAAACTCCAAGTGGAAAAGACCTAAATATAATATCAGACACTATAAAACTCTTAGAGGAAAAGATAGGAAAAACACTCTTTGACATAAATCACAGCAAGATCTTTCTTGATGTACCTCCTAGAGTAACGGAAATAAAAACAAAAATAAACAAATGGGACTTAATTAAACATAAAAGCTTTTGCACAGCAAAGGAAACCATAAACAAGACAAAAAGACAACCCTCAGAATGGGAGAAAATATTTTCAAATGAAACAACAAAGGATTAATCTCCAAAATATACAAACAGCTCATGGAGCTCAATATCAAAAAACCAAACAATCCAATTAAAAATGGGCAGAAGGACTTCCCTGGTGGCTCAGTGGTAAAGAATCCACCTGCCAATGCAAGGGATATGGGTTCGAGCCCTGGTCCGGGAAGATCCCACATGCAGTGGAGCAACTAAGCCCTTGCACCACAACTACTGAGCCTGAGCTCTAGAGCCTGCATTCCACAACTACTGAGCCCACGTGCTTAGAGCCTGTGCTCTGCAACAAAGACAAGCCACCGCAGTGAGAAGCCTGCGCACCGCAACGAAGAGTAGCCCCCGCTCGCAGCAACTAGAGAAAGCCCGCACGCAGCAACGAAGACTCAATGCAGCCAAAAATAAATAAATAGATAAATTAAAAAAAAAGAAGGGCAGAAGACCTAAATGGACATTTCACCAAGGAAGACATACAGATGGCCAAGAGACACATGAAAAGATGCTCAACATCACTAATTATCAGAGAAATGCAAATCAAAACTACAATGAGGTATCACCTCACACCGGTTAGAATGGCCATTATCAAAAAATCTAGAAACAATAAATGCTGGAAAGGGTGTGGTGAAAAGGGAACCCTTCTGCACTGTTGGTGGGAATGTAAATTGATGCAACCACTATGGAAAACAGTACGGAGTTTCCTTAAAAAACTAAAAATAGAACTACCATATGACCCAGCAATCCCACTACTGGGCATATACCCTGAGAAAACCATAATTCAAAAAGAGACATGTACCACAATGTTCATTGCAGCACTATTTACAATAGCCAGGACACAGAACCAACCTAAGTGTCCATCGACAGATGAATGGATAAGAAGATGTGGTATGATATACACAATGGAATATTACTCAGCTATAAAAGAAATGAAATTGAGTTATTTGTAGTGAGATGGATGGACCTAGAGTCTGTCATACAGAGTGAAGTAAGTCAGAAAGAGAAAAACAAATACCGTATGCTAACATATATATATGGAATCTAAAAAAAATGGTACTGATGAACCTAGCTGCAGGGCAGGAATAAAGATGTAGACCTAGAGAATGGACTTGAGGACACGGGGTGGGAGGGGAAGCTGGGGTGATTTAGAGTAGCATCGACATATTTACACTACCAGATGTAAAACAGACAGCTAGTGGGAAGCAGCAGAATAGCACAGGGAGATCACCTTGGTGCTTTGCAATGACCTAGAGGGGTGGGATAGAGAGGATGGGAGGAAGGCTCAAGAGGGAGAGGATATGGGGCTATATGTATGCATATGGCTGATCCACTTTGGTGTACAACAGAAACTAACACAGTATTGTGAAGCAATTATACGCCAATAAAAATCTATTAAAATAAAGAAAAAAGAGAAAATTTTATATATGTATCCACGTATATGTGTATACCCACACATATATAAAAACATACATACACAGGAAAAAATTCTAGAAGGATCTACACCAGACTATTATTTACCTTTGGAGGGGCAGGATTAAGGAGACTTTTACACTTTCTGCATTATATATCACTATTTTCTGCACTGTATCAATCTGTAACAATTATGCACAGTTTTTGTAATCTGAATAAAAATAACAAAGATATTTCCACTAAAAAAACAAACCTTAAGAAGAATTCTAATAACATTGGAAAACACTTTTAAAGTTTATAAAAGCTGAATATAAATTATACATACAATGTAACTAATGATGTAAAAAATTCATTTAAAAACAGGGCTATGGGCTTCCCCGGTGGCTCAGTGGTTGAGAGTCCGCCTGCCGATGCAGGGGACACGGGTTCATGCCCCGGTCCGGAAAGATCCCACATGCCACAGAGTGGCTAGGCCTGTGAGCCATGGCCGCTGAGCCTGCGTGTCCGGAGCCTGTGCTCCACAACGGGAGAGGCCACAGCAGTGAGAGGCCCGCGTACCGCCAAAAAAAAATAAATAAAAAAAATAAAATAAAATAAAAACAGGGCTATGAAAAAACAGACCGAACTGGGGAGAGGTGGAGCTGTGGGTAAGTTTTACTTTCTTCCTTATTTAAAAATTTTCCTACAATGAGAGGGTTTTTTTGCAATCACTTGCAATAAGCAACCTGAAATTTTTCACCTAGAAAAAAGTGACAGCTTAGCCCCCCAGTGAACACCAGGAGGAAGAATACCTTTAGGCAGATATCCCTCAGCTGTGATCTGACTTCAGCTACCAGCATCATATTCTTGCTGTGGACAAAATTCTCTTTGCACCAATCCTGAATAGGAGAAAAAAGAGATATCACAGTCCTCTCATTTCTATAAAGAAAATAACATAGCACAATTTTTATTTTTAATTAAAAAAAAATTTTGGGCCGCACCACACGGCATGTGGGATCTTAGCTCCCCAACCAGGAATCAAACCCGTGCCCCCTGCAGTGGAAGCACAGAGTCTTAACCGCTGGACCGCCAGGGAAGTCCCAGCATAATTTTTAGAACACTGTTCTAATTCAGACGGAAAACTTCAGTTGCCAAAAATAAATACAGGAAAATATCTTTATAGCAAAAAGCATGAACCATAAAGGAAAACAGTAAAAATTTAAACTAAAGTAGAACCAAAAAATTCCATAGGTAAGTCACGATGAAAAAAGCTAATGACTGGGATATCTGCATCACTACACCCAGTAAAGAATGATTACCTCCAGAATACATTAATAAATAAATAAATAAATAAATAAACTCCTACAAATCAGTGAGAAAATGACCAATACTCCAGTAGAAAAACGACAAAGGACATGGATGGACCACTCACAGAAGATTAACTACAAATGACAATAAACTTAAGCAAAGGTTCTCGGTCTCTTGAGGAATCAAGGCAGTGCAGTTTCAAATAACTGAGATAGTACTTCATATCCCTCAACGTGGCAAAAATGAAAAGTCATTTCAACTAAGAGCTGGAGAGGCTGGTGGAAATCGAAACTCCTCTACACTACTCCGGGGAGGATAAAGAGGTGCTGACAGCTCTGTGGACGCACATGCCAGCTGGGAAAGCTTGATGCAGCTGCCCGAAGACCGGCGGGTCCACTCCTGGGTGTCGACCCCAGAGCAACTCTCCCCCTTGTGCACAAGAGACCAGGACGGGATGGGCACTGCAGGTGAGGAGACGGAAACAAGTTGCAAAAAGGTAGCATGAAGAAGCATTTACAGCATACAACGCCTGCGCATACAAAGTGAAAGCACTTTGCTGCCCACCAGGACCCAGACAGACGTGACTGGGGTTACAGAAGGAGGAAGGACTGCAAAAGGGGCAGCTCAGGGCTCTTGTTGTGTCCAGATCATTTTATTTCCTTAAAAATAAATTGAGGCAAATACAGCAAAATGTTTATAACTACCAAAACTGGGTGGTGGCTATTTTTTTTTGCATTAAAGCACAGATAAAGCATGCATGCTATATATAGCACAATTACTGATATATATATATATATATATATATATATATATATATATATATATATATATATATATTTTGGTGGGCCGCGCCACCCGGCTTGCGGGACCTCAGTTCCCTGACCAAGGATTGAACCTGGGCCATGGCAGTGAGCCCGGAATCCTAACCACTGGGCCACCAGGGAACTCCCTACAATGACTGATTTTATTCTATTTTATTTTACTGATAAGTGAAAGAAAATACTGCCATTTTCCATCTTGGTCCAGGGAACTGAAATACAAGCAAAATCTGCTATGAAGAAAGTTAGGGGCAGGTGGGGAAACAAATCATTTTGTAGCTAAGAAACTGGGTCAACAAATACTTAACAAACTGGCCAACGTTAGGTATGAGTTAAACATAAGCAGAGGGAAAGACGGGAATCATGCCTTCCCTGGTAACCTCCCTGCGCGCAGACATTTCTGAAATGACATCTGCCATTCACAGGCCCAAAAGGAGGCATCGTTTGAGAAGGGGAAAGAGACAAGGCCTACCTTGTTTCCGCCTGTGTTCTTGAAGGCCCGGTAGATGTTAAGCAGGGTGATGTGATCGCCCTCGCTGGATATGAACTTCTTCCGCACAGCCTGCACTTCATCCCGCCGGGAGGGGGGGTTGTAGAGAATGCTGTCCACTGACAGCAGGGAGATGATGGTCAGTATCTCCTCCGTGCAGTGGAATTTGGGGGACAGGAGGATGGTCTGCAAATCACAATTAAAAACTGTGTAAGCCTAGTTTTCTCCTGGCTTCTGAATAAAGTATTTCCATATATTGCTTTTGCAGCTTCCCTTGTAAAGCCTTAAGGGGCAGGTGTTTCTAAAACCATGACTACGTATGTTTTTCTACTTTCTGTAAAACAGAGGGCTGCCTTCCCCGCATGATTCCATGTGGGTAGGGCTCATGATTTAATATGGCTTGAATCCCGCACTGAGCGTAAGTCAGAGTTAGGCGTTAATAAGTAGGCGTTAATAATTATTTAAGAGAAAAAGTGAAGATTAATCTAGAAGCACTGGGTTAAGGAGTCTCCTTTGGGATGGCTGACCCGTAACACACAGAAAGGGGACTGAGGAGAGGATATCATTTACTTTGGCAAATTTGGGTTCTAACGGGAAAGCCGCCATCTTTCTTCCGATTGGAGTCAGGGTGAGCTGGCCGTCCTTGTTTTCAAGGGCACCCAACAGCTCCAGCTGGGCGATGGCTGCCTGAACGTGATCTAAAGAAAGACATAAAAAGGAGTCGAACATTCAGAACAGGACGAAGCTGGAGCTAGTTCATTACTTCAGGGCACTTCTGAGAAGCCTACGTCAAACCACAGCAAAGACCACAGCCACACTGTCCCCATGAGGTGCTTTTCAAAGCTGTTAAGCACAACATTGTCTTCAGCTCAACTCTCTTTAAATAGTGGCCTGCAATTTGGCAATATGTGTGTAAATCTGAAACCCAGCAAAGTTACACTTATGAATTTCACCCCCAGATACACTCGGACATCGTATAGGGACCTGCATCTCCAGACGCACACACACAGCAATGGAAATACCAGGTGCCTCAGAGGCCCCTGGTGAGAAGGACACTATTTACTATCTTATTCTTTTTAAATTTGAACCATGAAAATGCATTGCCTATTAAAGAATAAAGATGCAATTCTAAGAATGTAATAAATATCTACACAGAGGGAAAATGATCTGTAAAATACATTAAGTGAAAAAAGCAATGTACCACACACCTATGGACAACTTAATCTATGACAAAGGAGGCAAGGATATACAATGGAGAAGACAGTCTCTTCAATAAGTGTGCTGGGAAAACTGGACAGCTACATGTAAAAGAATGAAATTAGAACACTCCCTAACACCATACACAAAAATAAACTCAAAATGGATTAAAGACCTAAATGTAAGACCAGACATTATAAAACTCTTAGAGGAAAACATAGGAAGAACACTCTGACATAAATCACAGAAAGATCTTTTTTGACCCACCTCCTACAGTAATGGAAATAAAACCAAAAATAAACAAATGGGACACTTAAAAGCTTTTGTACAGCAAAGGAAACTATAAACAAGACGAAAAGACAACCCTCAGAATGGGAGCAACTATTTGCAAATGAAACAACGGACAAAGGATTAATCTCTAAAATATATAAACAGCTCAAGCAGCTCAATATTAAAAAAACAAACAACCTAATAAAAAAATGAGCAGAAGAACTAAATAGACATTTCTCCAAAGAAGACATACAGATGGCCAAGAGGCACATGAAAAGCTGCTCAAGATTGCTAATTATTAGAGAAATGCAAATCAAAACTACAATGAGGTATCACCTCACACCAGTTAGAATGGGCATCATCAGAAAATCTACAAACAACAAATGCTGGAGAGGGTGTGGAGAAAAGGGAACCCTCTTGTACTGTTGGTGGGAATGTAAATTGATACAGCCACTATGGAGAACAGAATGCAGGTTCCTTAAAAAACTAAAATTAGAACTACCATATGACCCAGCAATCCCACTACTGGGCATATACCCTGAGAAAACCATAATTCAAAAAGACACATGTACCCCAATGTTCATTGCAGTACTATTTACAATAGCCCAGGACATGGAAGCAACCTAAATGCCCACGCCAGATGAATGGATACAGAAGATGTGGTACATATATACAATGGAATATTACTCAGCCATAAAAACGAATGAAATTGGGTCATTTGCAGAGACGTGGATGGACCTAGAGACTGTCATACAGAGCGAAGTAAGTCAGAAAGAGAAAAACAAATATCGTATATTAACGCATATATGTGGAATGTAGAAAAATGGTACAGATGAACAGGTTTGCAGGGCAGAAATAGAGACACAGATGTAGAGAACAAACACATGGACACCAAGGGGGGAAAGTGGCAGGGGATAGTGGTGGTGGGACAAAAAAAAAAAGAAAAAGCAATGTGCCAATGTCTATCGGTAAATGCATTTAAATAAATGCATTTTGGTTTATTCATAGACTAGAACAGTATTTAGTAATGAAAATGCATCAGACATAAACCTTATAAAACATGATGAACGAAAAGGGAAGGTCACTGGGAAATCGAGGCATAAACATGCCAACCGAAACAATGCACGTGCATGGAATAAAATATTCAAGAAAAGCGAGGGATTCACGGACAAAACCTGAGAGGTGGTTAACTTGAGGTGGGGAGTGTGGCAGCCTCTGGAGGCTTTGCAGCCCTGGTAACGGATGCACAGGTGTGGCTTCGATATTTCCACCTGACAGGAATGTGCCTCGTTTGTATGTAGAGATTTAGCAAGAGAAAGAAAAAAAAGTGTAGAACAGTGCACAATGTGTGTTGCTATTTGTGTTTTAAAAAGAGACTATATGGAATTCCCTGGCGGTCCAGTGGTTAGGACTACATGCTCTCACTGCGGAGGGCCGGGGTTCGATCCCCAGTCAGGGAAATAAGATTCCGCAAGCTGTACAGCCAAAAAAAAAAAAAAAAAAAAAGCAAAGTTGATCTCAGTCTTGAAGGCTGGTGCCTTTGCTCTTGGCCTGTTTCTGGAAGAAGTGTTGGAAAGCTGCGTGAATGGCCCATAAGTGCTGTTGCACCTGGGGCTGGAGACGCCCAATCACAACCCTTTCTGCAGGCACCCCGGTCTGGGAGGAGGATGGAATATACGTGCCCAAGGACTGATGAAATAAAATTCATATGATAAATAAATAAAAGACTATATGTACTTGCAAAGATTTTCTCTAGAAGACACTGGGAAATGTTCACAGTGGTTGCTGTAGAGGAGGGAAACTGAGATCACAGAGGGACCCTGTATACCCATCGACTGTTTACTTTTTTAACCAGTTGCGCTTCTTTACTTAAAAAAAAGGAGAGAGAGGAAAAAAAAGAAAATGGTATATGTTGAAGAGATGCCAAGTACTAAGCTGCCATCATTAAAACTCCCCATTATTTTTTTTTCCAACATGGAGAGATTATCAGTGAAGGGCAGGGGCCCATCAAATTCCAGTCAAAAGCAAAGAAACTTAATCTTTTCAGTGCTTTTGCTGGCAAAAGTACGATTTCGTTAGGTTTGCAGTATCCTGTGGACCCCCGCGACCACCTTCACTGGTTCCTGTGGTCTCGGAACCCGCCCGTGATGCCTACATGAAGCCGCCGATTCTGCACCGCGATGGTGCTGACGGCACCGCATGTTTCCTTTCATGATTTGAGTTTCTTCTCTGAGCGTTAAGGTTGTTATCCACCAAATTATACTAAACAAAAGGAGACCGCTGGAAGACCTGGTTGGTTTTTTTTGGAGTCCACTGGTTGTTTTTGTCCATTTTGTACACCTTCCCAAAGACCCCACCTACCTGGAGATGGTTTGGACATGAAGTCAAAGGTGAGCACGTTTGGGACTTTCATTGCGAGGAGCTGCAGCATCACGCTCGCCAGGTTACACCTGCAAGTGTGAGAGACGCAGGTGGTTCACGCAGGTGTTCCTGACCCCCCAGCTGGCGAGGCAAGAGCCGCCCACCAAGGAGAGTCAGTTGGAGGATACGGGCCACAGGGACAGAAGCCTCGGGACAAAGGGCAGGTGTGGGAGCCCCTGGGGCCTGCCTTTGGATCTCTGGCACCGTCATCTTCTCAAACTTCTCAAACTCATCCTCCGTGTAGAGCCGGTAACAGATACCACTGTCCTCTCTGCCAGCCCGTCCTGTGCGTTGCCAGGCCTGAGTCTTTGACACCCGCTGCACAGCTAACACCTCCAGGCCACTGTCTGGTGGGAGAATGGCCCGTGTTAGTGCTTTGCTCGTCACATGAACAAACTCTGCAGCGTGGGCAATGAGAGGCACTACTCAGAGCGCTGGGGACCCTCTCTGTGACACACGGGGACCCTCTCTGTGACACACGAGTCCAGAAGAGCTCCAGCCTGTGTCAGAAAGCACGAAACCAGACCGGTCTGTGGTGAAGCAAGGCCTTTGCTGTGAACACCGTGTGAAACCTGTGACTAAAACATCAGAAGGACCTCGTGCTTGGGGCAGGGACCCAGGAGAGTAGATCTCAGAGGCCTTGGCTTCGATCACAGGTGACCACAACCCCGTTTGCCCAGGACTGAGGGGGTCTCCCAAGACTTGGGACTCTCGGTGCTAAAACTGAGACAGTTTCCAGCAAACCAGGATGGTTGGTCCCACATCAAACGATGACCCCAAAATGAAATGCCTCCAGTCCCCTGTGTGTTGCATCTTCCCTCCTGCTCTATTATAAAAGAGAGACAATGTAATGCTGTTACGCCTAGGAGTGAATGAGACCGATTTTCTTATAAAGGTGTATTTTGTGCCAGGCACTAGAGAACCAAGCCCTTTCACATACGTGGTCCCCAGAGACACACATGAATGACAGCACCCTTGAAGGCTTAGCAGTGCATTTCAATTAAACGTTCGGGAGCCATAATTTCAGCTGCCTCAAATCCTCTGTGGAGTAAAGCAAGGTAGAAAACAGACCTGAATAAAGATGACTTCAAGCAAGCTGCCCACCGCACACACTCAGGAAACAGCTAGTGCCTCGCCCCAGCCTGGGGGGGGGTCTGCTTCCTTCCTGGGAGACTGGAGGTCAAACCAGCCTAGCTCAGATGTCATTTCCGAGGAAGCCTCTGATGTGGTATCAGGCTGTCCCTGGCCTGAGAGCCATCATCCTCGCCTACCTTCTGACGGGGTTGCATGCCCTCTGCCCAGGTCCCTGACCATCTGTCCCCAGGTGTGCCACTTCTGGGCTCTTCTTTCCTGCCTCACGTGCCTTTCTGGCCCTGACTGCTGGACTGTGGTGCTGCCACCCGAATCTCAGGTAGTTACGGACATGAGACAATCATCTGGGGAAACTGGGACACAGGCTGCTCACTACACAGAGAAGAGACATCAGGAGCTACAAATTCTCACCGGGGTTATACTTCTTTGCTTTAACCATGCCCGTGTCAACTACATATTTTATTCCTGTAATGGTTATGGAGGTTTCAGCGATGTTGGTTGAAATGATCACTTTGCGACAGCCCTAAAAGGAGGAAGAAAACCAAAGAGCCATATGACACACACATGATTCAGAAGTTTTAAAACACATTCCTCACCGTGAATTGTCACAACTCACTCACGAGCAAGAAGAGATGACTTTTTTATTATGACAGTCATTACTATTGATGGCTGATCACTAAATTGGGCGGGGCGGGGCGGGGTAGGGTGTGGGGAATGCTTCAGTCTTAAAAGTTTATTTTGAGGCAATGAGATGTGGTGGGAGAGGCACAAGATTCAGAAGCAGGTAGATGTGGGCTGGAGTCCTGGCCCTGCCAGCCACCTCCTGTGCCCCTTGGGCAACCGTCACTTCACCCCTTGGGGCCTCGGAACTGGGAGGGTGACCCACCTTGCGGTTCGAGAGGATGAGAGACAGTATGTGTCAAGTGCTGGCACAGTGCCTGGCACAGCCTGGGCACCCAAGGAACGTACTGTGGACACAGGCTCTGTTACCGGTGGACCTTGGAAGAGTCACTCACTGAGCCCCTGGCTTCTGCCTTTGCCTCTCCCTTACCCCCAGACAGCTGACCATGGGAGGGCTGTGTCTGCAGCCCCGCATTACCCTCCTGCGTCTTTCCAGTTCATGTGTGTGGCCCCTGCACATCCCGTCCCACACACCTTATCTGGAGCCTGCTGACAGGGGCACAGGCCCCACTGGTGCATCCGTCTGGGTACCCAGGGATGGGGCTGGGCAGAAGAAGGGGTGCACTCACCTTCGGGGCCCCCTGGAAGACGCGCAGCTGCTGGGCGTAGGGCAGGGAGGCATAGAGAGGAAGGACCAGCATGGAGGGGCAGCCGTCGGGGAGGTGTTTGGCAATGTCCCGGCAGGTCTTGCTCATGGCTTCGATCTCCTCCTGCCCAGTGAGGAACACCAGGATGTCCTGAGAGGAGGGGGCTTCCTACAGAAAAGGCAGAGTGGGATTACTAGGCCTTGACAGGAGCACAGGTTGCACAGAACAATGGTCACGGATGAACTTTCCCAGTTATTTTTCTTAACTCTGGAGACATAAATGAGCCTAAACATTGGTGTCTCCCCTGGGAGAAAACCCACACCGAGAATGCACGGCTGCAACGTACTCGAGTTAGCCAGCTATGTTGAAAAACGAATTAAGGAGATTTTGAAGAAAGATGGCCAGATTGCTTTTGCAGCGAGAACAATGCCATGAAAAGCACAATCAGGCAAGCAAATAAAATCTGCATGAAGCTGCCTTCCTTTCATAATCATCTTGAAAGATGGAGCTGACAAAAGAGACAACTTGGGGAAATCCTGATCCACGGAAATGGCCGGAAGCACTCATGCTGGAAGAGGAGCCCTAATTGAATGAGGCCATCAAGTGTACTTTCATAAACCCCCAAAGCACGCTGAACGTGGACAAGGGATTGAGAGCCCAGGCTTAACTGGATCCTTCACCTCACAAAGAGAAGAACATGTAAGTGTTAACTGCACACCCAGTGATCCAATCTTTCTTTGACGTCTGTTCAGGTACATTAATTTGTAGAGTACTTGTTTGGCAAAATAACTGAAAAATGTTTAATAATTATCTATATGTTGTGCATGTGTATGTGTCTATATATATATATATGTCTATGCATGAATACATATATCTGTTATCTATGTATTTATATGTGTGCATGTAGTTTTTTAGCCCGGTATTAATAGGACAAATGTTCAGAGGTGCGCACACACAGAAAGGATAAAATCTTTTTTTTTTTTGGTGGTGTGGCTTGTAGGATCTTAGTTCCCTGACCAGGGATTGAACCCGGGCCCCAGTAGTAAAAAGCACCGAGTCCTAACCACTGGACTGCCAGGGAATTCCCAGGATAAAATCTACAACAGTCAAAGCTTCATCAAGGGGAGGACTCATCAAAGCTACCATGTAACCTGAGGGCACTGCAGGCACTATTCATGAAAAATCCTCATCTCAAGTTTGCTTTTAGCAGCTAAACAAGGCACCCTGACCTTCTCCAAATACTATCAAAATGACGGTGAAGGTGTAAGCCCAGGAAGACAGGGTTTCAACCCATTTTTGAAAGATGAAGAGACGGGGCGGGAAGTGAGTGACTTGGCCGGGCAGCGGGAGTCCTGACGGGGGAGCGTACAGACGGGGTGGTAGGAAAGTGGTGCGCCCACTTCCCTGGAGAAGCCACAAAGGCTCGGGCTCAGAGCGAGCCTCGGGGGCTTGTGCCGGCATGAGGACCCAAGTGTCAGCTGGAAGTCTGAGTACAGTGTGGTTGAACCCCCCAGTCCCCTCCTCCACCCAATGCGGCCAGGAGGCTGGGCAGACACGGGGTGCTGTTGTGGAATTCAACACAGGAGGGTGGCAGAGGGAAGAGCCAAGAGGACAGCTGTGCGGAGGCCTAGGAGAGCAACCTGTTTGGAGCAGAAAAGCAGCATAAATAAAGGACCCGGGAAAAAGTGGATTGTGTTTCAACACATAAAAAATATTCATGATTGGCATGTGATAGACGTTAGAACCCTTGGGGAAAAATTGGCTGTACGTACATAGAAAACTTGTACGACTGTGTGGAACAAGGAACAAGGCACTGCGATGGTGCACAACGTAGGGTCATAATATTGTAAAGACTGATATTTGATTTAAAAAGACATCCTGGGGCTTCCCTGGTGGCGCAGTGGTTAAGAATACGCCTGCCAATGCAGGGAACACGGGTTCAAGGCCTGGTCTGGGAAGATCCCACATGCCACGGAGCAACTAAGACCGCACCACAACTACTGAGCCTGCGCTCTGGAGCCCACGAGCCACAACTACTGAAGCCGGTGCGCCTAGAGCCCGCGCTCCGCAACAAGAGAAGCCACCGCAATAAGCCCGCGCACTGCAATGAAGAGTAGCCCCCGCTCGCCGCAACTAGAGAAAGCCCGCGTGCAACAACAAAGACCCAACGCAGCCAAAAATAAATTAATTAATTAAAAAAAAAAAGACATCCTGATATAATCTTTTTTTTTTTTTTTTTTGCGGTACGTGGGCCTCTCACTGCTGTGGCCTCTCCCGTTGCGGAGCACAGGCTCCGGACGCGCAGGCTCAGTGGCCATGGCTCACGGGCCCAGCCACTCCGCGGCACGTGGGGTCTTCCCGGACCGGGGCACGAACCCGCGTCCCCTGCATTGGCAGGCGGACTCTCAACCACTGCGCCACCAAGGAAGCCCCTGATATGATCATTTGAGAGGATGTTTCAGAAACAGGAAAGTAACATCCAAGGGAAACAGTTAAGAAATTGAAGGTGTACCTTCAAGAGCAGGATCTGGGCTGGGAAAGTGAAAGCAGCCCCTGGTTTTTTTATGAGCTTTTTAAAACTAAGTACTTGACTTTTCAAACTTTAAACTATACACCCATCACTGAGCTTAAAATAAAAATTAGCTTTCAAAAGTTGGCTTCTAGATTTTTTCAGAAACTTAATGGAAAGGTAAAAACAATCGATTTTATACAAATTAAACCAAAAAATGAGATTTAATCACTCGAATTTTTAAGTAAACGTTTAATAAAATGAAAAAAATATTTGAAATGTTTCTCTGTACAGTTTTTTGTTTTTTTAAAAAAGAAAACTCTAAATTGTAACCCATTATTGGTTAATACACCAACTTTTTTTTTTTTTCAATGAGACAGAAAATACCAGAGGACATCACATGTAGTAAAAGGAGACTGTGTTTCCTAAGACTCACTTCAGTTCTACACATTGTGTCCTGGGTTACAATATAAAATGTGTGTCTTATTGAGGGTTCCAATCAAAATATGCTTGCAAGCCACTGCTTTAACATATGGACGTTTTCTGGCTCAGCTGAGGAAAGATGCTGGTCAGGGTTGAATTATTTTTTTTAGAGAAAAAAAAAAAAGACACTGAGAAAAAGGATAAAAATGTGGACATGGCAAACGAACTCCATATTCAACTTCAGGACACAGCTCACAAAATGGTTTCGTTCGGCAGCTTTCCTGTTCAAGGCTGAATGCTCGAGGTCAAACAGGCCTTCCCAGGAATCTGCACCCCGGTGCCTACCTGGTGGATCTGGAAGACAGAGACCAGGGCCGCGTGCAGGTAATCGTGCTGGGGCTGCTTGGTGTAGAAAATCTGGATCGGGTGCTGCCGGCCCTCCAGGTAGAGGACGGGGGCTCCGCTGAAATACTGGGAGAACAGGTCCACGTCCATCGTGGCCGACATCACAATCACCTGTGTGCGAGACAGGGGCGGAGGATGGGGACAAGCTTGGACCAGCCTTTTTGTGCCCCTGCTGAGCCCTGAAGGCTGCCGAGGAGGCCTGCGCCCCCCCATGCCCACTGCCCTGGGTCCCTCAGCAGCACAGGCTGCACCTACTTTGAGAGGCAGCTTCCCCAGCTCCTTTCGCCTCTTCTGGGCAGCTTTCACCACCCCAAAGAGCACATCCGTGTGGATAGTCCGTTCATGGGCTTCATCCAAAATGACGCAGCTGTACTTCCGAAGCAGGGAGTCTGAAATGGCCTCGCGCAGAAGCATGCCATCCGTCAGGAACTTGATCTTGGTGTCCTCTGAGGTGACATCGTCGAAGCGCACCGTGTAGCCAACCTGTGTGGAGAGATCACTCATTCACTCAGCAAACGTGTGTTCAGCACCCAGTGTATCCAGCACAGTGCCAGGCACTGGTGCTATCGCAGCGAACAGGACCAACCCCGACCCTGCCCTGCTCCCAAGGCAATGGACACACGCCTTCAACTGCAATGATGATAAACACTACAAAGAATTTAAAACTAGCCTCCTCCTCCCAGCTACTTCATAGTTTCAAGTGAAGCTATGTACACATACGAAAAGATGTCCAAGACGTTTTTAAGTCAAATGGGTAGACACCCACACAAACACGAATAAATCTGGCTTATATACAGTTCTGGGACTCATTCTCAATACCCACCTATATACTAGAAAAATGCTCACAAGTTTTTAGAAAGAAATGTAGATAAAAGACTTAGCAGATGTTACCGAAGCCTTGAAAGTGCTCAGGAAGGGCTTCCCTGGTGGCGCAGTGGTTGAGAGTCCACCTGCCGATGCAGGGGACACGGGTTCGTGCCCCGGTCCGGGAAGATCCCACATGCCGCGGAGCGGCTGGACCCGTGAGCCATGGCCGTTGAGCCTGGGTGTCCGGAGCCTGTGCTCCGCAACGGGAGAGGCCACAACAGTGAGAGGCCCGCGTACCGCAGCAAAAAAAAAAAAAAAAAAAAAAAAAAGTGCTCAGGAGAAAACAGCTAATTTATCCAAGTTGCCAACAGATTTTGAAAGCAAAGCAAGTGAGACTGACAGACCCTCTGATCTCTTAGGAACTGGTAAAGAACTCTGAGAGAGGCTGAAACAATTGTGGCAAGAAAGAAGCTTGAGATGTATAAGTAGTCTTGTTCAGAAAAATAAAAGTCAGGGGGCTGGGAGTGGGGGTTAGGGGACCAAGAACTGTCAGTAAAGAAGGAAGTTAGGTACCAGCTTCCCGAGTTCGGTTCTCTTCTCGTCTGAGACTCTGGTAGCCAGAGAGATAGCAGCCACTCGACGAGGCTGGGTCACGGCAATGATGGCCTGGCGGCCAATCCCCCCTTCATACAGGTACTGAGGGATCTGCGTTGTCTTCCCAGAGCCGGTTTCCCCTAGGAAAGAAAAAAGTCTCATTTAAATGCAATTGACGTGCCCCAGAGCCCACGAGCCACAACTACTGAGCCTGCACGCCACAACTACTGACCCCCCCGCGCCTACAGCCCGTGCTCTGCAACAAGAGAAGCCACCGCAATGAGAAGCCCAAGCACCTCAAGGAAGACCCAATGCAGCCTAAAAAAAAAAAATGGTCCACATCAAAATTTAAAAAAAATGCAAACTGAAACGTACTTCACAAAACAGATCAAAGTCAGAAGGAAAAGATAAGAAAATACTCTAAGCTGATAAAGCCACGGGAAAATGTGTACCCACATGTACTGCCAGCAGAGTGTTAATTGGGATTGTTTCTTGGAGGGCCACATTATACTAGGAAAATCTTTAAAATGTTGTACCCTCTGACCCACAATTCCACTTGCAGGAACTGATTCTAAGGAAATAAAGATGTGTATAAAAATACAGCTTCAAAAGAGTTTTAGTCAACTTTGCTCATGACACCCCAAAATTAGAAACAACGTAAGTGGTCAGCAACAGTAACCAGTATAGTAAGAACATACAATGGAATACAAACGTTATATAAAAATGTCCTACTTTTCAAAGGGATAAACGAGATGTAAATGCACTGCCATGAAGAGAGACATCTGCTCCTACACTGCAGCCACAGCTAACTCCTCACTATTCCCCAGCCAGTCGCCTCCTTTCAAACCCTCTGCCTTTGCCCACACTATTATGAAATATCTGCCCCCACGCTGCCTGCGTGACAAACTGTACATGCGTTAGACCTCAAACTCTCCCCCCAGGGGCTGCGCCGCCTCCTCTGTGTTCCTTAGAGCCTTGTTCATCTCGTCCATCACTGATCACCCTACACTGTGTGAAAGCATTTAAACATTTCTGTCCCCCTCCAATATGAGAGGCCCCTGGGGGGCAGAGATGGCCTGTCCGTCTCTTCCATGTACTTGAGCATCTGCATACAGTAAGCACCCAACCTTATTTTCTACCCTCCTGTGTTCCCTTCCCAGTGCCCAGTCACAACAAAGAACTGTAAACCTGTGCATCCCTCCCCCCACAGCTACCAGTACCCCTCCCTGACCTCACAGAGTCCTACAGTCCCGTGGTTCTTCCATTTTCTCCCCTCTGACTGCTCATCCTTCCTGACCCAGACACAAATCACGGACGAAGAATTTGATTATTCTACACTCCTCCTGCTGAGTTCATCAGGCAAAACCCAAACCGGGATCAATGTCTCCCTGTCCATCTTTTTTGTTCCTACACCAAGAAACTGAGCGTTGCTATAGTAAACTAACCCAACTGTGCTGACACTGACCTGAGTCTGCCGTGGGGCTAAATGCACCTGAGCACCAGCACCACCGCTGATCCTTGTTCTTGTTTCTGCAGCCCTTCTTTTGTCCCCGTCCTCCCCAAGGACCCTATAACTCCCATCCTCATCAGAGCTCCCGTGCCTACTTCATAGTAAAGTGAAGTCCTCAAAGGTGATCTCCCGCCACTTCCCCCTGCAAGCTTTTCTGCAGTCACCCCCATTCTTACCTCCTTTCTCCAGCCCCCCAGCCTCTTGGATATCCATCCTCCTCTTGGATATCCAGGCCCGTTCTGCATCTAGCCCTTGTTGCCAAGGGCCCCCGTTCCCCATGCCCTCTGTCTCTGCTCTATTAGTGCCCGCTTTGCATCTTCAACCTCCTTCTCTACTGAGTTCTTCCCCTGAACCTATGAATATCTGCAAGTTCCTCTAGGTCCCCCTCCTTTTTGTCAAAACAGAACCTGCTCCCACTGCCTTCATGCCCTCACCTCCTACCTACTCCTCGGCCCAGTGACAAATCAGCTCCCAGAGCTCTGCCGAAACAGCGCTCAACTCGATCCCCAATTGATACCTCGCATCCAATCCAGTGGGCACTTTTTGGGTCCCTATTTTCATTGTTGCATCTGTTCACTCCCTTCCTCTTACAACTCTGTTCCTTAGGTTATCAGCTCTCCTGGATCTCCTTCACCTCTTTGGAGGCTCATGCTCTCGGTCCTTCAGGAGCTCCTCTTACTTAAACGTTGGGGATCAGAGCCCCTTGTAACTGGTCCCCGGCCCTCAACTCTGCTTCTTAATTCGTGCACCAGAAACTGCTACTTCCGTCAGACCGGACCGTCTCTCGCCTCAACTTTGTCTCTTATGCTGCAGGCTCTCTCCTCTGCGTCCAACGCCTCCCTCCCCGACTGGCTCAGATCCACTCTTCCAATCTCCCAAAGATCCCGCTGCGTCCCTCTACCCTTCCGCACAGAAGGCGAGTCTTTGCCGAAGGCGCGAGTCACTCGCACCGGCTGTGAGCACCTCCAGAACGGGCTTGTCTGACTTCTCCGAGGCCCCTCTCCTGGCCCCGAACAGAAAAGGTAGTCAGGTCTGTTGTAGAAACGAGTGAAAGACGGGGAGAAACACCTAAGAAAAGCTGTTCTCGCGGAGCTCGAACGGGGAGAGAGGAAGGACGCGCCGGCGCGGTCACTCACCGAGGAGGACGGCGCTGTCCAGGTTTCGGAGCTGGGCCAACAGCTGCCCCCGCGCCTGGAAGATGGGCAGACTCCGGCGCTGCAGCTCCACGGCCTCACGGTAGGGGCTGACCGAGGGCTGGGCCAGGGGTGGCTGCTGCCTCCGGCCACCTCCTCCTCCGCCGCCGCCGCCCGCGGTCAGCAGCATCACCATTCGCCGCCCGTGAGGGCAGGACCCGGCGCGCCTCAAAGGCCCCGCGCCCGGCCGGAATCTCTTGCCCGGCGGGAAGCCCGCCTCCTCGGGCATGTCGGGAGGGCAACAAGACTGGAGGCGCGAAAGCGGGCAGCTCCTGCCGCTCCCGGGAGCCGACAGCTAGCGCGCGCCGCCCCTTCCCGCCATGTGCTGGTGGCTCCCAGCTACGCCGCTGATATCACCGCCATCCGCAACCTTTAAAAAGGGGACTCCAACTCCCAGCATGCACTGGCAGCGTGAGCAGGATTTCCATTTCCCGAGGGCGGGGAGAGCAGGGTCCGAGGTACAACCGGAAAAAGGTCCGGAGCGACAACAGTGAAGGACTGGGTGTACGGTTCCGTGGGTCCTTAACTTTGGATAACAACCATGGTTTTCTTGTCCTGCTAACAGTATTTCGCGTAAACACGCGTTTCCCTTTCTCTGCCACAATAATACTCGCTCTTCAAGGAAAGTATTTCATTTTTTAAAATTAATGAGGTGCACACAAACATTGGTTATTTAATCCTCCAAATAACTGATGTTATATAGTAGATACTGATATCATCCCCAATTTACAGATGAAGAAACTGAGCCTCTGAGATGAGTCATTCAGATGTCACAAAATCTGAATGTTGAGAAGGATACTGGTGATCATCTTGTGTCACAGAAAAAGAAAGATTCTATGACAATCATACATTCTCCTCAGAAAGTTGCTATCCCAAAGGACATGGTCTGCTCCTGTAATACAAGCAGGGAAAGAGGGAGTCTGATGGAACTAAAATTGTCTTTTATCCTTCCTTTCCCGAAATATTCGTGCCAGACTCTCAAGTTCTTTTCGGGGCTCCCAGCCCCATCATACACACGCCAATCAATGAAAAGATTCAGAACTCCAGCAGGAAAGTAGGATATGATTAGTTCCTCCTTCCCCTCCTAAATTCAGAGCTCTTAGAGAATTTGCTAATTCGCCACAGAAAGACCAGCAAGCAGCTGTTTGCTCTGCATACAGGAAAAGTGATTTCCAGAGAATTCATCATAAGCTTCAACCCATGTGAAGGACATCAGGCATCTTCTGAAGTTCATTTCCATGAGACTTGCCCTATTTATGAACCTATTAAAAATCCTCCTTCCCCTTTCCTCCAGGTCAGAGGTAATTTTTCTCCAGTTGCTGGTAGTATAGAGACCAGGGTTTACTGAAAATGTGCATGTTGAACTAATAGCAGATATGTATTTAAGAATAACTGACAAAATTTTACTTCCTTCTAAGTATTAATTTAGAAAGTCAACCCAAAATTAAATGGAAACAACTGTCTTAGTCTTTTCAGGCTGCTCTGATACCACAGACTGAGTGGCTTATCAACAACAGAAAGTTATTGCTTACAGTTCTGGAGGTGCCAGCATGGTTACTTTCTGGCAAGGGCCCTCTTCCTGGTTCATAGCTGCTGCCTTCTTGCTGCGTCCTCACGTGATGGAAGGGGCTAGGAATCTCTCTGGAGCTATTTTATAAGGCATTAATCCCATTCATGAGGCTTCCACTTCATGACTTAAGCACCTCCCAAAGGCGTCACTTCCTAAATACCATCACATCAGGCATTGGGATTTCAGCATGAATTTTGCGGGGGACACAGACATTCAGACCATAGCAATATGTTAGCTCTCAAATTACGGATTCTGAGTATGTAAAAGACAGACCTCAGTCCTTCTTCCCAGTGTGCTTTCCAGAGTAACCTATTGGAGGGGACATATGCTCCAAATGATTACAAGAGTACCAGGTAGGTAATATAAATGAGTGAAATAATCTCTTGATAGAGCAAGTGCCCTGTCTCTAGAAACAGCCACTAGTTATCTCTCGGCAGCAGGTGCCACGCAGGCCTGGTATTGCCAGATCTTCCGGTTTTTTGCTTTTTCAAGAAGAGCCCCAAATGAAGATTTTCATGTGAAATCTGTCAATTTAAAACACTGGCTCAAAAAACAAAAACCCCCACAAAAACCATGGTGCAGGCAAAAGTAACCACATGCATAGGTAATTCATTCATAAATCTCTAGCCTAATGACCCAACTATTCCGCAGCTTCAAAGCTAAGTGGGACAAAGAGTTGAAAAATAAAATCCTGTATTGGCATTAAGCAGTGTTACACACATTGCCCCCTCCCCCAACCCCTCATATTAGTAGTCTGAAATCTGCTGTCCCTCCAAAAGGAGTCTCTGTGGTTAAGTGGCTTTCATATGCATATGGTCATAAGCTAATAGCTATTCAAGAAATATCTGGGTTCTTCTTCTAAAAGGTGAATTGTCAGACACATCTCATTCTTAACTGCTCTGCAAGGGCCCATGGATTTAACTATCTGTTCTTACCATGACCATACCAGCTGGTGGTCATCGTTGTTGGCTGGCTGGTCAGACCACCAAACCCCTGCCGTTGATCATGTTGTTTTGCTCCATCCCACTTTGAGACAGTCATAAGCTTCAGCAACTAGGTACAAGCTCGCATGCACATACATTAATCCCTCTATAATTAAAAATACCAGATAATAGTTTGCTGATCAATAAACAAAGTATTTATTCAGCACCCATGTGCCAAGCACTATGCTAGGCACTGTGGTGGATACAAAAATTTAAGACATGGTTCCTGCTCTTAAGGAGCTTTTACATTCTCATGAAGGAGACAAGACTCATTTACATGTACCAGCTAAGAACAATACAATAATTTGGTGTAAGAGTATGTTGTACAGACTCAAAGTGTCATAGGGATTCAAAGAACACAGGCAATGAAATAGGCCCTAGAGTCAAGGTATCTTGAGGAGCCAGGAATGGGGCAAGGCCTTGAAGAACTGAAGAGAATTAAGTTGAGGTCCCTGTTAGGTAGAAGTGGGAGTAACGTTCAGAGGAAGACAGAACGTATGCATTTGATATGGGGGCTTACTAAGAAGTTACTGTGCATTTCTGAGCAGAGAAGTGACTTGATTATACAAAGTTCAACAAATTTAATGCAAACGTGTAAAATATATAAGTAGCTTAGGGGACAGCCTACAGAACACTGAAAACAACGGCAGCATCATGACTCGCAACACAGAGTTACCTGTCAAAGGAAAACACGGCCACAATATAAAATGCAGGCTGTGAAGGACAGATGACAATTCTAGGAAGCCCTTTACCCAACAAGCCAATAACGCCAATATTTCCTAATTTCATAGGCCCCACAGACAGAGTGAGGGTTTCATTACCAAGAATCCAGGACTTGGGTGCTCTCTGCTTAGAGACTACACAAGAGGTATGAAAGATACTAGGACATACAACAGTGACACAGAGAAAGAACAAGTGGAAGAGAGAAACAAAGAGAAATCCATAGTGGAAAAAAACAGCAAAATGTATGAAGTGTATCTCCTATGGAGATGCAATTTGCATGTCCATTTTTTTTTTTTAATGAACATATACTGTATTTCTACAACAAAAAAGCTATGCCTTAGGTGTGCTTTTCAGCATTACTGGTGGAATTCAGGAATCTTTTAAATTCTATGTATGTCAGGTAAATTGGTCACAAGATTCCATGTATCAAATCTCGCTTTTCAGTTGACTTGCCTTAAGAAAAAGAAGTGTGTTCTGGAAGAACCAAGATTGAGAGGTAAACTGGGGAAGAAGTGAGGACTTTTCCTTACATCCAGGTGAGCCAAAGTATCCGGATGTGCAACACCGGGCCAGGGATGGTGGTAGTGGGACTGGCCACTCAAATTAAGAGGTCAGTGCTTGGAATGCCAACTGCATAGGACACAATGTAGTAGCACAGCATGGCATCCTGCCACTAGGAATTTTCATCTCATAAAATCGGAGAGACCAAAATCCCATAACTGACTGCGTTTAGGCCATAAACTCAAAATGTTTCCTGTTTTACCCAGTCATCAGTATGTTTAGACATTCCCTACTTAAATGAACACTCAGTGGACAGATTTTAGAATTAAAATTTCACCACAGATATTAGTTAACCTTAGTTAACCACAGTTAACTAAGGGAGAACAAATTTAACTAGAGAAACCTATTTCTAGCCCCAAAACAATGAAAACCAACCTTCTAATTAAAAGCTTTCTTGAACAAAGACAAGACAAAATTTAAGAATCCCATAAGGACTACACATTCTAAGATTGGCATTTAAAGATTTTTTTAAAGCCACTTAGGAAAAAAAGCAGTCCCATTAACCCACGTTCCATAAAATTGCAACAATCAAAGTTACTGACTAGCAGCATGTAAAGTACTTATATTAAATTCCATTACTTATGTATATTCCATTTAAAGATACTAAAATACTTTACACTTCGCAAATGATCTGCAAATTCCCATTTAAGATGTTTATCATGTTTAATCTAAACCTCATATTCATCCTTCTGAGGGACATCTCACACTCTAGAAAGCAACCACTTAGCCAAGCTGGAAATATCTGGGAAATGTTCCCGGGCCTACATGCCATTTATTAGAATGATTTGAATTAATCTCTTTCCTGGGCGTATTCATTCTATTTCTCCCGGTTCTCTGAATTACTTAGGCAGTGTGATAGTAAACCTGCTGAGCCCCCAGGAAGTGAACATCTTGGGTAAGTACTTATGGAACCACTGGCTTTAAGTGCCAACTTCTGTGGACCTGTCTGGTTTCTACCTGGTTGGGAAGGTAAACCAGGTACTTGTCTCTGAAAGCTTCTTGGCTTTTCATGAAGCAAAGGATAAATGTTCACCAGCCAAAGACCCAGGAGAAATGTATCCCTGCCTAACTGGTACCCGCTCATCTCAAGTTAGAGTCAACATTCTAACCTGTCTCCCAGGTGTAAAGAAGATCTTTCTGTTGTTTTCTAAAAATGTGGCCATGACCGGCCTTTCCCTGGATATTTCCGAGCAGAGAAATGCAGCGTAAATAAACGAGACGGTACGTTAGCTTCGCGCCTACCTGACTCTCTACAACAGAGCTCCTGCTGCTGCTTGATCCACCCTACCCTTCTTCTCCACCACGCTGCCTGACAACTTGAAGTTTTGTAAAACCCAAACGGAGAACAAACTATCTGGACAACAGAAACAAATCTTCCCACTGGAGCTGGCATTCTGGGTTAGTAAGTTGTGTACACAGCCATGGTGTCTCAGCCGTGTATTTCCAATCTTGAAATGAAATCCAGTCAAAAGCCGTGAAGACACAGGAAGAGCGGGCACGTAAACTGCTCTGAGCGCAGACCTATGCAGGAGAGCTAGAAGACATGGTGATAATTTAAAAGATCACACACAAAAGCTTTAATTCAGTGAGAGAGAGAGAGCGAGATGGAATTCAGTTTTATTTTGTCCTCTCTGAAACTTCCATTTACACCATGGCCTCGTCTATCAAAGAGGAGGAGGAAGAGGAAGAACTCTGCCCGTCACCACAGAACTCAAGTACTCAGGTACTTGCTCCTTAGAGGCAGCAGGGTATTTGTTTCTCCAGTTGTTTGGCTCCAAGAGATTACACTTTCAGTACCAGTGTAGTGAGGAACCACTGGCAAACTGCTGGAAATGTCTTCTGGATTAATCAGTGTGTCATTTCATAAAGTGCTTCTGGAGTCAAAATCTTGTCAAGCTGTCAAAAGTGTCCATACTTTTGCAACACAAAGGATAAAAGAATCCCAATGGGTATGTCACTGAGTCCTTCCCAGCTGGGTCTCGTTATTGGCACTGCCACTTTAGCCACCGAGGCGCTGGCCCTCACCCCAGGCAAAGCCTCCTGGCCGCTCTTCAGGTAGTGGATTGTAATTTGGATCTTCATCTGGTGTATCAAAAATAGCCTTCCTAAAAGACAGCCAACGGATATAATTTAGTCCCAGAGTCATCTTAGGTCCTCGATACTACTCCAAGATCAAAAAGATCCCATGGGGTTTCCACCAATGGACAAGCAGTACGTCTGCCTACCAGCGAAACAGTTACCATATTTTGAAGGGATTCATAATTATTTCGCATTTACATTAACTTTTACCTCCTTTACTAATTTTTACTACAAAAGCAATACATGCAATTGTAGCGAAAACAGGAAATATATACGAGCAAAACATCCTAAATCACCAGAGGTATTGACACTTTCAATATTCCTCCAGAACTTTTATATATGTAATTTTACAAAAGTTAGACACTACTTCTGTTTTGTAACCTTTCCCTAAATCTATCATGAATGTCTCCCCACAACCAAGGTATCACCCAACATCCACCGATAGATGAATAGGCAAACAAAATGGTATATACATACAATGGAATATTATTCAGTCTTAAAAAGAAAGGAAATTCTGACACATGCTACAACATGGATGAACCTTGAAGACACTGTGCTAAGTGAAATCAGCCAGTCAGAAAAGGACAAGTACTGTACGTTTCCAATTATATGAGATACCTAGAGTTGTCAAATTCATGGAGATAGAAAGCAGAATGGTGGTTGTCAAGGACTCGGGGGAAAGAAGGAATGGGGAGTTAATGTTTAATGGACACAGAGTTTCACTTTTGTAATATGAAGAGTTCTATAGATGGAAGGTGTTGATAGAAGCACAACGTGAATGTACTTAATGCGACTGAACAGTACACTCAAAATGTATAAGATGACAAATTTTATGTATACTTTATTGTAATTAAACTTTAAAAAAACCTAATAAGTTATTCCAAGAAAAATCACACGGAGCATAAGAAGGGATAGCAAATGTCCAAAGACTTTTAAAATACTACTATATGGTCATTCAAAATTTCCTTGAAGAATTAACCATTAAAGAAGCATCCTCTATTTGCATTCATGTTTTTAATTGTACTTGCCCACAGCTGATGAAATTAGATTATCTGAAAACTCCTGTTTTATACTGGGGTCAGAAAAAGCGTCTATATTTCAATATGAGCTCCTTTAATTCTTACAAATTAACAATAAACAGGCACTAAAAGAAAAATAAAGAGCTGAACAAGCAATTCAAAAAGGAAATCCAAATGGTTAAAAAACATGAAAATGTTTGCTCTCACAAGAATTAAAGGAAAGCATGTTAAAAAACTGAGCCCCCCCCATCTACTTCCCAAACATTAGGTAGGGCAGAACAAAGCAGGTGTCCATGCGGGGAGGATGGGGGTGGGGAGGGGTGGAGCCATGGTGGCCCAGAGCAGGATGGGGGTTAGGGGAGCAGCCTTGCATAGGGAGTCAAGAGCCCAACTGGGGCATGCACACATGGAGCTGGCCTGCTGCAGGGTGTCAAGAGCCTGAGTAGGGTAAGGAGGGCACCCCCATAAGAGGGCAGCCTGACATAGGGAGTCTGAGGCAGAGCAGGGTGAGCAAGGCATCCATATGGAACAGGGGGACACAGTGATGAGAGACTGGCTACATATGGGGATATTAATTAAATAAGTAAAAACATTAATGATAACAGGAATCGGGTTTCTCACTGTCAGTGAGAATGGGGAAATATGGAAAGGGGTGGATTGTCATAAAATAGAATACTACTCAGCAAAAAAAGGGAACAAATTACTGTTACAAGAAAAACAATTGAGTTTCAAAAACATGATGTTGAATGAAAGAGCCCTTATACAAAGGAGTACATACATACTATATGATTCCACTCATGAAGCTGCAGAACATGCAGAACTAATCTGTGCAGCGACAAAAGCAGCACAGTGATTGTTTCTTGGGGGAAGGGGGCAGGGTTGACAGGAAAGGGGCTTGAGAGAACTTTCTGGGTAATGGTAATTTTCTCTTGATAGGAGTTTGGGTTACATAGGTATGTGCGTTTATGAAAACCCGTTAGTCGAAACCCTTGCCATTTGTGTATTTTGTTGTATATAAACAAAGAACTCTAGTTAGGGACTTCCCTGGTGGCACAGTGATTAAGATTCCGCACTCCCAAAGCAAGCAGCCCGGGTTTGATCCTTGGTCAGGGAACTAGATCCCACATGCATGCTACGACTAAGAGTTCGCATGCCACAACTAAGGAGCCCGCCTGCTGCAACTAAGACCTGGTGCAACCAAATAAATAAATACATTTAAAAAAAGAATTCTAGTTAGTGATATAGATTCTAAAATATTTAGAGAATTAAGTATACTGGAATGGAAAGATGGATGGAGGGATAGATAGATGTACAAAAAGCAAGAATAGTAAACTGTTAATTGTAGAATCTATGTGGTAGGTAAATGTGACTGTATAATTTTTTCCACTTTTCTGTAAGTTTGGAAATTTTCATAATAAAATATTGGAGGAAAAATATAGAAAGGAAAAAAAAATGAATGAATCACATGGAGTTGTACCAGAACTGCGAGTATCCGCATAAACCCATGTTTAAAAAACACATAGATCTGAAAACATACATGTATATACACTCATATGCATATGTATATAATTCCCTTGTTCTGTTCACTGAGAGGACTTGGGAGTAGTAATACTCCAAAAGCAATAAGCACATCTGCTGCCCAGACCTTGGCCTCTAAATACCATTCTCTACTAAAAAGGAACCAGGCCTCCTTAAAGAAATAGCTGATTCTACAACTGGGTCAAGAAGAGCACAAGATGAGCCTGGGATATCTTGCTAGGCCAGAAAGTAATAAATTGGTTCCAAAAAAAAAAAAAGATGGGAGCACATTGAAAAGTACTTCAAAGCCAGTTTAAGGAGGCTCCCCTTGGCCAAATCTGGGACAATATAAGCATCAAAATAAACAACAATAAGGGATTATAATTCATGAATAAAACATGAAACCATGGATTCTTGCAGATATAAATGAATTGAAATTCGATAAGAAAAAGGATGTTTACGTAGTCTCAAAGTACCTCCCCACAAAACACTTAATTACAAAGGGGAAAAAAAGTAACTTTGGCAGTGGAGAAGCCCTGCAGATACCTTAACTAAGTAATCAAAGTGATTACCACCACTTTGGCAAATTCAACCAATTGAAATCCTGTGCCAATAGGCTGCAATCAGAAGAACGCAGTATCACTTCTCTGATATTCCTGCCACAGATGCAAAACCTGAACCTAAATGTGAGGGAACATCAGACAAACCCAAATTGAGAGACATTCTACAAAATGGGGTTATAATCTTCAAAAACATCAATGCCACGAAAGACAAGGTAAAGCTGAGGAGCTGCTCCACACTGAAAGGGACTAAAGAGACATGGTAACGAAGCGAAACACCTGAATCTGAACTGCATTCTTCTGCTATAAAGAATATTCTGAGGACAACTGCCAAAAGTGGAATTGGGTCTGAGAATTAATGTTTATTTCCAGATTTTGACTATGTAAAAGACTGTCCTTGTTTACAGAAAGTGCACGTTAAAGGGGGTCATGGGGCTCTCCCACATTTGATGAAGATGTGGGGAAATGGACACATACGTTGCTGGTGGAAATGTAAACCTGAATATCCATTCTGCATGGCGGTTTGGCAAGAAACTGAACAGCTATTCTACTTGTAGGAATTTATCCTTTGAAAATAATCATGGATGTGCGCAAAGGATGTGCTGCTACACATGCTATATGGATGTGTAGCTACAGGAATGTTCACCACTCCAATCATGGAAGGAAGAGCAAGAAGGATGTCAGTGTCCATCGCTAAGAGACTCGTAAATCGTGCTCCATTCATATCGGGGGTATCATGCAGCTGTTACAATTCTGTCGGACATTTATGATGGAAAAATGATTATGATATATTACATTAGAAAGAAGCTTATGAAATAGCATTTTTTAAAGAGTACACAGACAGTAAAAGGCTCATGAATACACATTAAAAAGTTAACAGTGGTAGCCACTGTTATATCTAAATGGTGGGATTATGGAGGATTTTACTTTCTTGATTTTGCTTATTCTACAATCAACATTTAATAATAAAAACTCACATTTTATTCCTCAAGTGAACCCTTTGTAATGCAGTACGTCCCAAGGACACAAAATTCTGGCATAGAAGGAGGTCCTATAAATCAAAGCTCTACCCTCAGGAAACTGACATGTGAAAAAGCAGAAGGGACTTGCTTAAAATCACATGGCTGGTTGGCAGAACAAACAGTCTGTATCTGGTTTCCAGCCCAAAGCTATTTCCACTCTACTTCACTGCTTATCTCTATCACCTGTTTGGAAGACCAGACATTCCACCTTTAGAAACCTCCCTCTAGTCAGTTTTGCCCATTTCGCTACTTCACCTCTCTAAACTCAGACAGCATCCTTCATGAAACCAACAGGCTCCTCCCTGGGACAGGAGGTGCTGGTGGTCAGCTGGGACAGCAATTACCACATCACCCTCAGGACACCTTGAGCCTCCTGCCACAACTCTGGCATGGTCTGTTCCTACCCAATCCAATTGCTCCTCAACGGCAGCCCGATTGCTCAATCTCCAAATATTTACTGGCCTGAATGATGTGAGCTGGGAGCCCCAGTTTACCTGCAAGGAACATGTAACCTGGTGTTAAATACTCACAGAATAGATGGTGTTTTCAAAATTCTTATTCCACCAGGTTGATTGGGAAATACATCTTCCAAGAAAAAATATATGTGTCCAACTGCAATACCTAGAGTCAACCAGAAATAAAGGATGAGGGAGAGGATTAGAAATTTGATGGCAGGAGGCTCTACCAACAAAAATTTCTTCTCTTTAGGAAGAAATGTCAATATACTTATTAACATCTTGAAAACTAATATTGTAGTCTTTGAGCATATAACTATCAGATAATCCTGTAAGAGCTGTATATGAAGGCCAGGCAGGATTAACATGAAAAATAGTGACAAAATAAGTTTGCAAGTAAAATAATAGAAAAAGTAGTGCTAAGAATCTTACCCAAGAGGTCCACAATGATTGAGTTCCCCAACAACAAGGAAAAGCCCATGAGCACCCAGGGTAGAAAGGGGGCCTGGAAATTGAGAAGGCCGAAGAAGTTCATGCGGACATACGGGTTCCTTCGGCTCCACACGTAGACAAGCATTATTGTAAAGGCCTGGCCCAAGAAAACTAAGCTCACAAACAAACCAAAAAGCTAGCGGTTGGCATTAAGGAAAACAGCAACATTAAGTATAATAGGGAAGACTGGGCAAGGGAACTAAGGATTGTGTTCTAACACACATTTGAATTAGGAAAGGCGAGCAGTAGTTACATCTTTAGGAAAAAAAAAAAAAGCCTGAAAATAATTACCCAGAGCCATCAGGCAAAAACCTGCTTAGGCGACATCATCTGAAGTGTTGCTAATTCAAATTAATATTCTGCTTTCATGAAGTTCTTGCCTCTTTGGAGTATGTGTTAATTCCTTGGTCAGTGATCACCATGAGGACCTTTACAAACGTGAATCAAGCCAGCTGGAGCAAAACCATCTTGTCAGACAGGGCTACATTCAAGTCTGGTACTCAGTTGACAATTCTTTTTTCAAAAAAGTAATTTATTTAACTAATAAGAAACTACTGTATAGCACAGGGAACTCTACTCAATGCTCTGTAGTGACCTAAAAAATGGGAAGGAAATCCAAAAAAGAGGGGCTATATGTATACGTATAGCTGATTCACTTTGCTGTACAGCAGAAACTAACACAACATTGTAAAGCAACTATACTCCAATAAAAATTTTTAAAAAAGTTTTGATGTTGACCAAATAAACCTCTTACCAACTTAGCTTAAAAGTGAAGTACACCCACCAACAAGAATACATCTAAGATACTTAATAGTAACCCACCTGGGTTAACAGTTCCTCTGACTTGCTCACAGTAGAAAAGCATCCTGTCCAACCTCTAGGCTTAGAAAAGCTGCCACATAAAGTAAGCTGTAAAATAAATAGGAGCCTGAAGCTAATATCTGGGGGGTCTACTTTTATCTGTTCATTCCGAGTATCTAGTGAATTTTGGGAGATAGATGAAAAGCTTTAGGAAGAGAGAGGGAGTTCTTTAGTATTTTCCTGTATTTGTTCTATTTGTCGAAGGATACAGTCATTAAGAATCCACCAAAAAGGAACATAAATACAAAGTCTGCTGTCCGACCTCGGAAAGAGCCTTCTTCTAGCATTCGACAGTAACGATATCTTAAGTTCCAAGTTAAGAAAATGTTAAGCACACAAATATGAAGAAAATAAATTTTTTTTTTTAAAATTTTTTTTGTGGTACGCGGGCCTCTCACTGTTGTGGCCTCTCCCGTTGCGGAGCACAGGCTCCGGACACGCAGGCTCAGTGGCCATGGCTCACGGGCCCAGCCGCTCCGTGGCATGTGGGATCTTCCCGGACCGGGGCACGAACCCGTGTCCCCTGCATCGGCAGGCGGACTCTCAACCACTGCGCCACCAGGGAAGCCCAAGAAAGTAAAATTTAATGTACCACTTAAGTACACTTGGACTCCACTTTATGTGTAAGAAGTCAGCCTTTGTTCCTATAAGAATATTTATGAGTGGTAGTATGGTTGCCTCTCTTTTACCAGGCATTTTAGGCAAGGTGAAGAGAAGACCGGCTCCATGTTTTACAAAAACTGTTCCTGACTGGGGAACTAAGCCAGACACCACATAAACATGCTTCCCGTCACCTACTACACCTTTTCAAATTTGTACTGTCTTTCCCGTGTTCAGCCACACCATAATCTACACCATCCTTGCTTTTTCACAACCTAATTTGGAGGAAATCCCCATCAAGAAGCTTCATGTAAAAATCTGCTTTTTCAGGCCAGGGAGTTAAGCATTGCTGTACCTCAGTCAATAAGGAGGCATTACAATGAAAAAATTTAATTATTAGAAACTTACCAGAATGATACACCATACAGAAGACACAGGAATCCATCCTAGGGCAGGAATCCTGTCACCCCTAAAAGGCCCTTTGTCTACTGCAGATGAGCTGAGCTGTAACTCCCCTCTTAATCCAGAGGGTTGGGGTGCAGGAGAAATGCCCTGCTCCATGGCCCCAATTACCATGTGATCAGAGCACAACTCTTCCTCTCTTTCAACAAACTGGAACATGGCGAGCCCAGGAGACACGGCGCTGTCTTTCCAACCAGTGGAACCAGCAACCAAGATCCAAGGAGATCTCAAGTTCTCCATCCCCCATGAACCCACTCCCAGGTTGTGTTTTATCACTTGGGGCCCGCCAGTGTTATTTTGTAAGTACGCCTCAATTAAATCACTTCTGCTCTCCTTTGATCAGATCTGTAAGTGGCTTATGGGCAGAAATGTAAACATTTTACGGTTAAATACCTCCCATTTGAATAAACAGTGACCTATAAACACCCTCAAAACATTACTAACTGACCAACTAATCTGTGTATCACTGAGCCAGTAGCCAGAAGTTCAGCTAAGATGGTAACAAAAATAACAGGATTAATAGTTTCAAACAATATTGTATTTCCTAAGTAAACCTAAAGTTTTTATGCTAACTCCACTTAGTAAAGGATACAGAAAAATCATGTTAAATAAAAAATTGAATCCAACTGGCCCAAAAAATAAGAAATTGGTGATTAGCCTCCATATCTGTTAAAAGAAAAAAATCAAGAGAAAGATAGATTAAGTAAAATATACCAGAAAACATTTTTATATTAAGACGAAGGAGATATCCTATGACTACAAGGGTTGCAAGGCCATGAATAGGTGATACTATGTCTGAACTCAAAAGTGAGGCACACAATCTGACACTGAATTTTTGTGCTGCTTCAGTGAAAGATGTCACTTGCCCCAGGAAATTTCTAAGGACAGTAGGACAGAAAACTTGAAATTGTGATTCTTTTTTTTTTTTAAACCCATACTATATGGTCAGGCAAATTATGGGAAAAGTTTAATGGAAAGACTAGGTTAATTTGCAGAATAGTGCTTTCATATATGTAGTATCACAATCTAATGAATAGTCTCAAGATATGAAAGGAAAATTGCTGGATCTAGTATCAATTGCTAAGAAATGTTTCTATATCAGTTGTCAGAAACATCCAGAGCGAAGAGTAATTCTAAAGCAAATACTCAAGTTCTAGTCTGAACAAAGAGCCAACTCCCTGTAAGTAAAGACCTAATACTTTAACAATTAGAGTCTAATTGGTAGATACACAGACGCTCATTTTCAAACCCTGATATACTCTTACCCACCCAAACCATCCACACCTGCAATAAAAACAACTACTCACAATGACAGAACACTTAACATTTAAAGTGTTTTAAAATATTCTGTTCTCTCATATGATTTCAATAATCCTGTGAGATGAGCAGGTTAGCACTACCATCCCCATTTCACATATGAGGAAAGTAAGAGACCTGGATGATTTTAAAATGGCCTGCCCAAGGACACACAGCTTGTATAGGGAGACTGAACTCAAACGGAGAAATCCTAATTCCAACTGCAGATACTGGTGTCAAGAGTTTAACCTCAGGGGCTTCCTTGGTGGTCCAGTGGTTAAGACTCCATGCTTCTACTGTAGAGGATGCGGGTTTCATTCCCTAGTTGGGGAACTAAGATCCCGCATGCCACATGGCTGGCCAAAAAACCCCCCCAAAAAAACAAGAGTTTAACCCCAGGCAAAATCAAATCTCGTTTGTTCGGATGGAGCTATAGCTCCCAGCAAAGGACATGTGAGTAGAGGAGGAAGAATGCAGTTATAAGGGCCCACAGGTCTGCTTTATGCATCATTTAATTCTTAAGAATTGGTAACTTTTTTTTTTTTGCGGTACACAGGCCTCTCACTGTTGTGGCCTCTCCCGTTGTGGAGCACAGGCTCCGGACGCGCAGGTTCAGCGGCCATGGCTCTCGGGCCCAGCCGCTCCGTGGCATGTGGGATCTTCCTGGACCGGGGCACGAACCCATGTCCCCTGCATCGGCAGGCGGACTCTCAACCACTGCGCCACCAGGGAAGCCCCAAGAATTTGTAACTATTAAAGTTGAAACAATTCAGGATTGTTTACTACATACTAACTGCATCCAGGATTTTAGAGTCCTCAACCTAGTGAGGAGACAAGCATATAAATAAGTGCAAGTATGAAATGAGAGATATAAAAAAAGTATTTACAGATACCCTAAGGACACAAGGGAGGATGAATCTGAGAAGGCTACACAAAAGCTGCATCTTGAAAGACAAGCTGGAGTTCAGTGGGTATACAGTGAATGAAACACATTTGGGACAGAGGCAACAGCAGGTGTAGAGACAGAATTACTGGTTTTGGGGTCTCTCTCTTACTCCAACTATAGCCTATATGATCATTCTAGAACAGGAAAACACATCTCTCTTTTAGCACTCAAATTACTGGAAAGGACCATCTCTCACTGTAATCTAATACACTGCCATGTTGTCTTCGATGTCAGTCTTCTGGAGTTCTGTTAGGATGATGTGATCCCTGGAAGATGGATCAGAACACTAACTGAACTGAGTTTCTGAACAGGACCATAGCAGTAACACCAAGGTGGCAGGTGTGGTACATGGTGGTGAGTGCACAAAATAAGGGCATCCTGTGAGACTCTCCCTGGACAGCCAGCTGATCAGTCTCCTCTCAATCTGTAACATTAACTTTGAACCAGTGATTCCTAAATACAGGAACTGGACACATCAAATCAAAACCATGCAGGGAACTTTAAAAATAAAATACAGATTCTTAATTCCTACACTTGGCGATTCTGATTTGGTACATGATGAGGAGCTTGAGAATCTCTTAAAAGTTCCAGGCTGCAAGAATCACTGCTTTGTACCCCGCCCCCCCACCTCCATAAGCCTTATAATCAAGTATTCCCACTGAATTCTTTGAGACAGTATATGACAGGATTAGCTACTAAAATGTAAGAAAAACAAGTTTAAAAACTGAGGCATTAATGGCGGTTGTGATGGACCACTTACTTGAAAGTGTTTAAAGATTAATTCGGGATTGAAGTACAATTGAAAAGGTGTGATCAATTCCAACTGCTGAAATAGAAAAAGAATTTCTTCAAGCAAGTCAATCAAGAAACAAAATATCATCATTTACAACAAAAAATTAATAGGGCCAGCAATTTCCCACTCTCAGTCACTTAAACTGAATCATTTAAGGCTTTCTTCTTAGGCTGGAGGAAAAGGATGGTAAAGAACTGTGTAGAATTGATACAATTCTTTGTATTCCCCAATACCTAACACAAAGTAAAAGTATGTTTGATGTTTCAATAGTTAAGGGTAATGTGAAGGTATGGAAGGCAGGTGGTGATATCTTAGATACAGGGCAAGTAAGAGCAGCTGCTACGAATCTGTCCAACACATGGGCACCACCTGAAACAACTGTGTGAAGCAACAGAATTCAGTCAAAAGAACCAAGACTCAATACCCTGCCACCGTGAGGGCTGGGTGCTTCCAGCCAACCTCTATTACAGACTCTCTGTATTTCAAGACTTTTCTGCTCGACAACTTCCAGCTTTCTATCCTCAATATCTACGTTTCTCCAGTAAGCGGACCCTCCTTCCACTAGTCACCACATTATCATCTGGCCACCGCAGGAGTTCTCAGACACGCTTCCTGGGTGGGCGGCTCCCACCCAAGCCCTGACTTGGTACAGATCCTGCCTTTATTTCTCAAAAACTGACCCTCAGTCCTGATCCCCCAGACCTCTTGGAGCAGCACTCCCTTCTAGGGTCACCGGGTAAGCACTCACGGGGCCACTCCGAACCCCAAAGTGAACCCTGTACGCCTCCACCCACCCTTGAGACCAACCCCTCTGAGCTTCCCGGAGGCCCAAACCCCAGTTTCCCGAGGACCCGGTTATATCCAGCACGGATAATGAGAAGCTGGCGCTGCAGCTGCTCACCACAGCGGCGGTGGTGAGGACGCAGGCGGTGGTGTAGGCGCGGCTGACCGGTGGGATCTGCAGGTACTCCAACCGGAGGCTCTGGTACGCCATTTTCCCCGCCGCCGCCGGCCCCCCCTCCACTTCCCCTTCCGCCAGTCTGTCCCAGAGGCGGGGCGGGATCAGGGCGGGGCCCTCCCCCTTACGCTGCTGCCCAATCAGCGCTGCTCAGTTGGTCAGCCACCAATCGCTAGAGCCCGAATGAAAGCACACCCGCCAATCACGAGTTGTGTCTCCGCGGCGGCCCAGCCTCGCTTCTCCACCCACCTACGTCGCGGGAAAGAGGGTGAGTACCGCTTCCTTCCACCAATCCCCGCAGGCCACAGCTAGCTTTCCCGCTCGCCCCCTTTCCGTCAGCAATATAGGTTGCCCCCGGACAGCCAGCCAATCAGGAGCGCGGTAGCATCTTGCCCTCGCTCTAAGGCAGCTAGCGGTCGGAATTTGAGGGAGTTAGCGGTGTCGCCTATCTCTGGCAGCAGGCGGTGGTTTAAAGAAGGTGGCGGGAAGCCAGTGTTTGGTCGAATTCGTCACTCTCATGGTCGCTTGGGTAAGTGCCACGGGGCTGCATTTTCTCTGAAGAGGAGCGAGAAGGGGTGGCACTGGCTGAGGCCTCATCGCCGGGCGCTGGAGCGGCCTGATGGAGCAAAGTCTCCGGTGGGCCGCGAACCTACACCCTTAAGGTTCCGGCATGCAGCGGGGGCGCGGGGCCTGCCGGGAGCCAGTGCTCAGGCCGGAAGTGGTTCCTACTCCGTGGTTTCTGGAGCTCCCGCTGCTCTACTCGCTGAGGTGTCCTGGGCACCTCCCGCGTTTCACCTGTAAATATCTATTGAAACCGTACTCATCCTGCCCTCAGGAAATCTAAGGCTTGCGGAGAAGATAGGCCCGTGATAATAATATCCTAAAGTAGGACTTGGCCAGTGCCCGAAGAGAGGTCCTGATGGGAACTCAGAGGAGGGGGTGGGTCCCCAGGGAAGTGTATTTAAACTGACCCTTGGAAGATATTTGGCCAGGCATCTTCTCTTGAGGGAAAGACATCACAGGGAAAGGCCATAGCTTGGTTTGGTTGGAACAAAGAGTAGTCAGATCATGGCAGGCAAAGTTAAGAATATTATACTTTATTCGGTGGGTTATAAGGAAGCACTAAGGGTTGTTGGAACAGGGAGTGGCCTCGTCTGGTAGTATATAAGGAAGGAATTAAGTAAAAGGCTGGAGAGAGTGGTTTTTAAAAAGGATATGAATGGGTAATTTACAGAAGGAGAAACCTTAAGAGTTAATACGTTTCAAGTGGTGCTCAACTTTACTGGCAGTTGGAGAAACGCACATTAAAATACTTTTACCTGCACCCCACACATCACCCTCACAGCCTATTGATAAAACAGTGCTGAGTGTTTTGCCTACCCTGGTAAGCAAAACACCTTGACAGAGCTTTGGCAATGTCTCGTAGGGATGACAGGCAAGATTGGAGTGTTTTGAGAATCGCAAATTTGGTTTAAGGTGGATTTTTCAGTTTGGAGGCTTGATTAGGATTGGGTAGAGCTCATGAAAAGCAGTCCAGCATTGGGAGAAACAGCTGAGGCAAGGGTTTCAGAGAATCTTGCTGTACAGATTGTTGGTGCTTAGCATTTCAGAGTCGATCAGTCTTTCCGGGGGCTCATAATGAACAATCAAGCCGTTTGGACAATGAGAATATTACTCAGGTCTCCTAGAATAGTAGAGTCATGCTAATGTAAACAGGAAGCTGTTTGGGGAGGCAAGGAGACTGTCGATAGTTGCAGTCCTCTGTGTCCAGCCTGTGTGGGGGTTAGATGGTTTTGGTTTTCAAAAAGCAACACTGTAAAACAATTTTACAAGATTGGCAAAAATAAGAATTTTGAGTAATACCAAGTGAAGGCAAAGACATGAGAAAGAAATTCTCATATACTGCAAATGGGAGGGTAAACCAGCCTAGCTGTACTCCCACCCCTAGTGTTCTGGAGAACATTTTAGTGGTATTTAGTGAAATTATGTATGAGTAAACTCTGTGGCCCAGCAACTGTGGACAGTGGACACATGAAGTACGGTATACGCATATGGTAAAATTAATGGAATACTTCGGTTAGAACCAATGAAGTGGGGCTTCCCTGGAGGCGCAGTGGTTAAGAATCCACCTGCCAATGCAAGGGACACACGTTCAATCCCTGGTGCGGGAAGATCCCACATGCTGCAGAGCAGCTAAGCCCGTGCGCCACAACTACTGAGCCTGCGCTCTAGAGCCTGTGAGCCACAACTACTGAAGCCCACGCGCCTAGAGCCCGAGCTCCACAACAAGAGAAGCCACTTCAGTGAGAAACCCGTGTACGTCAACGAAGAGTAGCCCCTGCTTGCTGCAACTAGAGAAAGCCACGCACGCAGCAATGAAGACCCAGTGCAACCAAAAATAAAAAAAGAACCAATGAAGTAAAATAACAATGAAGTGTATAACATGAAGTGATTGCAAACATAATGTAAAGCAAACCACACATAAAGAAAACTGTATTTTTCAAGACTATACAGTTGACCCTTGAACAACATGGGGATTAGGGGTGCCAATCCACCCAGCAGTCAAAAATCCTTGTGTAATTTAGAGTTGGCTCTCCATATATGCAGTTCTACATTCACAGTTTCAAGCAACTGTGGGTTATGTAGTACTTTAGTATTTACTACTGAAAAATATCCACGTATAACTGGACCTGGGCAGTTCAAACCCATGTTGTTCAAAGGTCAACCGTATGTCTAAAACCTGTTAAAGATGAATTAAAATTAAAGATGAACTGAAAAGGCATACATTAAAACACTGGAGTAGGTTCCTATGGGCGATGAAAGAAAATAAATAAGAGAGGACCTAGCATGGACCAAATATAGAGTGCTATGAAATAGGAAGTATTATCACTTCCATTATGCATATGTGAGGTCCTTAAAAAGGAGGACAGGGTGGTTAATAAAGGTCAGATGATGAAGGTCCTTGTAAGCCATGAGAAAGAGTTTGAAATTGATCCTGAAGGCATAGGGTAGTGTTGATATTAAAATCCTGTTAATCCACAGAATCCTCTCCACAAGATATAGAAGAGAAAGCAGTTTTATTACTGAATAAGCATATCTGGATTACAATCCATTATAGGTAATCTGTGAATGAGATGACAAAGACAGAAAGAAATTCTACCCTATTTTATACAGCTAAACCATTACAACCATTCTATTTTTAGCCATTACATAAGTTCTCAAGATTAACAGCATCTTGTCCCATAGAAAGATTTGACTGCACCACTTGCTGCAAATTATTTCATAAGGTTCATCCTAAATTCACCTGGTAATTGAGGTAGCCATTTTTTTTAGCTAATTACTTTGCAGGAATAATGAAACTATCAATACTTTTATTTCTATGACAAGTATATGGTTACAGCTCAGAAAAAGGTCCCTAGGTTAAACACCCACAGTGACAGGGAGATAGGAGTGCTATTTTCCTAGATGTTTACATTTGAAAGGAATGTCTCCCAGACCCTTGAGAAAACATCAGGCTTGCTCAGCTTCTAATGGGATATTTTTCAGATGGCAAGGTTGGAAGGACAGGGGAGTTGAGGACCTTGGCAAGGGAGCCGTTGAAGTGATGGATCATGGAGCTTAAAATGGAGAGAGGAAGAAGTGAGGTGGGAGAGACTGAGAGCTAGAAAAAGAAGATCAGAGGGCTGAAAGTCTTGACGATTAAGGTATAATATGAATATGCGAATGAGCGTTGGAAGACCAGCATATGAGGTTGTGGTCAAAAAGTAGGAGCAGCTGGGGAAAGAAGTTACAAATATCAATCGCCATGTGGCTAAAAGAGTGGAGACGAAGATCATCGAAACTCAAGAAACTGAGTCTCTAGGGCATTGGTAAGATCATCCATGTAAACTTGAAAGTTGTCTGGGATGATAGGATTCCGAAGGCTGATCCATAGGCCAGAAGCCTCAGTAACTGAGAGGTGAGGGAAATGGACAATGAGGAGGAAGAGGGAGGTTATAGGCTGATGAAAAGAGCCTCAGTGAGGCGGCCTTTGTATCCTGCTGCGGATGAGTGAGGCTGGAAGTAGCATCAGGTATCAAGGAACATAAACTTCATATTTTTTTGTCTGCTTCTTTGTTTTGTTTTTGTTTGCTTTGCTATCTGTAATGTCATTTGTTACTTTCATCAGATGATTTTTTTGAACACAAATGAAATTTTTTCTTATTACATTTGCAGATTTTTCACATTCAAAATAAACAAAGCAAAATAAGCCAAGATGTCTGTTGATCCGATGACCTATGAGGCCCAGTTCTTTGGCTTCACACCGCAAACTTGCATGCTTAGGATCTACATTGCATTTCAAGACTACCTATTTGAAGTGATGCAGGCTGTTGAACAGGTTATTCTGAAGAAGCTGGATGGCATCCCAGACTGTGCGATTAGCCCAGTCCAGATTCGTAAGTGCACGGAAAAGTTTCTTTGCTTCATGAAAGGACGTTTTGATAACCTTTTTGGCAAAATGGAGCAGCTGTTTTTACAGTTGATCTTGCGTATTCCCCCAAACGTCTTGCTTCCGGAAGATAAATCTCAGGAGACGCATCCTTATAGTGAGGAAGAATTCCAGCTTCTCCAAAAAGAAATTGAACAGTTACAGGAGAAGTATAAGACTGAATTATGCACTAAGCAGGCCCTTCTTGCAGAATTAGAAGAGCAAAAAATTGTTCAGGCCAAACTCAAACAGACATTGTCTTTGTTTGATGAGCTTGAAAATGTTGGCAGAGAGCACGGGACTAGTGATTTTAGGGAGAGCTTGCTGTTCCTGGTTCAGAACTCCAGAAAACTACACAATATTAGAGACAATGTGGAAAAGGAAGGCAAAAGACTGAAAATATCTTAATGTCTAAATAATAAAAGGAGTTTGTCAGAAGGTGGAATGATAAGGGGTTTATATCAATGACCATTCTGATCCCAGTGAACTGTGTACTTTGGGGGCGTCTTCTTTGTTCACTCTTTCCTGTATTCCACGGCCTCCTCTTTTTTGGTCCACTCTCCTGAAGCATCTATGCACTACCTTGAACTAATCTTTGAAGCATCTGTGCTTAGCTGCCTCTAATGGGTGGCAAGGGATTCTTGGTTCAATAACGACTCATTTGGGGGCATGACTGAAGAAGTAAAGCTTTCCCTGGCCATTTAAAGATATTTGTAAAAGTTGTACCTGGGTCATCAGTCCTCTGTAACCTTGATCCTTTTGCCTTACTCTTTGGATGAGACCAAATGAGAAAAAGGTTCAGTTTTTTTTTTATTATTGTGATTTTTTTGTGTGGTACGTGGGCCTCTCACAGCTGTGGCCTCTCCCATTGCGGAGCACAGGCTCTGGACGCGCAGGCTCAGCGGCCATGGCTCGCGGGCCCAGCCGCTCCGCGGCATGTGGGATCTTCCCGGACCGGGGCACGAACCTGTGTCCCCTGCGTCGGCAGGCGGACTCTCAACCACTGCGCCACCAGGGAAGCCCGGACATCTTCTTTATTAACCAGCCACTGCACTGTGGGACAGCCAACACAGACTGCTTGTTCTTGCCCAGTAACTTTTCTCACACGGGGACTTTAATAACTCGTTGAAGGAAGCAAGTAGCAGAAAAAACAGCTACGACCTTTAGAAAGAAGAAAGAAGTTGTTTTGTTTCTAAAATAAATCCTTTCCATGACCAAGGCCTTGGTGAGGTTAAAGAGTTTACTGTCTTGGAGCCCAGCAATGGAAGACATTGGACAAAAAGGAAGCAGATTTCACTGACATAGAAAAGGAAGCCTGGAACATATCCAATAGCAAAATTTATATTAACTGACTATTAGGTATTTATACCTTTTTTTTCATGCTTCAGTTAGTTTTGGAATCTGCCTTGTACCTAATATTTAATTATTTATTCACACTCATAAGCATCAAATATTTAGTACTCTCAGTGATAAATTTTAGCCGTGTCTTGTGCTTAAATTCAATGGAATCTAATATTTCCTTTTGTAACTAATCCATGTAAAATGTTAGATCACCCAAGGAAAGGGGAGAGAGAGCAATAGTTGCTCTTAAGGTGTTACTTGCCTTCCATGTCTTCCTAAAGAACAGGATTTGGAGTTTCTCCTTTATATAGAAGTGTAACTTAGGGTGTTAATATTTGCAATTAAATATTCATCAGTTTAGGAAGCCTGTGTTTACCTGGAATATGTTTATTATCAAAGAGTCCTTTTTTCCAATCCGGTACATTAAATATATATGTTTTTAAAGCATTGATTTGTGATTTTCTGCTGTATATAATGTCATGGTATGCGTCCTTCAGTATGACTTTTTACCCAAATGATCATTTATTTTTATTTTTTATTTTTGCATTTGGAGCTTATTTAAAATCTCCTAGTGTAGTGGGTTGAATGGTGATCCCCCAAAAGGTATGTCCATGTCCTGATTCCTAGAATCTGTGATTGTGCCTTATTTGGAAAAATGGTTTTGCAGGTAAAATTATGTTAAGGGTCTGGAGATAAGGAAGTCATCCTGATTTATCTGGCTGGGCCCTAAATCCAATGACAGGTGACTTTATAAAGGGAGATTTGAGACAGACAAGGAGGAGGCCTTGTGACCACAGAGGGAGATTGGAGTGATGCAGCCACAAGTCAAGGAATGCCAAGAGCCACCGTAAGCTGGAAGAGGTAAAGAACAGGTTCTTCCCTAGAGCCTCCAGAGGGAGTATGGCCCTGCTGACCCCCTTCTTTTAAATTTCTGGCTTCCAAAACTGAGAGAATACATTGCTGCTGTTTTAAGTTACTAAGTTTGTTACAGTAGCTGCAGGAAACTAACATACCTAGTGAAATTAGAAATTAAGGTATTCATAAGGATGTAGGCTGCTTATTTATTTTTTAAAGTTTATTTATTTAATTTATTTATTTTTGGCTGCATTGGGTCTTCATTGCTGCACGCCGGCTTTCTCTAGTTGCGGCGAGCGGGGGCTACTCTTTGTTGCGGTGCGCGGGATTCTCATTGCGGTGGCTTCTCTTGTTGCGGAGCACGGGCTCTAGGCGCGTGGGCTTCAGTAGTTGTGGCACGCGGGCTCAGTAGTCGTGGCGCATGGGCTTCGTTGCTCTGCGGCATGTGGGATCCTCCCAGAGCAGGGCTCGAACTCGTGTCCCCTGCATTGGCAGGCAGATTCTTAACCACTGCACCACCAGGGAAGCCCCCTAGCGCTTATTAAGGAAACAAGAGCTGAGATCTGCTTGGCCTCATTATATATGCAATAATATGGTTTGTTTGGATACGGTTAAAATATGGACCTGACTTGGATAGAAGGGTGAAATCCACAGTATTTAGAACTTGAGTCCATTACATGTTGAGTAAATGCTTAATACTTGTTGGATATTAATACTGTGACTATTTGTCATAGTAGTGTCTCTGCAGGAATAAATTAATATACTTGGCCCCATTGTCCTCTAATAATTAAATTCCTCCCTCAAAACTTCAGAAATAAATCAGGATAACAAATACTTGGTTACCCACTCTGCTTCATTGCCTCATCTCCCATCCAGCATCAGTCTTATCCAATTTCCTACTTCCCTCTACATTAGATCCTATGATTTTGTAATATCAAACCTTCAGTTTCCCGGGACTTCCCTGGTGGTCCAGTGGCTAAGACTCTGTGCTCCCAGTGCAGGGGGCCTGGGTTCAGTCCCTGCTCAGGGAACTAGATCCCACATGCTACAACTAAGAGTTCACATGCCACAACGAAGATTCCATGTGTGGCAACCAAGACCTGGCGCAGCCAAATAAATAAATAAATATTTTAAAAAAACACAGCAGTCTCCCTAGATGCCAATTCCCAAGCTTTCCCTTGCATTTATTTATTCTCCGTCATTATCATGCCTGCTCCCCACTGTATACTCCCAAATAGACTTTTCTTATCCTGCTGCTGCAGTGACAGGGTTTGGGATGGTATTAATAGAAAGTAAAGAGTGGACACACTACCACCCTTACAGAAGTAAAAAGAAGTAAAAGGAAATACTATTTAAGACATTCTGCACTCAGTCCTGATGTTGGGAAGGGAACGGTGTTTCCCCATACCACCAAGCACTTTTCATCACCAGGTCAGTGTCCTGCAATTCAACTCAATTCTGACACTACCTGGAGATAGCATCAGATTGCACAGATTAAGGGTTCAGTCCCACAAGACCATCCTCCACTTCAGATGCCAATCAGAAGCCTAGGCTACCTGTGCTTCTGACTGACTGGCTATAAATCAGAGGTTCCCAAGACCCCCTCCTAGAGTACAATTAATTTTCTAGAGCAGCTCACAGAACTCAGGAAGCCCGTTTACTCACTGGATTACTGCTTTATTATAAAGGATATATGAGTCAAGAACCAGATGAAGAGATATACGGTAAGGTCCTGAACAAAGGAGCTTTTGTCCCTGTGGACTTTGGGTCTGGCATGGTGGCATATGTAAACGTTCTGATTCCCCAACCTGGAAGCTTTCCAAACCCTCTCTTTTTGGGTTTTAAGCAAGCTTCATTACATAAATCACTGGCCATTGGTGATTGAAATTGGATCTCTAACTCAAACCGTGTATAAAAATGAAACTCAGAAATGGATCAGAGAGCTAAATATAAGCATTAAAACTATAAAACTCTTAGAAGAAAACATAGGCTTAAACCTTTGTGTTCTTGAATTAAGCAACAATTTCTTAGAGATGACACCAAAAACATAAGGAAGAAAGGAAAAAATAGATAAGATGGACATCATCAAAATTAAAAACTTTTGAACTTCAAAGATACCATCATGAAAGTGAAAAGACAAACCACAGAATGAGGAAATTTTTGCAAATTATATCTGATAATAGACATGCTTAGAACATATAAAGAACCCATAGAATTCAAGACAAACTGCCCAATTTAAAAATGGGTGAAGGATCTGAATAGACATTTCTTCAAAGAATATATACACTTGGCTAAGCAAATGAAAAGATAATCCAACATCATTAGCCATCAGGGAAATGCAAATCAAAAGCACAATGAGATACCACTTCATACTCACTAAGACGACTATAACTTTTTTTTTTTAAGGTAAGTTTTGGCAAAGAAGTGGAGAAATTGGAACCATACAGTGTGGTGGGAATGTAGAATGGTGTAGCCACTTTGGGAAGCCAGTATATAATAGGACAAATGTCCAAAATAATTGTTTCTCCCTTTAGCATTTGTGATCTGCTAAAAGTCAGTTTACTAGATGTCTATTATTTTTGCCTGCCCAGTATCCATGGTCTTGATAACTTCAGTTTTCCTTTGAGAAGCTGTTTCTTTCCTATATTGTGCTATTTTCATGGGGGCTTCTTATTAAGATGTTTCTTTTGCCTTCTGGCCAAAAGTGGGCATGTGAGCTTAGCTAGGTCAATAAGACTCTCTAGAATTTGATCTTTTTTTTTTTTTTTTTTTAAGAATTTGATTCTTGGGGCTTCCCTGGTGGCACAGTGGCTAAGAATCCGCCTGCCAATGCAGGGGACACGGGCTCGAGCCCTGGTCCGCGAAGATCCCACATGCCGTGGAGCAACTAAGTCCGTGCGCCACAGCTACTGAGCTTGCGCTCTAGAGCCCGCGAGCCACAACTACTGAAGCCCATGCGCCTAGAGCCCATGCTCTGCAACAAGAGAAGCCACCGCAATGAGAAGCCCACGCACCACAACAAAGAGTAGGCCCCGCTCACCGCAGCTAAAGAAAGCCCGCGCGCAGCAACGAATACCCAACGCAGCCAAAAAAATAAATAAAAATAATTTGATTCTTGAGCAGCATGGCACAAAGACCAAAAATTGTGCCCTTTTGTTTTTATAGTTAAACTCTGGAAAGGCTGTCCATTAGTACTTGCGTGGAGAGGCTGGATATTTTGGATATATTGGAATTCCAGAAACTGGGGGACAATTGAGAGCTCTATATAGGGAGGCAGTGGAGGGGATATGGGACCAAATATCCTGGGACACTTAAACTATAGAAAAGGAAAATTGGCCAGGTTAGACATATGGGGATGCTAAAGGGACACATGGATGGTGTGAGGGTAGTGAAAATTTAATTTAGTTAGAAAATATGGGCCAAGCATTGGAGTTCAATGAAATCAGGAATTTCAAGGAGATATGGAGAATTTCAGGTATTTCAGGAATGTCAAGGTATGGGGGCTGGGGGGAAGGATGGGCAGGGAACTTCCCTGGTGGCACAGTGGTTAAGAATCGCCTGCCAATGCAGGGGACACGGGTTCGAGCCCTGGTCTGGGAAGATCCCACATGTGGCGGAGCAACTAAGCCCGTGCGCCACAACTACTGAGCCCGTGTGCCACAACTACTGAAGCCCGTGTGCCTAGAGCCCGTTCTCCACAACAAGACAAGCCACTGCAATGAGAAGCCCGCACACTGCACTGAAGGGTGGCCCCCGCTCGCCACAACTAGAGAAAGCCCGTGCAGCAACGAAGACCCAAAGCAGCCAAAAATAAATTTAAAAAAGATTGTAGCCATGCTAAAAACAACAACAACAAAAACAAGGTATGGGGAAAAGCAAGGGCTAATAGGGGAGAATATGGGGGTATGAGAAGAGAGGTTGATTTTGGGGCTGGGGTGAGCTTAACATCAGGGATAGCAATGACGAGGTGAATGTTAAGGAAGACTGGAGCACAATATTGGGGAGACAGTAATAATCCAAATATTTGAGGAACAATACAGTGAATCCTGAAATAAAGGGATCAAATGGGGCTGGATATTTAGGAGAATATTGGAGTCAACGTTCAAAGTGTAGAGCAATAGGATCTAATAATGGTATAATCATGGGAACCAGATATTGGAATTTGGGGAAGAAAATGGAGGCCTAGATTTGGTGGCCCAGAAAGGGTCATGATATTTGTGGAACAATGTGTCAAATATCAAGGAACAGGGAACTTTGGTTTTGGGAATGGGGGGGGCGTTCTATCAGGGGATTAACTGAGGGCAAAATATTGGGGAATCATATCCTGAGTAGTCACTGAAGGACTGTGTGAGGGATAAGAGGGGTTGTGTGAGGGACTTCCCTGGTGGTCCAGTGGTTAAGACTCCAAGCTTCCACTGCAGGGGGTGCGGTGGGAAACTAAGATCCCACATGCCCTGTGGTGCGGCCAAAAAAAAAAAAAAAAAAAAGAGGGGATGTGTGACTGGGAAACAATGGGACCAAATGTTTGGAGAGCACTGGGCCATGTATTGGGATTCAGTGGTTAGTCAATATTAAAGGACAGTAAAGATCCAATATCCAAGATTGAAAACTGGAAAAACAGAGAGGTACATACTGTGGTAACTTGGAGACTTAATTTTGGGGAATAGTGCCTTTTATTGGGGGAAAATTATTGTAGTAAACTGTGGCTGCACAGCACAGGCTGACATTGGGAAATGGTGGATGTCATGCTTTTGGCACTGAAATAAAGAGGCAAGATATTAAGGCATGTAGTGATATGGGATTATGGGAAAACAGAACTGGGAAAATGACAAGGCCCTGACATTAGCAAACACTGAGCTTATAAAGATACAAGCTGGGTGAATTAGGGGGCAAATTGTAGAGCTTAGTGGGAGGACTGTCCAGGGGCAGAAGTGTCCTGATAATGGAGGCAAGTGGGGACTAAATACTAAGGGGCAGTGGATAATGCTGCAATGGGATAGTGACAGACCTGCTGTTAGGGGACAGTAGAACTGGACACTGGTATGCTACCAGGACGTGATATGGAGAAGATGTCATTTAGAGGCCTGTATAGCTATTTAGTGGAGAGAGATGCTGTATCTTGGAATGCTGGATAATGGGATGAAATTTGTTTTGGAGGGACAGTAGAGATGTTGTGAAGATTATGGGATGAAACTTGGAGCAGACTAGGAAGTCTGGTGGGCCCACTGCATAGTTGGAAATTAATAAAGAACAGAAATATAAAGGAGACTGGAAAAGGAGCATTTATTCCATCAGAGGTACCATAATTACAGATATTTCCAAGTAAAGTATATGCAGTATTAGAGCGTTATGTTCTGACATTTAACATTCATGTTTAAACAGAGATGGCAGGTGGGTAAATAGCCTGCCAAGGTGCGTTTTGGTATTAGGTCTTTTGGGTATGAGACGACAAACCCCTTGGGGTTGGGTAGTTTCCTAGCACGAATTCTTATCAATGAGAGACTCCCTCACCCCCTTCATCTTGGGCCCCATAGCTCTGGAAGGGCTCTGGGCCAGGATGAAGCCCCCCCAGGTCCCCAAAGACAGCAGTGACAGCCCCCTGTAGACCCCAGCGCCTCATCCCGCGCAGCGTGCAAACTCTGGGCGTGCGTCTCTGGAGGTCTACAGCCGTTGGTCCCAAGCCGTCCAGGACACGACGAGACTGTGGCTTCCTGGCAGGACAGCTCCTTCGGCTGTGTCTCGGCTCGGCCCGACATCGGTAGTGGCATCAAACCCTAAGGCAGGGAAACGCACATTCTGGGTGGGCTCAAGCCTCTGGGCGGGTGGCGCGCCACCCCGACAAACTCACTGTGTCCTGCGCTCTCAGGTCCGCCGGTTCCCACGCTCCAGGCTCTGCGCCAGCTCGGGGGCCACTGCTGGCTCCTCCAGGGGCGATGCAGCATCACAGGGCTTCGGCTTATCCCAGGCCAGGGCGCCGACCCCCACCCCGCGGGGCCCTGTCTCTGGAAGGCGGCGGCCCCGGGTCTGGCTCATCCCTTAAAGAACAGAAGGTTGGGCTCGCTGTACGCGCCCCAGCCACAAAATGACAGGCTTCCTCTGCGTGCCCCCACCTCACAAAGCGGTAGGGTCCAAGGACATTATCCTCATTATAAATGGGGTTCAGTCGCACCGCGAGATTCTAAACGTTGGAGTCTGTCTGTGTTCCCGCCCCTAATCCCCAGGTGCTTATTTCATTAGCGGTAGCTGCTTTGGACGTTCCTACTGATGGATAGTTAGACAAAGGTAGTGACAAGCAGAGAAGAAAAGAAGCATCAAAAGCTAGATGAAGGGGGTGCGGCGCGTCTCCAGACACAAAATGCCAAGCCCTTCTTTTCCCTTCCCTCCCACCTCAGCCCTGAGCCCATCCCCAGCAAATCAGGCTAGCTGTAAATGGATATAGGTAAAGATGCAGGAGGTGATGGAGAAGGCGATGGCCGCGTAGATAAAGATGGAGAGGTGCGGAAAATGGTCGAGATAGCAGCCCTCGTGCAGTGGAGGCGCCTCCTCCTGGGGCTGGGGGCGCGCCGCGGCCTTGGGGGGCTGCCCAGGGCGGGCCCCCTGCGCCCTCCCACCAGTGCGCCGACCGGCCTTCCTGCCCGCGGCCCCCGCCGACTTGGGCCGGCGGACAGCGGGGGGCTCTTCTGGAGGAGGCTTGTCAAACAGGCCTTCGGAGTCAGAGTCGGGGTCCGGGCGAAGCTGCTCGTGGTCCCGGGGTTTGCGCTGGAAGAGTTGGTCAGCCATTGGCGAGAAGCGCGGCGAGGCGTGTCTGCCTGTTCCGGGTGGTCAGATCCGGACAGGGTCGAGGCGCAGCGGGCGGCGGCGGGGCTGCGGCTGTATTTCTACTACCGGGGAGGGGGCGGCGTGGGGCGGAGCCAGGGAGGGGGCGGGGGCTCTGCAGGGTCTGCGCAGCGTTCGTCGCAGTCGAGGCGCCTCTTGCTCCTGGCTCCCGCTTCAGCCACCCGCTTGTTGCAGAGGTTGGCTGTACAGGTTCACAGGTTCAATCTCCAGGACGCTCCAGGGCTGGCGCCTCAGGAGTTTGTGTGCAACCTGCCCCGTTTCCATGGCAACCTGACGCGGGGCGCAGGAAGGAGGGGGTGCGAGCTGCTCACTGGAACCCAGGGGCGCGAAAAGGGGACTTAGGGCCAAAGAAGCGGAAGTGCAGACGGCCAGGATCCCAGCTCCGCGCGGGGCTTCCCCGAGGAGTTATTTCTCTTCTTAAAAGAAATATTGTGGTTTTTTTTTTTTTTTTTTGCGGTACGCGGGCCTCTCACTGCTGTGGCCTCTCCCGTTGCGGAGCACAGGCTCCGGACACGCAGGCTCAGCGGCCATGGCTCACGGGCCCAGCCGCTCCGCGGCACGTGGGATCTTCCCGGGACCGGGGCACGAACCCGCGTCCCCTGCATCGGCAGGCGGACTCCCAACCACTGCGCCACCAGGGAAGCCCTGTGGGGTCTTTTTTTAATTTTAATACATGAAAAACCTAATACATAATCTTTGTAGAAAACGTGAAAGTTAGAAAGCACTATGGCAAAACGAGTAGCAAAATAAAGGCGCCCACAATCCCGAAGCCCAGAGGTAGCACGGTTAACGGTGGTGCGTTTCCTCCTGCTCCTCTCCCACGAACGCAGTATCCCGGCCTTTTGGGCGTCTCACATATGGTTAGATTAGGAACAAGTACTTTCAAAGGTTGCCATACCTGAGCCGGTTCCCCCCCCCACCCAGCCCCCATCCCCAGGCTCCTCTTGGCATCCCCAAGGCCCTTCCATGGCTTCCACTGGTACTGCCACAGACTGCTGGGTACCACAATCTCCTGGCACCTCTGTTGCACCCAAGATTCCAAGGCTGGTTGGTGTTCCCTTGTGGAATGTGGGGAGAACAGCCACTAGGACTTACTTGGGTCCCAGTGGTTTGGAGGGGCACACCGGCCGACCAAACTCAAACTGTCATCAGGGAACTCATTCCCTCCTGCAACTGAAAGGTCCAGGGGGAACCAGGACCAGTGTGCTGAAACAATGTCACCAGGGTGCTGTCTCTCCATCTTACAGATTGTCAGGGACTTCTTGCAGGGCAAGAGCCTACTACATGGTGGTAGGTACTCAGATAAAATTTGTTGAATGAATCGTAATGATTGAATGGCTGTTAGCAGCAGCAGGATCACATGCTCACAGTCTAGCCGGCCGGAGAATGGAACCCACATACACTGTTGTTGGGAATGTAAAATGGTGCAGCAACTTTGGAAAACAGTGCCCTTCTGAATGCCAGCCTCCTCCCTCTCTGGCCCTTTGAGCACTCCTCCCAGGCCCTGTGAGGACCACATGGGGTCCTAGGAATACACTTGGCTAGAAGAGGAATCCAGCAGGCCCCCCACCTCCCGCCCCCAGCAATCCTCTTAGCTGCAGGCTGGCCTAGGCCTGGATCCCCCTCCAACAGGGCAGTCCCAAGTCACCGCCCAGAGGAAGGTCTAGGGGGGTTCCCTGGTGGGAGGCCAGGAGATCGACAGTGGGCAGAGGGAGCTTTGTACTCACCTGACATCAAGGCCACCTCTGCGCACGCCTGGGCGCACAGCCTGCTCAGGCCCGTCTGGTCCCAGGTGTGGATGGCCAGGTCCCAGGCCTGCTGCTCCCCATACCGAGCCACCAGGCATGAGGCCACCTCCATGCCACTTGCCTTCTCTGGCTGAGCCAGGGCCACCCCGGGAGAGTGCCCACAGGGCTCCTCAACAGGCAGCCGAAGCTGAAACCCCTTCAGCCGCTCCTTCATTTCCTCCAAGTGTCCAGCCATCGCTGCCCGGCTCTGGGGGCCTTGGGGATGTTGATGGGGGAGGGGGTGGATGTTGGGTGGTGAGGGGGTCAGGCAGGCAGAGAATAGCCATCTCCCTTGACCCCTACCAATGCAGGACTCATGGGGGATCATTGCTCTTCGCCTGGTAAACTCCTATTCAGCATTTATTTATTTATTTATTATTTTTAAAATTTATTTATTTATGGCTGTGTTGGGTCTTCGTTTCTGTGTGAGGGCTTTCTCTAGTTGTGGCTAGCAGGAGCCACTCTTCATCGCCGTGCGCGGGCCTCTCACTATCGCGGCCTCTCTTGTTGTGGAGCACAGGCTCCAGACGCGCAGGCTCAGTAGTTGTGGCTCACAGGTCCAGTTGCTCCGTGGCATGTGGGATCTTCCCAGACCAGGGCTCAAACCCGTGTCCCCTGCATTGGCAGGCAGATTCTCAACCACTGCGCCACCAGGGAAGCCCCATATTCAGCATTTAGAATCCAGTTTTGTAAACCCTAGGGCATCTGCTGATGGATGGTGTTGGGAGAAGGGAGGGAAAAGGGAATGGGAGGAAAAGCCATCGGAAGGAGGGGCCCAGAGGGGGCTGGGAGACACTGGAAGAGGTCAGGTTCCTGGGGGTGCCGGGATGGGCACGAGGCCAGTCAGGAGAGTGAAGGGGCTGGGATGGGAGGGTGGTGGGTGAGATGGGCGGGGTACCCACTGCTCTGTGTCCCTCGCAGTCTTCCTTCTCCTGCGACCTGGACTCCTGGGACCAAGGCTTGAGGTGTGAGGTGGACAGGAGGTGGGGTCGGGGGTGAGGCAGAGCGGAGGGGGGCTTTCAGAGCCAAGGGGTGAGCACACAGCTGTCCATCCCTAGGTCTCTTCGGCTCTCTCCTGGCCCTGGGTCACTGACTGGGGAGAACAGCCCTGGCTCAGACAGAGCAGGAACAAAAGTCACCAAGAGGAACCATGTGGGTGTGTAGCCAGGGAGGGAGGGGCCAGGACAGGCATCTTTTGCAGCCTCTCAGTTTTCGGTGCTTCCCAAGCCCCAGTGCACATCCTGCTATGCTAGGAGGGGCACTGGGGTGTGTGTTCCAGGCCGAGGGAGCTGTCTGCTTCGTGGGCGGCACATTTGAAGCATTCTTGTCTGAAAGCGGAACAGCCCTGCTTCATCACCCGCAAATCCAGGCCTCTGGGGAGTAGGCGCAGGCTTTCTTCCTCTTCTGTAGAATCGGCAGAGGTTGGGGACTCCAGGTGGAGAAGCGACATTACCTAACTCATTTCCTGTTGTGTGATAGTTTCTGGAGATGCCTTGATTTGACCCAGGCTGGAGGGGCCCAGGCCTAAGGAGCTTCAGGCCCCTGGACACTGAGTCCTGTGCGGCTGATTCATTTCTCTGAGCCTCAGTTTGTTCATCTATCAAATGGGACATCGTAGGTTTGCAAAGAGGGTTGAATTAAATAAAGGCTCTTAGTAACCTTTAAAAATGTTATATAAATGTTAGTTTTGTTTTAATGACCAAAAAGCACAGTGGAGGGACTTCCCCGGTGGTGCAGTGGTTAAGAATCTGCCTGCCAATGTGGGGGACACGGGTTCGAGCCCTGGTCCAGGAAGATCCCACATGCCGTGGAGCAACTAAGCCTGTGAGCCACAACTACTGAGCCTGCGCTCTAGAGCCCATGAGCCACAACTACTGAGCCTGTGCTCTAGAGCCCGTGCTCCACAACAAAAGAAGCCACTGCAATAAGGAGTCCGCGCACCGTAATGAAGAGTAGCCCCCGCTCACCACAACTAGAGAAAGCCCACATGCAGCAACAAAGACCCAACGCAGCCAAAAAAAAAAAAAAAAAGGCACAGTGGAGGACCCTGAGACCCTGTGTAGGGAGAGGTATAGCCTGGAAGAAGGGCGTTTTGTTTTTTTTCCCTCTCCTGACACCAACTCTCTGGACACCAGCTGGGGGCCCTACAACTCAATTCACTTCTGACACTAAGTACCCGGAGTGAGTGAAGACCCCGCGGTTGAAGGGGCTCAGTCCCACAAGACCGCCCCCACTTCAGATGTCAGCTGCAAATGGGGTGCCCGGGTTCTCTACCCTTCTGTCTGGAGAGGTCCCCAGGACACCCCCTCAGGTTTGATCATTTGTGGGAACAACTCATAGGACTGAATAAAACAATTTACTTACCGGTTTCTTACAAAGGATACAGCTGAGGAACAGCCAAACGGAAGCGACACACAGGGCAAGGCTGACAGCTTTTTAGGCAGGTTTCATTATGTAGGCATGATTGATTAAATCATTGGCCTTGGTGATTAACTTAATCTTCAGCCTTTATCCCCGGAGACTGGGACCATTCTGGGACCAGCCCGCATTCTGAAGTGATCTAGGGTTCCCCAGCCCTGTCACCTCACTAGCATACAAAACACTTATCACACAGAAGTTCCAAGGTTTTAGGAGCTGTGTGCCAGGAACCGGGGACAAACACCAAATATTTATTCATTTATTTTTCAATTTCTTAAAAAAAATTTTTTTTTTACTGGAGTGTAGTTGATTTATAATGTTGTGTTAGTCTCAGTGTACAGCAAAGTGAATGTTACGTATACATATATCCACTCTTTTTTAGATTCTTTTCCCATATAGGCCATTACGGAGTATTGAGTAGACTTCCCTGCGCTATATAGTAGGTCCTTATTAGTTATATATTTTTTAAAAAAAATGCTTGGCTTTGTTTGTGTGTTTGTTTTTATTTATTTATTTATTTTTGGCTGTTTGGGTCTTCATTTCTGTGCAAGGGCTTTCTCTAGTTGTGGCAAGTGGGGGGCCACTCTTCATCGCGATGTGCAGACCTCTCACTGTCGCGGCCTCTCTTGTTGCGGAGCACAGGCTCCAGACGCGCAGGCTCAGTAGTTGTGGCTCACGGGCCCAGCCGCTCCGCGGCATGTGGGATCTTCCTAGACCAGGGCTCGAACCCGTGTCCCCTGTATTAGCAGGCAGATTCTCAACCACTGTGCCACCAGGGAAGCCCTATTTTTTTTTTAATTGTATCACGAGGGGGCTTCTAGAATTCTGGGTAACATGGGAGACCCCAGGTCTCGGAGGCCAAGGCCAGGCAGGGGGAGGCTGACAGAGCAGAAAAGGAGCAGGGAAATGTGTTCCCTCATTGCTCATCTCCCCCCACTGCTCCAGCCACTTCCCCTCGGCTGCCAGGTCACCTGTGCTGGGGTGTGAGCATGTGAGCTTTAGTGCCCCTAAGCTATCAGACATGAAGTTGGGAGTCCTGGACTAATCTTGAAATTCCAGCATGTCGACAAGGCCAGCAAGAAGAGGGCGTGGAGGCCTAGGGAAGGAAGGCCTCAAATCACACAGCAGGTCAGTGGCTAAGCTGGGGTGGGAGCCAGGTCTCTGGATTCCCAGGGTAAGGATTTTTCCTCTTCCAGTGCATTCTGGGTCTGGATTCTGAGGCTGGCTCTGCCACTAGCTGACTGTGACCTTGGGCAATACCTGTCTCTGTATCTTGTCTGTAAAGTGAGTAAATGACAGCCAAATCCCAACATACTTGTGATGGTTAAATGAAAAATCATGAACGTGCCTAGCACAGGACCTGGGACAGCAGAGGGCAGAGAACCCTGTTACCTTCTCCTTCTCTTTAAGATCGTGGGTTCCTTGGAGGTGGGTAACTGAGTCTTGTCTTTTTTGTATCTAGAAAAGCAGCTCAATGCTTTGCATAGCGTTGGTATTCAGATCATATATTTAATGGAGAAGTAATTTAAAATATTAATTTAATTTTACAAGCAGTGTATGAATACAGTTTCATCGTGAAAACTTTAAGCAATGCAGATATTGCTTCATAGAGGTTGCCACTGTTCCCAGTATGCTGTGTCCTTTCAGACAGACAGACACAGACAGACAGACACACATGTATCTACATAAAATATATAGCTTTGTTTTGTAAGACAACATGTGTTTTATTGTGCAACATGCTTCAGTTTTTTGTTATGTAATACTTGCGGCATACAAAAGGATTCTGCTGTGAACATCCTTGCACGTGCCTTTTGGAATAGCTAATGTGCCTTGGGATCGAGGCCCAGAAGCAGAATCCAGAGGTTACGCACCCTTCACATTTTAACAGAAACCATCAAACCACCCTTCTAAGTGGCTGTGACCACACTCATGTCAAGCCGTTAAGGGAGCACTTCTCCCCCACACCTTAGCTGATGCAGAGGAAGCGCAGTTTCCCTATGCCAATCTCCCACACGGGGAAAAGAGCCTTCCTGGTGTTTGAACCTGGATTTCCCTGATGAGAGGGAGAGAGGTAGCACTGAACGTGGGTTTGGATGGTGGGTGGTGCCCGGGATGCTCCTGTTCTAGGACCCCTCCCCTCCTCTAGCTGCACTCACTCCCCTGGTGGCCTCATCCCGGCTCATGACTTTAAATGTCTGCTGTGGGCTGATGACTCCTGCATTTGCATCTTCAGCCCTGACCCTTCCTCTGAATGGCAGACCCTTTATCCAGCGGCTTCCTTAGCCCCTCCACTCAGCTGTATCACAGCCATCTCCAACTGAGCACCTCAGGCTGGAGCTCCTGACTTCACCGCCTCCCATCCTCACCTCGCCTTCCCTGTCCACTGGTTCTTTTTTTTAAAAAATATTTTATTTTATTTATTTAGTTTCTTTTAGTTTTTTAGCTGCGTGGGGTCTTCATTGCGGCGCATGGGCTTCTCTCTAGTTGTGGCGCATGGGCTCCAGAGCGTGTGGACTCTAGTTCGGAGTATGCAGGCTCTCTTGTTGAGGCGCACAAGCTCAGTAGTTGTGGCGCGTGGGCTTAATTGCCCTGCGGCATGTGGGATCTTAGTTTCCCGACCAGGGATTGAACCTGAGTCCCCTGCATTGGAAGACGGATTCTTTATCACTGGACCACCAGGGAAGTCCCCCTGCCCACTGGTTCTTCATCTCAGTAAATGACTGCTTGGGATAAAACACTGGTGTCCTCTTTGACTCCTCTCTTTCTCTCAAAACATGCATCAAATCTGTCATCAAGCCCTGCTGATACCACCCTGGTCCAGCCCACCGTCATCTCATACCCAGATCACTGTGTAGCCTCCTAACGCCCCCTACTCCCTGACTCTGACATTACCCCTTTACTGTCTACTCTCAGTCAAAACCAGCCAGGGACTTCCCTGGTGGTCCACTGGTTAGGACTCCACGCTTTCTCTGCGCAAAACTTTCCAGTACTCACCATTTCACTCTGAGTAAAAGCCAGAGATCTCCCCATGACTCATGAGGCCTCAGACGATCTGGGCTCTGATATCTCTCTGGCTTTATCTCCTACCTCTGTCCCCTTCCCTCCCTCTGTCTCAGCCCCGTCTAGTCTCCTTTCTGTTTCTTGAACGCACGGAGTACACTGTCACCACAGGGCCTTTGCACTGGCTTTTCCGTCCTCTTGGAATGATTTCCCCCAGAGAACCAGAGGCTAATGTTTCCTCACCTCCTATAAAGCAGCACCTACCCTGTCCCCGATCCCTTACCCAGCTTTATTTTTCTGCACAACACTTTTCACCACCTGACCTCATAGATTTTTTTTTAATGTTTTTATTTATTTATTATTTTATTTATTTATTTTTTGGCTGCATTGGGTCTTCGTTGCTGCGTGCGGGCTTTCTCTAGTTGTGGCGAGCGGGGGGCTACTCTTTGTTGTGGTGCGTGGGCTTCTCATTACGATGGCTTCTCTTGTTGCGGAGCATGGGCTCTAGGCGCACGGGCTTCAGTAGTTGTGGCACGTGGGCTCTAGAGCGCAGGCTCAGTAATTGTGGCGCACGGGCTTAGTTGCTCTGCGGCATGTGGGATCTCCCCGGACGAGGGATTGAACCCGTGTCCCCTGCATTGGCAGGCAGACTCCCAACAACTGCGCCACCAGGGAAGTCCCGTAGATTTGTTTATTTGCTTATTTTCTGGCACCCTCACCTGCCGATAGACTGTTAACCCCGCGAAGACAGACTCAGACTACTTTGTTCACTTTTGTGCCTAAGAAAGTCCCTGGTCCACTCTGTCAGCGCACTAAAGGCTGCATGTATGGAATGCTTATCTATTGATAGTTCCTCTTTATCTTTCTAAGCAGCTGCTCACTCTGGCCATTAGATGGCGCTCAAATACTTTCTGTGCATTGAGACACTGTCCTGTTTGGTTAACAGAGGACCCAGAGGTGCTCTCCCTCTGAGGTCTGAATTTTCAGTTATCTGTTTCTGCTGCTTTGGGTCTTTGCTCCTTCCTGATGCTTCAGGGCCTTTTAGGAGCACGTTAAAAATCCCCACTTTATTAAAATAATGCTAGTTTCTATTAAAACTTAACATGTGAGGGTAATGATATGTCTCACACCCCACTAGGGTAAAGTGATGTTTCTTTTTTATATTCAAATTATTATGATTTGAACCCAAACCCAGATAACTTCTGGAAATTGGCCTCCCTACAATTTCCCAGCTCCCAGCTATGTCTGAGAGTGTTTCAGGTGTTGCCCCACGGGGATTGTGAAATTGGCCCTCAGTTTCCTTCCTGACCTCCTGTCTTACTACCCTGTGTTGCTTCTGTGGTCTGAGATGCTGTCTCTGTTCCCCTGAGATGCTGGGCCCAGGTGTCTTCTCTGATCCATCAATTCTGGGGGCCCTGCTCTTTTCCTGGCCTCTCTTGAAATGCGGGGCAGGCCCTCCCCAATTCTCCCTGGCACAGCCAAGACTAAGACTGGAAGATATGACTTTGAGCGAGACCCCCCTGAAGGATCAGGATAAAGGCAAGTAACTACAGCAGTGGGTCACTTACAGTGACAGCTGCCGACATTGTTCCCAGAACCTGCAGGTTAGGGCTGCCTTTGGTGCCCCTTTCCCAGCTGGCAGCCTTTGTAGCTCCGGCTGGTCTCCATCTGACACTGGCAGACTTTTCTCCACCCTAAAATTCTCCAGTTACCTCCATGCCAGGTCAATCTGGCTTCAGACCCACAGAAAGAGAACAAATTCCCCCCTCCCTCCCCAAGTCCACTCCCCTCCCAACACAGGCCCCAGGATTAACCTCCTTCCAGGATGATTGATATGGAAATCCTCTTCCCTTCAGATGTGTGGTTGGTCCAATAAGGCCATCCCAACAGTCTGACAATTCATTTCCCGAAAGTCTGAGTATTACAGGCTTAGATAAAACTGGGCACTGAACACCAATCACTAAAATCGTTTGTTAAAAAATATAATCTAGTTCATCAGGTTTCCCTCCCGACCCTCCTTCTTCTAATCTTTCCCTCAATGTGAAGTGAAGAGAATATCAGGACTTGGTGTCCATCCTACCATGTCTGCTTTTAATTTCCCGTGAACTTTGACAAGAATACATACAGTAAGTCCCCTACATACGAACCTTCAAGTTGCGAACTTTCAAAGATCGAACGTGCGTTCGAATGTCCAGTCACGTAAATTAGTTCACGTGTCTGGCGTACACTGTCACGTGCGTGCATCCTCTACAAGTGGTTGTGCAGCTCGCCCTCCACCTCCATTGCTGACGATCCTTCAGCTCTACCATCTCCCACCTCCTCTCCCTCCTCCAGTCAGTAACTCTTCTTGCCTGTTCACTCGATGCCAGCCCCTGTATGCCAGCTGTCGTGCTGTACTACTGTCCTTTTCAAGGTACTGTACTGGAAGATTAAAAATGTTTTCTTTATTTTTTGTGTTTGTTTTTTATGTATTATTTGTGTGAGAAGTATTATAAACCTATTACAGTACAGTACTATATAGCCGATTGTGTTAGTTGGATACCTAGGCTAACTTTGTTGGACTTTCAAACAAATTGGACTTACAAACACGCTCACAAACAAATTGGACTTACAAACACGCTCTTGGGACTGAACTCATTCGTATGTGGGGCACTTACTGTACACCCCCCCATTGCCATCTTCAAAGAGCCAACAATACTTTATAGGTACAAGGTATTCTTATTACAGATTTAGATTTAGGAAAAAAATCCAACCCACTTCTCTCAGGTAACCTGCAGGCATAGTTCTTCAAAGGACACAGTCTACTTACATCATTTACAAAGAACACACTCTCTCACTCTGAGTAACCTCATCTGACTTAACTGTATTTAAGGCTCAGCCAGGGGTGATGATTCGTGCCTGTCTTACACGTGTAAAAGGATCCACAATGGGACCCTCATAGAACCCAGGCAAGACACATCAAAGTCTCCACCCTAGAAGGAAGAAACCATGCATAACTTTCTAGGGACACTTTTTACTTTGAAAACATTTCAAACTTACAGAAAAATTGCAAGACTAGTACAGTGAAATCCCCTATAACCTTTAGCTAGATTCCCCTAATGATTAACTTTATGCCATATTGGCTTCCTAACTCTCTCTGTACACTTACTATTATTTTATTTTTTAATTATTTTTAACTGATTATTTATGAATAAGTTGCAGATGTCATGGCCTTTTACCTCAAACGACTTCAGCAAGTGTCTGCTAAGAATAAGCAAAGGACATTTTCTTATATAACCATAGTATGATGATCAAATTCAGGAAATTTAACATTGATATAATACTGATATCTAATTACCTGTAACTTCAAAAATGACATTTCCCCCTTTTTCTTTAAGTTAAACTATTAAGATTACAAAAAGAAAATGTGGAAATATGTAGAGTTAAAAAGTAAAAATGTCCTTGTAACTTTCCCCATCATCCCATCTACTCCCCAGGGGTAACCAGTGTTAGCATCTTGACATGAGTGAAGATACACTTCTCTACAAACTACATATATAGGACATAATTTGTTTGCTAGTTGATTCTTTTTCTCTTAAACTATTTTGCAGTTCCTTCCATGTTAGGACATATGGATCTGTCATTCTTTTTCTGTTTCGTAGTTGGTTTGGAATAATTGATTTAATCAGTCCAATGTGATGGAAATTTAGTTCGTTTTCATTTGCATTTTGCTTTGTACACATATATGTTTTTGTGCACCCCTGTGAGTACCTCTAAGGGATAGATTGCTAGAAAAGAAATTTCTGGATTGAAGGGAATACATATTTTAAAATTTTGGTTCAGAAATGTGCTTTTCTTGGGAACTCACTTATTTTTCTCTTTCAAGCACTTCATCTAGCAACTGGCCATAGTGCCTCTTTGGTTTGTCCTCCGGGAAGTTTTTTGTTTTTTGGTTTTTTTTTTGCGGTACGCGGGCCTCTCACTGTTGCGGCCTCTCTCGTTGCGGAGCACAGGCTCCAGACGCGCAGGCTCAGCGGCCATGGCTTATGGGCCCAGCCGCTCCGCGGCATGTGGGATCTTCCCGGACCGGGGCACGAACCCGCGTCCCCTGCATCGGCAGGCGGACTCTCAACCATTGCGCCACCAGGGAAGCCCCTGAATTGAGGTTTTTAACGACTGTCCTGGGAGTGGGGAGCGGGGCCAATGACAGTATCTATTGAGTGGGATCCGCTTCACGCCAGGCACTTTGCGGAGCCAGGTCACTTCATCTTCCCAGCAATTTTCTAAGATGGGGGTCATTGTCCTTGTTTTGCAGATGAGACCAGACCTGAGAGACTCCAAAATCCACGTCCTTATCCCTGTGCCACCTGCTGCCTCCGCCGATGTGTTGAAAGGTGACGGGTGAGTGTATTCATCTCCAACAAGCTTATTAGCTCATCACTCCCAAGGCTGCTTTTAAAAGGCAGCTGGGATGCGGGTTGGCTTATTCTGGTCCTCACCACTGGGGGAGGCCTCAGCCTCTCAGAACACACCTGTGTCTATTACATTAAGTGGACTGTCACTTCCTCCCTCCCCCTGGAGGCTTTGAGCTGGGAAATACAGAGGTTAGATGATGACCTCTGAGTGTATGTATCCAGCTCCTTGGATGTCAATCAAAGCAAAGGGGCTTTAACTGGGGCAGGAGGATCTGGGATGAGCTCTGGGGTAGGACTTCTGCCCAGTGAGAGGTGCTAAGTGCGGGAACAAGTTATGGGAGGTAAGTGTGGAATTCCCTTCTAGGAGCCTTTAAGAACAGGCCAAATCCTCTGCCATCTGAGGCTAAGCGTAGAGAATTGATGAGGCCCCTTGTGATGGCCTCGCTAAGCCTCCTTAGAAAACTACAAATCTGCTATGTCAACTTGTCATTAAACTCCATTACTCAAGGCTCTCTTTTCCTGACAAAATTTTCCTTGGCCATCAGGTGGTGATAGTTCAACAGAAATAAGACTGTACAGGACTTCTTAGAGCCACGAGAGAAAGCATTAAGAGTTTAAGAGGCTGTGGTACCAAGACAGGGAGACCTTTCTGGATCTCCTGGGCTCCTACTCTGATCACTATTGGTCAGACCACAGGGCAGGGCCCCACTGCCCAGTGAATCCTGGGCGGATGAGGTGGGTGCACTTTCTCAAGGAGGCATGGCCTGGAGCAGTCAGACCAAGGCCTTTTGATCTGCAGCGTTTCTCCCAGACTAGGGAGGTCTATCACTCCAGGGGTAAAAGACCTATAGGGAGAAGCCACTGATCTTTTATTTTGCCTGTCTACTCCCTGGACTGTTACTTTTTCAAGGGCAGGGATTATGTCTATCTTGTACACAGCCATACTTCCAGCACCTAATACAGTGAATTAGTTGTATGTACTAGAAGCTCAATATATATTTGTTGAACAGAGGAATGAATGAATAGTAAGCCAGTCCCTGGCTTCTTGGGGCTTTACCAGTACTTGGCTTCCTTGAGCAAATTGGTACTTGAGCTTCTTGCCTTTTTCCTCAGGGTTTTGCCAAAAAACTTGCGCAAGACCTGCGGCTAACACATATTTGCTGAATTATGGACTCCCTTGACAGTATAACTGTGCCTCTGGTGGACACCAGGGATCCTGCTGAGTTTGGTCAAGAAGAGTGGACCCAAACGCGTTAAACGCCTCAGTCCTCATCTGTATCTATTGAGGTTATTTGGTTTTGATTATTTTTTCATCTTATACATTTTGTTTTTGTTTTAAATTTTTATTGGAGTATAGTTGATTTACAATGTTGTGTTAGTTTCAGGTGTCCAGCAAAGTGAATCAGTTATGCATATAATCCACTCTTTTTTAGATTCTTTTCCCATATAGGCCATTACAGAGTACTGAGTAGAGTTCCCTGTGCTATACAGTAGGTCCTTATTAATTATCTATTTTATATATAATAGTGTGTATATGTCAATACCAATCTCCCAGTTTATCCCTCCCCGCCTTATTCCCGGTAACCGTAAGTTTGTTTTCTACGTCTGTGACTCTATTTCTATGGAGTTTTAAGTTCTGAATTCCAGTCCCTCCCATGTCACTACAGTGAAGGGTGTGTGGTGGGAAAGTGGCAAGAGGTGGTGCTGGAGAAGCAAGTTGGGGCCAGACTGTGAAGGGCTTACCGTGTGAATTCATTTGGCAGGGAGTGTGTTCGGTCAGTTTCTAACAGTGTTCTGCACAACTCCAGGCACAAAGTATGTGCTCAGTAAAAGATGCATGATTTCTAATTGTGCAGGACTGTGCAGAAGGGATGGAAAATGTAGACCTGGCTCTAAGCTCAGCCCCCTGGAATGGCTCAATTAATACTCTCTGAGGGGTAGAAGAGAAAGAATCCCTATTTCCATTGGTTTCTTATTTGTATTTGTTTACCCACATCTGGACTAACTAAAGGAGCCGGTTCTGGGTTCTTCCATGTTGCTTTGCACTATCTCAGAGGAAAATGGCTCAAACCCTGTAAGCTCTGGTATGATGCAGAGAGCTCTGATGTCAGTGCCCAAAGTGCGTCAGCAGCAAAAGGCATCCCCAAGGTCAGGCCCCACCAGGCAGGGAACTGGGCATCAAAGGCAGGCCCCCCTCTCTCTCTCCAAACTCTGGGGCACCCACTCTCGGGACTCTGGTCTCTGCACCACCTTGGGAAAATGCTGAAACTGCAGAGGCCCATTGAAAGGCTCTGTGTCAGGTGACCTGCCTCTCTCCTTCATCCTTCACATTAATCTGCCCCTGAGCCATGGCCTGCATCTGCCCCTTCTCTCCATCCCCTCTGCTTCTCATCATTTCTCCTCTGGATTCCTGTGATAATCACGTCTCAAAACTCTACTCCCTGCCTCTGATCTCACCACTTCCAGCCCATCCTCCACATAGGCAGCCAGAGAGATCCTTCTAGAACACAAACCTATTCATGCCACACCCCTGGATAAACCTGTCTGATCGCTCCCCATCGCTGTGTGGCGTTCCAGGTCCTCTGACCTCCGTCCACACTTCAGGTCTTACCTGTATCCTCTCCCCGTGCGCTCCCCACTCCAGCCTCATCTTGTCACTGTCCCTCAAGCCACCATGTTCCATCCTCCACTTGGCACCTTTGGTCAGACTCTTCATCCACCTGAGATGCCTTTCTCCTACTTGGTGAAATTCTCATCTAAGGACCAGTTCAGATGTCACTTCTTCCTGGAAGGCTTCTTCCATTGTCCCAAGCAGGCCTCACATAAATTATTTTCTATGACAGAGGGCTGTGCTCTTGTCTGTCTCCCCTCCTTCAGACCATGAGCTCCTTGAGAACAAGAATTGTACCTTATTTCTTTCTGTATTCCATTCCTCTCACTGCCCTGCAGAGTGCTTGGCACATATTAGGGGCATAATAAGTATCTGGAGAATTGTAAAATTAATTGAGTCCACAGGATGGACATAGAGACTGCCTCGTGGGGACAGCCTTTTCAGTCTAGAAGGGCAGACAGAAGTTGAGGAGGGACACGATTGAAAGCAATGAAACTCTGAGAACAGAGGGGGTGGTACATGAACTCCTGGGCTGTGTCTGTCCCTTGGTGCCTGGACCGGTCATTGTCTCTTGCTCTCAGATCCATGCCTGCCCTTCTCCTGCAGCTGTTTTTCAGGCCCCCTGGCACTGCCTTCTATTTTTGGCAGAAGACTGGAGCCTGGCGGGAAGGGAGAAGTCAGGGCATTTCCCCTTCTCTCTGCTGTGGGCAGAGGAGGGCATTTCTGGCCGTGGCTGAATCTGCATGACTGTTCTAGATCCCTGCTGGACATACCTCCCTCCGTGGTCTCACTTCCTGCTGCGCAGCCTCTGCTGTGGTCCTAGCTCGGGCTGGATGGTCCTGGCTTCTGGGTTTTGGTAACACCATCATCCCCCTGTGTCCTGCAGCCCTTGGAGGACGCTGGCCTCCTGCTGTTGTTAATTTTGGGGTTGCTTCATCATTCCTGTTTGGCTTTTGAGCTCTTTCATCCCCATTGTGGCCCATCATCTGCATTAAATTCCCTGTGTTTGAAATACTAGAATGGTTTCAGTTTTCTTGACTGTCCATTGCAGTCTTGCTGAGACCACATGGAGCTTCAGCCCTGGGGTTCCTGGACTAGCCTCTGTCCTTGCTTCTACTCACAGGGGTCCCTTGCCTTGACCAGAGTGTTCCTGCAAGGCAGCCATTAGAGGTCAATATAAGAGCCAGAGTGGTGCCCTGTTGTCATGTGCCTTATGATTCCCTTTGGGTGATCTTGGAGATCTGATCCTCGGCTGAACCAATTTTTCCATGCCTTTTGGTTCCTATGAAGGAGGATCTTAGATCCTGGAAGGACGAGGTAGGGGTGGCGGTGCAAGACCACAACCCACACGTAGCCACTACTTTCAGGAAGCTAATCTCCTTCTGTGCCTCGACACGTAGAAGAAAACTGTTTGAAATACATTCAGAGGGTAGTAAACTTCTGGAATTCATTATGTCAAGAGCTGGTGTTGATAGGATATATAAAATCCTTCCTGAGAGGCCTGGCTGAACTCAACAATTGATCTGTGTAGGATTACTAAGGGGAATGAGTCTGTCATGTGGCCATCCTCACCGTAGAACAGTGATAACGTATCTTAGGGGACCCCACTGGAGCCAGGACCTGGGCTGGTTGGCCCCAAGGATGACCCCATGGGTGGTTCCCACACTCCTTTGCAGGATGGCAGGAGGTGAAGAGACTCTTCCAACTTCTGGTGGAGTTAAAGATGTGTGGATTGAGATGAGAAGAGTGAGGCTGGAGAGGAGTTAGATGGGACACTTGAAGCAAGTGGATGGGACCAGGTGCAAGCTTCCCTTGGAGTGGAGAAATGCAAATATTGAAAGCTTCAGTTTAAGTCAACATGACTCTTATTGGGCAAGGGGATGGGAAAAGAGGAAGAGCACAGACAGGGTGAGGAAAAGAGATCTGGAGACCAGAAAAGAGAAGGCCATTTCCGCAAGGGTCATTGTGGAGAGAGTATGCCAGCAAAGACAGGAACTCAACACAGATGACCATGCTATAAGATAGAAACTTTTGGGACCTCCATGGGCCAGGTATGTGGGAACGCAGAGGTGAAAGTGACATAGTTCCTCACTCACGCTCTAGTTGTGGAGACAGGTAATAAAAAAGACGGTCATGATTCCATGTGGTAAGTATTCTCATGCGTGGTGTGCCCATTGCTACGGAAGTTTGAAGAACTACCCAGGCATCCACCAAGGCCAACTTGGGAGGTCAGGGAAAGCTTCCAGGAGGAAGGGACTTCTGGGTGGAGTCTTGAAGGATGAGTTTCAGTTATCCAGGACAAGAGGAAGCAGTGAAGGTGTGGAAGGATGTTGAGGGCATCCGGAGGGTGGTACTCAAAGGCCTGAAGTGAGTGAGAGAGTAGGGCCAGTCTTGGGAGCTGGAGTGTGGAGTAGGGAGCTACATGGCAGAGTGGTGATGGGGATCCTGTGAAGTGAAGAGGTGAGTGATGGTGGAGTGTGTCTTGAAAAGCCTGATGCTACTCTAGGAGTTTGGGGACTGTTCTCCTGTGAGCAGTGGGGAGCTGAGAAAGGAATATGGCAGAAGAGTGATATACTCAGATTGGTGGTTTAGAGAGATGACCCTGACTGCAAAAGTTCAGACTGAGGCGGGGAGACTGCACGGGTGCTTGTGATGGTTCATCTGAGACTCTAGTCTAGCTGATAGTTAGGTCTGGTCCCGCCTCTGACCAGGATCCGTGGGACTCCAACGGGGGCAGAAGTGAGAGAAATGTCAGGGCTGGCCAGGCTCTGAGATGGGCATCCAATCTCGTGCACAGAGTGCTCTGTCCTCCACAGCCGACGTGGGTCTGACCTCCTGTGACTCAGTGGGGCGAGTGCTTTGCAGGTGGAGGCGAAGGTTTAATAGCTGCTGATGAGTTGTGAGAGTGCGGGTTTTTCGGGAATGGATGTGAAGGAGGCAACTGTATACAGCTCAATTCCTTTATTAACTTAATGAGTTTGGCTGCTTTCCTGGAAATGCAAGCACCATTTGGCACCATCACTGCTGCTTCAGAAAGGGTGTCATTAAACTGAGAATCTGTAGGAATGCACAATGGTGATAAACGAAGCTGCTTGGGAGATTACAGAGCATCATGCAGACTTTGCAAGGACCTTCAAAACGGAGAACACTCTCGCTCTGAGGTCAGTATGCAGCTAGGGGCTGGGGGTGGGGTGGTGGAAACCAGAACAATTATCTGGATGACCCAATCCAAGCAGGTAGTAATGAGGAATATTTGAAGGACTAATATTAAAGTTATACCAAAGTAAAGCTGAAGCAGAGACTTCAAAGGGACCAGACCACCTCCCAGCCCCCCATTCACTAATGCAACCCCTAGTCCATGTTTCTAAAGGCAGGACCTAAGTGTGGGGGATTTATTCTTTCCATAACCTGGCTCTGCATCAGATTGTCCTCGTGGTTCCCAGACCCACCGGGAGAACCTTGAGATAAATTAGTTCTTCCAAACATGAGACCAGACTTGGAAAACCAAGGGCTGGGACCAGATCATTGGGCAAGATGGGAACAGAAATCTCTCTTCCTGTTTCTTTTGTTCTTTGGACTGGGTGGGGACTTGAAATTAGGGGGAGACTGGGGCAGTCATTGGGCTTTTGAATTCATCATATTGTTGTGAAACTCTTTCTTTCTGAATTGAGTCTGAACCCGAGAGTTGCATGTGGACACCATGGGACAATAAAACCTTCCCAGATGACGTCAGCCAAAAGACTTTGTCATAACTTACGTTATGCCAGGTTCCCAGGAGCCACAGCTGCAGGGAGTGTGGGACGAAGCGGTCCCGGCAACCCCCTCTTACGCTCTCTCTGGCCCTCCCAGCAAGCCTGTAAAGGTGGTAGTGGTCAGTACTTTGCAGGTGAGAAGTGGAGGCTCAGAGAGGTAAAGATGCTTGGCAAAGTCTACTTAGTTGGATTGAACTCAGATTGTCTTATGCTGAAGTTCGTCCCTCCAAACCTGTATCCGTCCTTGCTGATGAGGAAGGTGTATATATGGTTAGGGGGAAGGGTAAGCTGTGACAAAGCGAGAGAGTGGCATGGACATATATACACTACCAAACGTAAAACAGATAGCTGGTGGGAAGCAGCCGCATAGCACAGGGAGATCAGCTCGGTGCTTTGTGACCACCTAGAGGGGTGGGATAGGGAGGGTGGGAGGGAGATGCAAGAGGGAAGAGATATGGGAACATATGTTTATGTATTGCTGATTCACTTTGTTACAAAGCAGAAACTAACACACCATTGTAAAGCAATTATACTCCAATAAAGATGTAAAAAAAAAAGTCCACGTAAAGTCAGGGGTTTTTTTTTGTTCATTAAAAAAAAAATTTTTTTTTTTGCCACGCGGCATGCAGGATCTTATTTCCCTGACCAGGGATTGAATCCGTGCCCCCTGCAGTGGGATCGCAGACTCTTAACCCCTGGGCCACCACGGAAGTCCCTTAAAGTCAGGTTAGAGCTCAACCCAGCCTGAGAAAAGTGTCTGTGATTCCCTCCATCCATCCCCTCTTGGCTCCCATCCCAGGCAAGGATTCCACATGGTTGGGCGCTTTTGTAAAATTTTTAATTTTTCAATTACATGCTCATTGTAACAAATCCAAACCACACAAAAGTGGATAAAACAGGTGGAGAAAGGCCCCTCCTCCTTCTCCCAGTTCGAGAACTTTTTTATGCTTATGACACATTGAGTAGTGGTTGAAGGTGCCTCTCAGGGATCAGACGGCCAGGCTGGACACTGGGCTTCACCTCTTTCTAAATTCACAGCCCTGGGAAAATTACGTAACTTCCTGATGCCTCAGTTTCTTTTTCTGAAAAAATGGTATAAGAGTACTCATCTCATCAGGTTGTTGTAAGGATTAAATATTTAGATAAGTGCCTGGCAAAGAATACGTATTCAATAAATCATTAGCTATTTTTATTATATATGGCTTTTAAAATCCAAAATGAGTATTAACACTATACATATTGTGCTGCAACTTCCCTTTTCACTTTACAATATGTTGTAGATTTCGTTCCAAGCCTGTACATATGGCACTTTTAAAAATGGTGGTGTAGAATTTTATTTGTATGGAGGTACTATAATTTATTCATTCAGATACGGACAGACATTGAAATCATTTCCACTTTTTCTTTGTTTTTATAAACAATGTTACAACATTGTGCTTTTGTAAGATACACATTCTCTAGAGTTGGGATCACAGGATTTTAGGATATATATATATATTTATATTTATGTAGATAGATTTAAAAATTGATTACATATTTACAAATTGTTGCCAAAATATGTTGCCCATTATATTCTCACTGACAGCGTAAGAAAACCTGTTTACTCAACCTTAACCAGCACTGAATTTACTCATAACTACTGGATTAAAGACATATCCAACTAACTTTGTCCATGATAAAGATGTTCATCCAAAAGTAAGCTAGGTCCCTACTTTACACCATTGAAATGCTCAAATGGTATAAACGAAACCAGCAACCCACAGAAAAGGATGGCAAAGGACATAAAGCCTTTTTAGCACAATTTTGAACTAAAGATGACTATGCCCAGGGAGCGCTATTCAAACATTCTCTAATCCTTATGACACCTACTCATTACTACCCCTCCCCCCATTTTAGAGATTAGAAAACTAAGGCATTGAGAGATCAAGTATCTCGGGGTTCTAAGAGCAGAAAGAGAGCAGAAGCCCCAGGGCACAAACACTTTTCAAGTGTCCTCTTGCCTCACTTTTGCAATTATACCATTAACCGGAACAAGTCACATGTCGAGTTCAGGATCAGGTGGGGGGAAGAAAACTCAGTGGGGTGGATACAAGAAGGAGTGAGCAAATTTGGAGCCATAAATGCAACAATATACCACAGCAAGGGGACTTGATGTTGGGGAAAGAGCCACGATTTATTTCTACAAAGCATGCAAAAGGAAAAGGTGGTTCTAGAGACAGTGCAGGATGTAGGATAGTTTGATTTCAATACAACAGGGGCTAAATTGGACATATTGGAGGAAATTTGGAGAGAAGGGTTAGTTAAGCCCATTAGGCAGGGAGAAAAGGGTTAGCATTTAGGACTGCAAATAAGGATCAAGGGACCTTACTATCTGTTTAACTTTTAATCAGTGCCCGGCTCTGGACTAGGCATGTTGTATGCATTGTCTCATTTAATCCTTAGAGATGCAGGTGAGAAAACAGGCTCAGAGAGGTTAAGCAACTTGCCCAAGGTCCCACAGTGAGTAAATGTAGATTTGAGCCTAGTTCTCTCTGGCTCCCAGGCCTGAGGGAACCAGGGATTGGCAGGATGGCAGTGAGAGAGGAGGAGAGAAAGGAGTGCTGAATCGCAGAGATCTGTAGCATCAAGTCACTTCCGTGCTGGGCAGAATGAGCCTGGATGAAGATGCCTCCTGACAGCACAGAGGCTTAGATGGTGAGTTCCTGGGGACAGCAGCCACTTTCTACTGCAGCCCTCCTGCCTGGCAGCATCTGGCAGAGTAATAACACCTAGCGCTGAGGGAGAGAGTCCTGTGTGCCAGGTGCCATGCTGAGGCTTTACAGCCCTCGTCTCAGTCCCCACAACAGTACAGAAGTGGTAGATCTGCTATTACCCCCATTCTGTACATGGGACAACGGCAGTCAGAGGATTAGGTACCACGTTCATATTCACAAAGTGAGCGGAGAAGCAGGGCTGGGAGGCAGGGTTGTGGGGCCCTAGGTTCACGCTCTAAAATGCTCAGCGACACTGCCTCACGGAGAGAGCAGATGCGCCAAAGGTGGGAAGTAGTGGGAGACGGAGCATCTGCATATGGAAACCCTCACGGTGAGGAGTTTGAAGCTTCACCATCGTAAACATGTGGGGGCTTATCACTACCAGCTGAGAATTGGACTAAGTGTTTTATGTATTTCAATTAATCCTCAAAAAGTACTTGGGTTCGCCCATTTTAGAGACGAGGAAACTGAGGACCATTTGCTAAAAACCATACCACGCCACTAACATGTGCTAAAGCTGTCGGCAAACCTGGTCCTGGCTGACCTCAAAGCCTGTGCTTACCCGCTGTGCTCTCCATTACTGCATTACCCATCGTACTGTGGCTCCTCCTGGCTGAGCCTGACAGTTAACGCCCAAATACCCTTCAAGTGCGCAGAAAAGGAGCGAGGCCCCGGATCTCCAAGGACTGGGGACTTAGTTCAGGTAAAGGAAGTCTGGATGTAGATTCTCTGTGGGAGGGGCACAGGTGAGCTCCAGACCTCCCCATCCTGGGAGGAGAGTTCCTATGAGCTCGAATAAACCAGATCAGGTCCTTTTGCCGTACTCTAAATCTCCAGTGCTGGGCCAGCCATGCAGGCAGGAGTTGAGCAGGAAATGTGTCTTCCCTCTACATCCAATATTTCCCACAACCTTTTCCTCCCCAAAGTCATTAATAACAATCTTCATCACCACAGCATATGCTAACGATTTATTATTACACGGGTAGTAGAACATTTTCATATACACAACATTTTTCATCCCAGGTTGAGTTAATCACAAATGACTCACAAGCAAGGAGCATTTCCTCCAGCAATCCATTGCAAACAATGGTGTCTTGTTCTCCCTTCTCCACCTGCAGCAGGGATTTGCTGCCTTTCTCCAGCTTCTACGACCTTCCCTCATGTGTATCACCATTGCTCTAAATGAGTCACACAAACCAACGGAAAAGCACTCTGAGACTTTTGACTCAGTAACTTCTTCCTGCTAAAAGCAAGTTCAAAAAATATGGGAGCCCATTTTGAAAACTGAGTCCAAAAGTTTCTCATCGAATGGATCAAGAACCCCAGGGATTGCTCTCACCACCTACGTCCATAAGATGTACAAGAAATCATGGTGTTTTGGAGGTGACTGAGGGACCTTAAAGTTCATTTAGGCAGTGAGGTGACAGAATGCTGCTGGGTGGGAGCAGGGCTGCACTGAGCATAGCTTTCCGAATTGGTGCATTTCCCACAATTTCAAGGTAATAAAATAGTGATTGCAAATACCTAATGTTTATATAGTTCTACTATGTGCCAGGCATGGTTCTAAGTCATATATATCTATATAGGTATATTACACAGCATCTCACAACCCTTCTGAAGTAACAACTATTAGTATTCCCATTTTACAGATGAGGAAACTGAGGCACCAATTACTAAGTGACTTGTAACTTGCCCAACATCATACAGCTGATAAGGGGTGGAGTCAGGATTCAGATCCAGGTGATCCCACTCTAGTCTGAACTCTTATCTACTCTGCTGTCCCGACTTTCTGTAGCATGTAACCTAAATGTTTTCATATTTTGATATGGTGATTCTGAAGACTATAAATAAAGACATTGTGTGAACAAAGACCGTGAGTTTTATAGAAAAGGCAGTCAAAGGGTTACACCTTTTTTAGGGCTCTCTACCCCCACCAGACAATGGGAACCTCCTGTCTTCTCACTCAATGGAATCACCTTCCTCAGTCCTGTCTCTGTGAGGGATCCTAGTGGAGAGGACCTTCTTGGATTTGGAGAACCTGGATTTGAGGTCTGGTGTCATCCCTTTCTGGCTAAGTGGTGGGAAAGGACACCAGTCTGGGTCTGGGCGTGGTCTTCCACTAACAAGTTATGTGCCCTCGGGCATGTTGCTTTTCTCTCTTGGTCTTAATTTCTGCATTTGCAGAATGAAGGGATTGAACTGGATGATTACCAATGTCACATCTTGCTCCATCAGAGCGATTCTAGTGCAGGTGACAAAAATCATTCATCTGGTGAACCAACTTCAGATCATTTTGGTGGTGGCCATCTTCTGGAGAGCAATTTTGAATTCAAATTCAGGCTCAGAGGAAAAGAATCTGCCCCAGACCCTGCAGGAGGTCTGGGGACTGTTCTTACAGATATTTGACACTCCAGTCCTGCTAACCCCACTTTTCAGATGAGGAAGCCAAGGCTAAGTGGTTTTCCTAAGGCCCTACAGTGTGGCAATGATGGAATTGGGGCCAGAAGCCAGTTCTTCTACATATTTATTATTTAACAGTCACTGTATTAGGAGCTGGCGTATTAGCTAATAATGGCTGACATTTACTGAAAGTTCACTATGTCCTCACCATGTGTGGTACATTAAATTATTGTTTAGCACATCTTCCTTTCTCCTCAATCTCCAATCCAGAGAAAAGTGAGTGAGAAATATGTGCTTGTTGTCATATGACCCTGAGATTTTATGGTTGTTATGCAGCAATAGCTAACTGATACAGACATTGGTTCCTAAAGTAGAATCCTCCTATAACAAAACCCTGAAATATGTGGCTTTGAGACATAGTGAGGAAAGTGTTTTAGGAGGTTGGTAAAATAGCACTCGTGTTATTTGATAGTGAAACATTTGGTAAAGCTGTCCCTTGCAATAACCTACAAGGTAGAAAAATCTGCCTAAAGCATTTGTCAAGTTTGGTAAAGAGATTTTCAGGCAAGATGTTGGAAGTATGACCTGGCTGCTGCTAGATGCATTTGAAAGAGATAAGTTCAAAAAGGAATTGGTCAGTTTGCAGGCAGAATTTCAAGGGACTGTAGAGAGCCCAGAGATTGCCAGGTTGGAAAATAAAATGATTTTCACCAAATCAAAAGTGTGGCCGTTACAACACAGCCTTGGGGAGAAGACCAAATTTAGGGCTTTGTATGTAAGACTGTGTGGGTTGCACAATAGCCGGCTGATAGGTACTCTAGCAATCACTTTGCATGTATTATCTCATATAATACTTATAATAACCCTATGATATAATAATCACGTAAAACGTAGTTTATTATTCAGGTATGGTGAGGCCAGCTGACAGATCAGGAGTTAGTTACCATTGAAAAGATAGTCTGTTACTCACAGTTGAGAAGAGGAGGGGCCATGCCATGCCATGCAGGGTCACATGGGGAAGCACCAGTGTTGCCTTAGAGACAGAGGGAATAAAGTGGATAAGAGTCTTTATTGTGGTTTCTGGGAAGGGACAGGCAAGACAAAGTAAGCAGGAGATTTAGGATTGGCTAGTTTGGATAATTTCAGCAGGCTCTGGGGTATAGGGACTGTCCTGAGTTTTCTGGTGTTCAGGCATGTCTGGTGAACAGGCATGGTGTTCATGTATGTCTATGTACAGGGCACACGAGGACACACACGTATACCTCTACATGATGTGCGTGTGTGGGGATTTCAGGCCTGAAATTAGAACCCTTGGAACCCATCCAGCCGGCTCCTTCCTGAGCCAGGCCCTGGGCAGAGAGGTAGCACAGGAGCCCCCGACGGGAACCATTAATTTGCTCTTTTCTCGCTGGGCCTGGAGTAAAATGAAGCTTGTTTTCCCTGTCTACACGATGAGAAGAAGTGTATCGGTTTTTCCTCACTTCTGATTGTTCACATTAGAGGCTTGTTTCTAGGTAATTGACATCCAGATCATTCGTTTTACAGCACAAACATATTTTACGCGTCTCTTTCCCCTTTGAGACATAGTCCTGGGTGGACCTGAAACAAGTCCATTTTGTAGCTAGGTGCTTCCTTGCATAGAGAACATCCCTCAAAGAGCAAGTTCAGCTGCTCTGGTGGCCCCCTTTCAATTGCTTCTTTGTTCGCCCATCGATGTGTCCAAAACACTGTGTTGAGTGCCAGTGATTTGTGGACAGAATCCAAGGGGTGGGCCAGGCTGCGGTTGAGGGGCACCAGGCAGTCCTCACTTGCAGAACCATCAGTCCAAGATTGTCATGTCAGCCTAGAGGAGGCCTTCCTCCCATCCTCCTTAGGAAGCAGTGAGGAAATTCAGGGATGAGAGAAAAGGAAGAGGAAGGGGAGAGGACAGGGTCAAGATTCGAAACACAAGGCCAGCAGTGTTCCTTTTCCTAGCCTTGGCTCACTTGCGTTAACATGGCAAAGGGTGCGGCCCATCTTCCACATCCAACCATCCTCATTCTCAAAAAGAATTAGTCTTCTCCGAGCCTCTGAACTAGGAGGATGCCTCCTTCCTCTGGTCCCCTCCTTCCCAGGTCAGCATCTGACCCCTTTCTTACATTTTGACCTAGGTATCAATACACATTCATTGTGATGTAATTTCTTTGAAGGCACGAACCATTCCTGACTCTGTCCCCAGCTTCCCCAGGAAGGACATCTAATACCACCACCTGTGCACTGGGTTCACCCTCATTCCTTGGTGCAAATCCTGAGAGCTCCGTGGGATGGAAAATGGTAGCCACCACTTCCAGATGATGCTGACATTTGTCTAGACACCTAGCATGGACCCCCATCCCAAACCCTGGTTTGTTGTCGTCTCCCTGAGGTCTTCTTAGCTTGATTCAAGGCTAATTTCCCTCCTTCGAGGTGGAGTGAAGAGCAGTAACTTCTTCTCACCTTTCCGTGGAAAGCTCAGGTCCCCAAGCATTAGTGTCACCTCGTTCCAGGAGGAGGAGGTGAGAGAGGGAGGAGGGAAGATCCAGGCTCAAAGGCAATAAAGGGTTATAGCTTTTCACCACCCCGCAGAGGCGTAGACATCTTTCTGGCAGCCTGTGGGCCCTGGAGGAACTGGGGTACCTTGTGTGCTCATGGGAGGATCTGGGATTCTTCCAGAAGCCTCAGCTTGGCAACAATAGCGGTAGGCATTGCGGTGGTGGGCATCTTTTATCACTTTAGATGGCCCCAGAGAGTCACAGAACTTTTTTTTTTTTTTTTTGGGCCCCAGGATCTTAGTTCCCTGACCAGGGATTGAACCCGGGCCCATGGCAGTGAAAGCCTAGAGTCCTAAGCATTGGACCGCCAGGGAATTCCTCATGGAACTTTCTCACATGGGGCAAACCAAGGACTGCTTCTTGCCTCCCCAATATCCATCCCCCTCTTTGTCCTTCATAGCAGAACCCCAATTCTATTCCATGTGCAATGGGCCTGAACTAACTAAAGGACTAAGCTTTCTGGCAGCTACTGGTGCCCAGTTGATTGGGAAGAGAAGTGGGTGAGTAGAGCTTCTGAGACAGTGTGTTAATGGAGGGAAAGAGTGTTCATATGACTTCTCCCTCTTTCCTCTCCTTCTGCCTGATTTCTGCTTGGAACTCACGTGTGGCTAAAGCTCCAGCAAACATCCTGGGTCATGAGTGGCCTTGAGGACGGAGGTCACGGTCTAAGGATAGTGGAGCAGAAAGAGTGAAGATCTTAACTCCTAATTACTGTGGAAAACTTTCTACTGCCCATCTTGGGGCTTCTTTTATGTGAGAGGGAAATAAATGGTTATTTCCAGTTTCTGTAACTACTTTCTGAATGCAACTTCTGATGTATCAGGCTATCCAGTCGTAGCTCTTACCGAGAGCAGCCAGGTATTCAGGGGCTGGGTAACCGTGCACATGTAATCGACTGATCTTTTAAAATTCTATTACTAAAACCCAAACATGCTCTTTCATCTCCAGCAGAGCTTGGGGTCTAAATTTAGACTGTTGCCTCACGATGAGGCTGCCTCCGTCTGCTCTTAATTTAAGGCTTATAGGCGTCTCAGTAAATTGGGGATGGTCAGGTCACCAAAGGGAGAAAGCATTGTTAAAGAGTGGCAGGTGCAGGGGAGCTGAAGATCCCGGGGGATTTTTCCAGAGACTTCAATATAGGTCTTCAGAGTAAAGTCGCAACTTACATGGGCTAAAGGTGCCAGGAGTGCCAAGCAGCCAGGCTGTATAGCCCAGCAGAGCTCACTGCCCTTCACCTAGGCTGTGTGTGAACACGTGCAGGCCTGGCTCTCAGTACCTGTTTACCTGGATGGGTTATTAAGGTCAGTGCTGCTTCTGAATGGTTGGTGCCTGTGCCATGCTAGTTAACTATTTTTTTTTTTTTTTGGCCGCACCACGCCGCTTGTGGGATCTCAGTTCCCTGACCAGGGATTGAACCCGGGCCGTGGCAGTGAAAGCCCAGAATCCTAACCACTAGGTCACCAGGGAACTCCTTAGTTAACCATTTTGAATGTCACTCCTGCGTAGCACAAGGCTGTTAAATCTGACAACCTCCTCCCTTGATGATGTACTACTTCGTCCTCAGGTCCGTCCTGAACCCATGGCATCCAACCAGAGTTCAAACTCTACGTTCATATTAATGATTTATTCTACACTTGTGCATCTCTCCACAACATGGAGAGGAGGGTAATGGCCTGAGCGGGTGTCTTAAAGTGTATAATTCCCAGACTCCTTCTGTGGTTTTAATTCCCTATTTGTCTCTTGATCAGTACAGGTATGCTTTGATTGGGAATTCATTATATCCCACCTGTACAGCCATCTTTTTCTCTGTGGCAAAAATGATGAGCTCTTTATCTTCAAACATATAGACAGCCACCTAGTGTACAGTGTTGTGTCCTTCAGACAACGTTCTGCCTTCTGAAATAGACATCCGCTCAGCATGTGCAAGTACCAGCCCCAAATCTACTTGGAGACGGGGCCTCTCCAAGCCTGTCGTATTAGCTGAAGCGGGACACTTAGAGCTGATCACCGCATTACCGTGGTACTGATGTATAGCCCGGACCCCCGAGTTAGACGGCACAACACTGAGAAAGTGAGCGCTTCAGAAGAAGTTCTCTGCAGCATTAGGGATGCTCCATCGTCAACAGCGTTTCAATATTCTCTCCAGAGGAGCTAACAACACTGACAAAATACATCACACTGCCTTTCCCTTCCACACATCCAGATAAAAGACACCGCGTCTTGATGTGGGGCACATCCTGTGGTGATGACAAAACATTATCTTTTCTTTATGAATAACAGAAGACATTTGGCTTGCTCATAATCTTTTAAAAACTGTAGTCATAGTCATACATGTATTGCCCGTTAATATGAGATTTTTTTCCCTCTTAAAGACAATAGCCTATTTTACAGTGTGTTGTTAGCCCTCCAACTGTGCAATATCCATTAGATTTGAGACTCAACCAAAGCCAGAGATAGAAAAAAAAAATTGTCTTTGCTAATGGTGAGATTCTTGGCTATTACCCCTGTGGGGTGACATAAAAGCCAGATGCTTTTTGGCCAAAATTTGTAGTTTAGAACAAAAGAGAAAAGTCTCTGATGGAAAGAATCATCAGTGATTGTACACAACTTGGGAGGTGGTCTGCCTACGTTGGCCATTTTCCTAAGGAAATAACTCAGGTTTTAGAAGAAGGAACGAAGATGGAGGAGAAACTCCGTGTGTATCCAAGCTCGGGGGTGTTCTGTCCTGTAGCATCAATGTGGCATTGCTGTGTGCTTGTGGTGGGAGGGAAAGGGTGTTCCACAGACACGGCACAGAGTTTCTCTTCTTGTGGCTGACACACTTCACTGAGGGTATGGGGAATTTGTAAGAGCAGGCAGGAAGATGTGGGTGCTCAGTGCAGAACAGATGAAAGAAGTGGGGTCGATAAGCCTGGAGAGGGTAGCGGGAGGCTTTCAGGAAAATGATAGCTAATTTCTTTCATTTTATCAGCTTTATTGAGATGCAACTGACAGATAAAATCATAAGATATTTAAAATGTACATTGTGATGATTTGATATATGTATACATTGTGAAAGGATTGCTCTCGTCTAGTTAATCGACGATGATGTCCAATTTCAAATATCTGAGAGGCTATTTGGGAGGAGAGGGATTTGACTTGTTTTGTGTGGTCCTGAGAGAAGGTCCTGGTACCTGTTGGTGGGAGGACACCAAAGGGAAGAATATTTTAGTCAGTCTGAGGAAGAGCTTTCTCCTTGTTGCCCAAAGATGGCATGGGATGCATGAGCAGCTGTGGTGCCTTGGGCCGGATACCCTGGGACATGACTCTGAGATGAATTCATGAATGTCGGAAGTTTAAAGGGAGTGTCCTTGTCATCAGTATCTGGGGGGAGAGGCAAAGGAAGTGTGACTGGGCACAGAGAACTGAGCTGTGATGAGCTGTGATGAGGCTTCAGCTGATCCCATAGGGAGCCTTGGAGCAGGGATGGCCCTTTAGCACTGTCCTGGATTGAGGCAAGGGAGCTGGCCATTGGGAACCTTACACTGACCAGTCATTGGATGCAGTTATCCCCTGGGGAGGCAGGGGTGACCTTGTATAAGACTGCTCTCTTCAGCTGAGGGCAATTCCAGGAGAACAACTCATCTGAAGGTCATCAACCGCCAACATTCCTGGAAGCTGGGGAAATGAATGCCTTGGGCCTGAAGCGGGGGAGCCGGGAAGTGCAACATCACTAGTGGGATATAGTGGATTCACCACAGCATCCACTAGAGATGCCTGCTTGATGGAGACGTTGTGATTTCTCCATCATGTGACTTCTGATGGTCCTTCCAGTGTTCACGTTCTATAATAAAATATAGAAGATCTATAGAAGATCCCATTCATCCCCCATGTGGCCTCCAGCATGGGTCTTGGATGAAATCAGGAGTACCGTTTGCTTAGCTTCTAGCTTAAAACTCTTAGCTCCTAGGCAACATCTGATCGATAGTCTTTGGTTCCAGAAAGAACAGTTCATTCATTCAACTTTCCTTAAAACAATATTCGGAGTTCCCTGGTGGTCTAGTGGTTAGTACTGGTGCTTTCACTGAAGAGGCCTGGGTTCAATCCCTGGTCAGGAAACTGAGATTTCCTCAAGCTGTGCAGCGTGGCCAACCCTGCCCCGCCTCTGCCCCCAACCCCAAAACCCCAACAATATTAATTTTTTTTTTTTGCGGTACTCAGGATTCTCACTGCTGTGGCCTCTCCCGTTGCGGAGCACAGGCTCCGGATGCGCAGGCTCAGCGGCCATGGCTCACGGGCCCAGCCGCTCTGCGGCATGTGGGATCTTCCCGGACCGGGGCACGATCCTGCGTCCCCTGCATCGGCAGGCGGACTCTCAACCACTGCGCCACCAGGGAAGCCCCCAACAATATTAATTGAGTGTCTTCCTCTAGGAGCTAGAAACACAAATATGAACAGAGTCTCCACCTTCTATTGGGAGACACAGAAAACAATAAACAAATAAGATAATCCTGGTGAGGGGATATAGAATGATTGTGCACAGGTACTCAAAGAGTGAAGTAGTGATGCTGGAATTTTGAGTGGTGTTACTGAAACAATATGAAATGCTATGAAGGAGTTTTATTAATAAGCCCTGGGGAACGGAGTTCTAGGCAAGAAGAATAGCAAGTGCAAAGGTCCTGAGGCAGGAACAATCTTGGTGTTTTTAGGACTTGTTTAGCTAAGTAGAGTAGGGGAAGATGAACCTGACTTTTCTGTAAGCCAGCTGCTTCATAGATACATTAAGGATGTAGAAGGCATTTTCAATGGTAGTAGTCAAAAACCATGCATGGCTCTCATGAGACAAGACCCTAGTTCCATCGCAGAGTGTTGACATGAGACTGTCCTTGAACGTGGAATCCCAGTTGGCGTGGTTTGTTTCCTCATCTGAAAAGCTGGGACAATTTCAGTACTCATCTTATTGTTGTGAAGATCAAAGACTGTGATGCATGGAAGTGCTTAACTTAGTGCCTGGCCCTTAGTTTAAGTCCTCAATAAATGCTAGCTCTTATTTGTGATGTTTAATTAAGAACTGGGGCTTAAACCTAAGATTTAAAATTCTATCCAAGTCCTCACTCTGTGTGACCTGCCCCCCACATCTCCATCTCCACCTCCACCTCCATCCCCACCCTCACCTCCATCTCCATCTCTCCCAGTTTGTTGGGTTTTTTTTGGCCACACGTGGCACGCGGGATCTTAGTTCCCCGACCAGGGATTGAACCCATGCCCCCTACAGTGGGAGCACAGAGTCTTAACCACTGGACTGCCAGGGAAGTCCTGCTATCTCTCCCAGTCTTAATCTTTGTCTCTCTCAGTGTCTACCTCTGTCTCTCTTTCTCTGTGTATGTCTCTTGGTCTATCTTTATGACTCATAATCTACCTCTGTTTGTCTGTCTCTGTCCCTCACTGCCTTTTGTTTTTTCTTTCTAACTCTCTCTGTTTCTTTGCCTTTCACTCGGTTTTTTTCTTTCTCTAACTCTACCTCTGTCTCTTTCCTTCCTTCTGACAGACTGAGAGCCCAGCTGCCCTCCTATAGACCCAGGAGTAGGCAGCTCTCCACGGAACTGACCAGAGCGGTAGGTCCAGGCCTCCGTTCCTCATTGGGGAACAGAGATGGCTGGCAGTGGTTTTCCTTGAGCAGCCCCTCAGCAGGGACTCTCCAGCTGCTGGTGCAGGTAGAGGAACTTCCCTTAGTGGCACTAGCTTCCCTAGAGCACACACAAGACCCCCTTTGACCAGGAGAGCAGCTGCCTTTCTACCTCCTTCCCACAGACACACTTAATCCTGCCTTGTACGTTCTCATACAGCCTCCAAGGGGGGCTGCGGCAGCAGGTCCTTCCTGGTCTCCGCTGCGGAGAAGCAGACTGGAAGCGGATTTATTTCTCTTGCTCTAGTGGTGCATAGCAGCTCGCCGGTGTGGGAGCTGGGGGCAGGCCTTTCGGAAACAGAGGAGCTTTCTCTATGGAAACCTTTCTCAAGGGAAATGGTGGCAAAAAGCTCTGCCACTTTATCCCTCAAAGCGGCTTTCTTTCATATCACCTAAAATGAATTAAATGATGAGCGCCTTGGGATTTCATCTCTCTTGATCCCTTTCAGCCGGTGATGGGTGGAGGGAGGGCTCAGGGCTTGGGGGGAGGGAAGAAGTGCCCTGAGAAGGGGAAACGTGATCACATAATTTAAAGCAGCCATGGGTAGATTTCAGTCCTGGCCCCATCACTAACTCTGTGTGATCTCAGGCACAGGACTGATCAGTTTCCCCGTCTAAAACTGGGGGCAAAATATATACTCAGCTTCCTCATAGAATCGCTGTGAAGATCAAGCAGAAAATGGGATGAGAGAATTTGGAAACTAAGTGTTGTGCACATTCCAATGGCTCGCAGTTTTTGAGTGCTTTCTAAGGCCAGATTCTGCTAAATGCACTTTATGTGCATTTTCGTATGTAATCCTTAACACTTTAATGAGGTAGTTACTATTATTGTCCCATTTTAGGTATGAGGAAACTGAGGCCCTTGAGGAGTTATGTGTCCTGCCCAAAGTCACTGAGCTAGTGAGAGAGAGAGAGAGAGTTGGGAAATGAATTCAGGTCTGTTTGACTCCAAAGTTCTTGTCTCTTTCCTTGTGTCCTTCCTCCATCCCTATCTTGGAGGATAAGCTGTGGCTGATGTCCCTGCAGCCCCGTGGTCCTGATGGATTAACTGAGACGCAGGCAGATGGCAGGGCTTGAGTTGGCAGATCCATTCTGGGATGTCCAAGAGGCTGACCTTGGACAGACCAGAGGGCACTTGGAGGAAGAAGGTTTGGAGTTCCTTGCCTCAGGGAGGCCACCATCTGCTCTGTGCTGTTTCAGACCAATTACCTTCAGAATCTGTGACTTTCACTGACACTTCTGGGCAGCAGAGGTTAAGAAGACCAGGTGTCTGCTGCCTTATTTGTCTGGAAAGAGCAGAGCTGTGCCTGAGAAAGATGCTTCTGAAAGTCCAGGAGGCACCTCTCCATGGCAACAAGGACCCAGCCTGAGGATTCTGCAAACACTGGAGCCCTTCCTCCACCTTCTTTGATCTGCAGCCTCGCCTTCCACCTCTAAGCCACAGTCATCAACTGATGGCCCTTGTTTCTATTTTGAAGAAAACAAATATGCTTTTAAAGTCTTGGGTTCAAAACTTGAAGCCAGCCCTTCTGGGATAGGTGAAGACGTTGGACCTAGCAGAGACTAATCAAGGAAGTGAGTTGAGATGAGTCTCTACAACTGAGATGCTCAGCTTCATAAGTGTGGGTGGGAATTTGGTCACATTTCATACTTTTAACTAAAAATGGGTTTAGCCCGCCGCTTGACATATCTAAAAAAATCTTAGCAAATATCTCAGGGCTTTTGGATTATAATAGAAATCTCAGGGTACACTCTGTCCAAAATGGTCAGTCCAGTTTCTGTATGCTTGTGCTGGTAGAACTGGGAAATGCAATCAGTCCACCAGCAGACAGGCTGGTTTCAGCTGCCGTTGCTGCTGTTGCAACACAGGGCGGTTGTCGGGAAGTGGTCCAGCACAAGGCAGTGTTCTCCTGTCCTTGCTAGCGATGCTCCACTTGCTGGTTCAGATCCCCGCACTGATCAAGCCATTCTCGAGGATGTTGGTCCTCCTTCCTTCACGTTCCTCTGGGTTCAAGGCGCTCCACAATGGGACTCCTGAGCCAACCATTCTCTGGTTCGCCCTTGTGTTCTCAGCCACATCCTTGTCACACGGTGGGCTGGCAATGGGGATTCTCTTAGCTTCAGACAAACACGGTGCCAAGACCAACACTCTCCTGCATTAGCTTGGGTCGCCTCTCCAGGCTGCCCCATCCCCTTACGGTGGCTCTCAGCCCTGCAGTGTCACTTCCTGTTGATTGATCTCAGCAGCTTCAAAATCTCTCAGAGATTCCAGTAGGTTTGCACTTCACAATGGAAGAGCGCAATGTTGGCATATCTGCTGAGAAGCTACCCCAGGAGCCAATCTCCAAGACACCTTCCACTTGCCAAGGAGTGTTGGCAGGCGCAGCCAATATGTTAGCCAGAAAAATGTCCGGTTGCAACTCTCCCTTGAAAGGCAATGGGTTTTATACAGGGACCAGGGGGATTTTCCCAGAACAGTTCGCCTACTTGAAGAAGTAACTGCAACGTTTAAATTTCACTCCCTAGAAATATTTCAGTTCTGCCTCACCAGGTATCCTGGTGCACTTACCAGAAACCAAGAAGAGGCTCTGACGCTTCAAGTCTCCATTTTCCTCCTCTGACCAGTTCCTGAGCCCGGCGCCCGAGGCTTCATTCAAGCTCTGGGCTTGGTTTCTGCTCTAAGTTAGCTGAGTCCTCCACCGCCTTCCTAGAAGGGAAGCCTTGCCTTAGTCTGGCCTGTTTTCCATCTGTTTGTCCCTGGCCTTGGTGGGAGGGTGGAGGGGTTGTCTATTTTTTTTTCACATTTTAAAGTATAACTTATTTTGGAGTAATTCTAGGTTTACATAAAAGTTGCAGAGATAGCACACCTACTGTATCCCCTTCACCCACTTCCTCTGATGCTAGCATATTACATAACTAGGTACTTTTGTCAAAACTAAGGCACTGACATAGGTACGATGCTATTAACTGAACTATAGACTTCATTTGGATTTCATCACTTTTTCTGCTAATGCCACTTTTCTGTCCCAGAATCCATTCCAGGGTACCACACTGTATTTAGGAAGAGCATCTGTTTTTACCACTGTGCCCCCAGGGTTCAGCCCAAAGCTTGGCACCAAACAGGCAGTGTGTGAATGAATGAACGAATGAATGAGTGAACAAGTGCTAAACAAGGAGAGCCCTTCCACCCTGATTAGTTGCTAGAAGGATTCATGGCTGTGTCCCCCACACATCCTGGGAGACCCCAGGGGTTCCCTGAGGTCCAACCACCTGAGGCCTGGTCGACTCTGCTGCTGGGATGGCCCCTCAGGGCTCGTCTTAATCATCCTGTCCCTAAGCAGAGCCTTGGTTGCTCTGCCGGCCTGGGAATAACGGTCCAAGGCCTGATTCTGCATCTTTCCATCCCATGCCTGTAGGGAGAGTATGTGCATTCTTGTGGATGTGTGGGTGTGTCTGATCTAGGAGCAGCTTGGAAGATGGGTACATCCTTGCAGTATTGAGAAATGGTCGCAGATCCCTGGAGGTTGCTTCAGGGGTGGCCAGCATCCTGTTTGGCCTCATGAATTCTCATTTCTGTATCAATCAGGGCTCAATCATAGAAGCAGAAACATGTTGGGTTTTCTAGAATAAGGGTTATATGATAGGAGGTAGCCTTTATGCAGGTGTGGGAACCAGTTAAGACCTCCATGTAAGGGACTGCCCTGGCGGTCCAGGGGTTAAGACTCCAGGCTTCCACTGCAGGGTGCATGGGTTCGATTCCTGGTTGGAGAACTAAGATTCGCACAAGATGCATAGCGCGGCCAAAAAGAAACCAGAGGTGGTAGGGAGTAAAAAATCAAACGGGTGTGACTCAGTTGGGATAAAGCAGTGAGGAGTCTGAAGCAATAAACAGTCCTAAGACCTCCATGTAAGGTTGTTGCTTCTGTGTCTGGCATTGGGTCTGAAGTCACTTGAATTCAGCAGAGCCGACTGGTGGAAAGGAAAGCTGGATGTGAACTTCGGGAAAGCAAAGGCAAGCTGGAAACCATGAAGACAACTGGAACTAGGGATGTGCCAAAGCTGGCTGAAACTGTCTTGTGAGAGCTGACTACTAAGTTTTTAAGAATTCTGTGATCCAGCTGTTAAACACAGCCATTATAAAAATTAAATTATATAAACTTACAATTAAATAAACTACATTTAAAACAACTTGTTACTTCTTAATTATTCTGCTATGTCTTATTACCTATGCCCTTGGGGTTATTTATATCGACTTTATCTCTGTGGTGGAAATACTATATAGTGGTATGCTACCGCACCCCTCTTCCCAACTTCACGTTCAGGGATGTCATGTTAGTAGCTTGAAATTAGCCCCTGTGGGAGTATTTATACCACTGAAATCCACAAATGCTCAAATCAGGCCTTGATTAATTACTTTGTTAGTTGTCTAGACATAAGAAGGTGATGGACAGAATGTTAATAAAGCAAATTAAACTTAAAAATGTCTAATATTTGAAGCAGTAATACTGTGGATAAAAGAAATACTATTTTGGTATTCAAAACTACTTTTTTTTTTTTTTGGCCACGCTGCATGGCATGTGGCATCCTTAGTCCCCTGACCACGGATTGAACCCACACCCCTTGCTTTGGAAGCATGGAGTCTTAACCACTGGACCTCCAGGGAAGTCCCCCAAACAACTTTCAGCTTAGCAAAGAAGTAGCTTACAACACTGACGAACAGGTGAAATTCTTCACACATCTTCATTGTTTCACTTTTGTCTTACTTGTTATAGTAAACAAGATCAACCAAGATTCACATTGGACCTGCGCCTGGAGAGCTGGTTGTCAGACACTTACCAGCGCACTGTTGACTGTGTCTGTTTCGCGCGGCCTCCAATCTCGATGACACAGGTGACCTGGAGAAGAAGCTGGCATCTTTTATTGCCGAGTTGAGCAGACACCTGGCCCAAGACATGGAAAGATAAAAGGAAGAGACCCAGGAGGAGCTGGACGAGGTAAGCCAGGTGTTCCGCCACATTGGCAAGTGAGCCAGCAGCTGAGAGATGCTGTGTGAGAGCGGCAACCCTGCCTGGAGTCTTTCTGCCTCCCAAATCTCATGCCTATTTCTCTGAGGCCACCCTGAGCTTGGAAGCATGCAGGAGAGGGAATTCTGAGAACTGTAGTTCCAGTTGAGCCAAGGTGATGGTAGCCCCATACCTTTTCTGACACTAAGACGTGATGTGAGGCTGGGGTGGGGACTTCACTGAGGGACACAGCTATCCCTGGGCCTGGTGGGTTCCAGCACTGGCTGTCGGCAGTGTGCAGGTGGGTTCCTACACCCATCCAACACCAGGACCAGGGTTGCGTGGAATGGACCTGCTGTGCCCACGCTCTGCCTGTATCATCAATCCAGAACCTGGGGCTGGGCCATTCTGGGAGCCAGGCTTCTAAAAGAGTAAATGGAATGACTCAGATTAAGGGGCATCTAAACAAGTGTTTTGGGGGGCACTCCGTGTTAGTGACCGTGGTAGGCGTGACAAAGCGTGGAGGGGCTGGGAAGGAGAAACCATGAAGAACTTCCACCAGTGGAGAGCTCTGGGATGAGCGAGTGCCCCCCCGCCCCGCCCCCATGGGCCAGCTGAGTACCATTCATCAGGGGAGAGGCAGGGGCTCATAGAAGTACATCTACACTGTGGCCTTGTGAGCAGGCGCCCTGAGTCCTCTCGATGCGTTGGCTTCCGGGCTGCTTGTCGGCACCTGCCAGCGCTTCTGTGGACCCCGCCTGCCTTGCCAAGCAGGAGGGTATTGGCTTCAGGGCTGCAGGGGCCAGGACTGCTTTTGCTTGACTGTGAACATAGTCAGATGGGCCAATGTTGGCTCCAGTGTCTAAGTCGGGGGCTGAGCTGGGAGGCTTCAGTGAAGCATGACCTTGGCCAGCTGGTCCCCTCGCAGGGGCCAAGTCATGAGTGGGTGAGATGCTTCCCTGGGGAGGGGCCCCGAAAGGGCTGAAAGGGGACAGGAAGGGTTGGTTCAGCCAACCAACATGATCGTGTCACTTTCCTCCTCATTGACTGTGAATTAGAACCCCACCCCTGGTGCTCCTTGAGCCCTGCGTCACACCTAGTGGTGATGTGGGTAACACGGGCCCTTGCCGCTTGCCCATGGCAGGTGTTTCTTCACCGCCATGGCCATGTGGGCCAGGCAAAGCGGGGCTGCTGGAGGGGGCGCAGAGGCACTGCCTGCATTCCACAAAGCCCACTCCTCTGAGACCCTGCGCTCCTGCACCTGCCACTTGCCTGTGACGCATGTCTCTGGGTGGCTCGACTTCCAACCCATTGTAATCCTCTTGTCCTGACCCTCACTCTGGGCCTCCAGCAATCGTGTTCTTTCCCTAATGGGCTCTGGGCTTGGCATTGCCTGCTCTGCGCGCAGAGCTCCAGCTGAGGGTTCTGGACCAGGCTGCCAGCACTCTCAGGCCTGCTTGGCTTTGCCACTGGAGGACGGTCATCAGAACGCAAAGATCTTCCCGACGATCCCGGTGCTGCTGTCTGACCAAGCTGACCTTGTCATTAGGGCAGTCAGAGACTCATTTGTCACACAAGGGTGGGTGAGTACCCTTTAGGAAGGCAAAGGATAGTCTCTTTCATCCACAGCTGTTTTGGGCTGCGATCCTGTCTGCTCCCGTCCTTCCTTTCTCCTGTCACCTCCTCTTCTCCATGATGCAAAGATGGTGAGATTGGAATGCCACAAGATGGTACTATGATCAGAGGACCCAGGGACATCATCCCGTCCTTAAGATTCCCAAGGTCGGGACTTCGCTGGTGTCCAGTGCTTACCACCCTGCACTCCCCATGCAGGGGGCGGGGGTTCGATCCCTAGTCAGGGAACTAAGATCCCATGTACTGCAACTAGAGAGCCCGCACATCCCAACAAAGACCCAGCACAGCCTAAATAAATAAATAAAGTGCAACAATTCCAAAGGCTCATTCATTCACATGCTGCTGGCCATTGGCTGGGGGACTCAGTTCCTTTCCCTGTGGGCTAGTTTGAGCTTCCTGACAACACGATGGCTGACTTCTCCAGAGTGAACGTTCCCCAAGCAGCGCCAACTAGGTGGAAGCTCTATCCTTCCTATGACCCAGCCTCAGAAGTCACACGGCGTCACTTCCACTGAACTCTATGGGTTGGAGCTGTCCCTAAACCTGATCCGTTTCAAAGGGAGGGAAGCGTAGATCCTGCCTGTCAGCAGGAGGTCTACTGAAGTCACATTGCATGAGGCGCATGTCAGATGAGAGACCGCTGCACTATTTAGGATACACTTCTGCCACTGAGGCAAACTAACCCACTTTTTTTTTTTTTTTTTTTTTTGCGGTACGTGGGCCTCTCACTGTTGTGGCCTCTCCCGTTGCGGAGCACAGGCTCCGGACGCGCAGGCTCAGCGGCCATGGCTCACGGGCCCAGCCGCTCCGCGGCATGTGGGATCTTCCCGGACCGGGGCACGAACCCGCGTCCCCTGCATCGGCAGGCGGACTCTCAACCACTGCGCCACCAGGGAAGCCCTAACCCACTTTTAAGTAGCCGAGGTTTTGGTACCCAAACCTCGATGCAGATTTCAGGTGAACTGGTTGCACCCCATGGGCGGTTTTCTTTCTTCTAAGCTACTTATGTCTGAACAGCCTCAGACCCAGGAGGGTCACACTGTTTCACCCCTTAATTCTCAAACCCAAATCTGAAAATCTTATTGCTACCATGCAAGGAAAAGCCAACACCAGGGAGAGTGGGTCTGAAGAGTTAAGAGAAAGAGATTTCCTCTAAGTCCAAGGGCATAAGTGTCCCAGGCTGTCCTCCCCCACCCTTCTAGTCCCGGGCAGTGGCCCTGGCCTGACTGCCCATATTCATTAGGGTTCTCCAGAGAAACAGAACCAGTAGTATATATATACACATACATGTATAGTATGTATACTTTATATATACATATGCACACACAGTGGTCTATATATACAGTACACACACACTCATGCACACACTTCCTAATATTACTATAAGGAACTGGCTCACGTGATTATGGACGGAGGCTGACAAGTCCCACGATCTGCAGGGTGAGTCACCTAGCTGGGGAGCCCAGGGAGCCTGGTGGGTTAGTTCCAGTCTGGGTCTGAAGGCCTGAGACCCAGGAAGAACCAATGTTTCAGTTTGAGTCTGAAGGCGGTCAGCTAGGAGGAATTCTCTCTTCCTCGGGGGAGGGTCAGCCTTTTGTTCTATTCAGGCCCAACTGACCGGATGAGACGCACCCACGTGGGGAGGATTACCTGCTTGACTCAGTCTGCTGATTTAAATGTTCATCTCATCCAAAAACGCAACAGAGACATGCAGAAGGATGTTTGACCAAATATCTAGGCACCCCTGGCCCAGCCAAGCTGCTACATAAAGTGAACCATCACACTGCTGTGTAGGAGAGAGGGCTTCACGAGCAGAACCACGCTGGCCAACAGGAAAGAGAAGCTTCTCAGGCTTTCTCAATGTTGAAAATCCTGCCTCAAGAAATATCAGACCGGGCTTCCCTGGTGGCGCAGTGGTTGAGAGTCTGCCTGCCGATGCAGGGGACGCGGGTTTGTGTCCCGGTCCGGGAGGGTCCCGTGTACCGCAGGGCGGCTGGGCCCGTGAGCCGTGGCCTCTGGGCCTGCGCATCTGGAGCCTGTGCTCCGCAATGGGAGAGGCCACAGCAGTGAGAGGCCCGCGTACCGCAAAAAAAAAAAAAAAAAGAAATATCAGGCCCATTGGTGTTCTGAAATCCAATTAACCAGACCATGCCTCCTCCCCCTTAGCGAGTGAACTTTCTTCCATCTTGCATTCGATTTGGATCCATTCTCGTGGGGAGCGAGGGATCAGGGGAGAGGTGCTTTAGGCCTTCTGGAAGCCAGTCTCCATTCATTCGCTGAGCACTGAGTGGGGTCACATGCTGGGCAGTGGGGACCATGAGATGGATCTGACCAGTGTCTGCCTTCCGGGAGCTCACGATCTAAGGAGGAAGAGAGGTGTGGCTGGGAAGTAAGAGAGGCTCCCATCTAGACAGCCCTCCAAGTGGCCACCAGGGCATCTCCCGGCACCGTATTTCTCCAGAACGGCATTGGCTGCCCGCTGCACCTCCAGCTCCTTGGCATGGCTTTGTAAGCCCCTCACTTGACCCTCAGCCACTGGTCTATCCACTCACCAGTGTCCCTCCACTTTACCGTGCTCCACTCTGCCCTCTGAGGTCCAAACAGGCTCACGTGCTCCCTCAGCCCACCGTGTCCTTTCCGGCCCCCCTCTGCCTGCCGGGTCCTCTCATTTTCCCAGACCCTGTTCCGGTGCTGCCTCTTCCATAAAACCCTCCTCAGCAAAACAACGGCCCCTCTTGTTTCCCTCCCACATCATAGGGCTTGCATCTTTATTTAACACCGTTGATGACATATTTGTTGCTGGCAAGAGCCACCATTCACAGCAAACAGCACGTGGCCAAGCAGTTTATGGGCATTATCTCCATTTAATCCTTTCACGAACCCTGGAAGCAGGTGTTCGGATCTCCTTTTCCCAGATGAGGAAATGGAAGCTCCGAAAAGTTCAGCGTCTGGTTGCCAAGGTCACACAGCTAGTCAGCGGCAGAGCCGGAGTTTGCACGGAGGCTGCTCCAGTCTCAAGATCTGCTGCCTGCCTCTTTAGCATAAGTAAGGGCTCCAGGAATGTCAGTTTCCTGGGCTAAGATTGGAGGGGATGTAGGAGAGTCGGGTGCTCTGTGGGTCTGTGTGAATGCAGCTGTTTTTCAGAAGGTGGTAGGATGGTAGTCCTGTGGGCTGTGGTCCCCAGGAGAGAGCTGGGTCCTTTGGAGAAGGCTGCTCAGCTGAACAGACAAAAGCATCTGCCCCAGCTGGAGAAAGAAACCAGCCCCCTTGCATTTGGTGTGAAATTGGCTCCCAGGCACAACTCCACCCCCCACCTCCTCAGACTCAGACAGGAAGGCTGTCAGCCTTGTCTTGGCACGTCTGAATGGCTGAATGACAGCACTGACACGTGTGTGGGAGGCACTGAAGCAGGGGATCCCTTAATAGATCCGGTACCTCTCAGCCCCAAAGCTTAATATCCACTGGTTGGGTGGTGGGGCAGCATCAATGCGTGAGGACCCGTCAGCCTCTGCAGGGACCAGGGTGAGGGGAGTGAGACACTCCCAGAATTTAAGGGGGCACCGAAAAACTCGGTAACCGAGATAAATGATATTTCAATGCAATATTAGGAAAGCAAAATTAATGCAAAATATCTACGATCGAGAGGCTTTTCCTGATTTCGGAGGGGCAGAGCTATGTGATCTAATGAGCAGGGCAGCTGGCCTCCCAAGGCTCTGACTTTCCAGGGATCTGGAAGGTTTCCTGTTTCTCTCTGATCCGGGGGAACCAAACTGCATTCATTCATTCCTTCACTCATTCACTCAGTGAGCATTTATGGAGTATTTCGCTGTGCAGATAAGCATATCATTTGCAAATAATGACAAATTTATGTTTATAGCTTCCATTCTAGTTCCGTCTCTCTATCCCTGTCCCTATCTCTGTCTCTCTAGCATTAGCTAGACTTCCAGTACAGTTTTGAATAGTGCTGCCAATAGCAGGCACCCTTATCCTTTTCCTGATTTCATTGGGAAGGAGCCTCAAATTTCATCGTAGAGTATAAAGTTTACTGGAAGTTTTTGGTATGTACGTTTAATAAGGTTGTGGAGGACTTCCCTGGTGGCGCAGTGGTTGAGAGTCCACCTGCCGATGCAGGGGACACGGGTTCGTGCCCCGGTCCGGGAAGATCCCACATGCCGCGGAGCGGCTGTGCCCGTGAGCCATGGCCGCTCAGCCTGTGCGTCCGGAGCCTGTGCTCCGCAACGGGAGAGGTCACAACAGTGAGAGGCCCGCGTACCGCAAACAAACAAAAACAACAACAAAAAAAATAAGGTTGTGGAAATTATATTCCATTTGAATTTTGCTAAGACTTTTCTTCCTTTTTTAAAATCTCAGATGGGTGTTGAATGTTACTGAATGCTTTTTGTGCATCTTTTGGTATGATCGTGTAATATTTTCTCCTTAATCTGCTAATATGTTGAATTATATCAACAGATTTCCTAATACTGAGCTACCTTTGCCTTCCTGGGATAGCTCTCTTTGGTCATATTATATTTTATATACAGCTGGAATGGAATTGTCACTATTTTATTTAGGATTTTAAAAAATCCATAGTAACAACTAAATTTGAACTGTGATTTTTTTGTCCAGTTTTGGTAGTAAGATCACACAAGCCTTATGAAATGAGAAGGTCAGTCCCCCCTCCCCATCCCCCAATTCTCTGAAGGGGTTTGTGTAAAATAGAAATTACCTATCTCTTGAGGGTTTTCCAAAATTTGCTTCTGTAACAGGCTAGGTATCTTTGGGAAGAGGGAGAAGCTTTTGACTACCTACTATATTTTAAAAATGTTATTGTTTATTCAGGTTTCCTATTTCTTTTTGGTCAGTTTTTGTAATTTCTCTTTTTATAGAAAATTGTCCATGTCATCATTGTCTTGACGTTGTACATAGCTTTTTTTTTTTTTGCGGTACGTGGGCCTCTCACTGTTGTGGCCTCTCCCGTTGCGGAGCACAGTCTCCGGACGCGCAGGCCCAGTGGCCATGGCTCACGGGCCTAGCCGCTCCACAGCATGTGGGATCTTCCCGGACCAGGACACAAACCCGTGTCCCCTGCATCAGCAGGAGGACTCTCAACCACTGCGCCACCAGGGAAGCCCCTCTTGGTTTTTAATAAATACATTGAAAGCTAGATTTTTCCTTCAGGTATGACTTTAATCATGTCCCACAAATTTTACATGAAGTATAGTGATTGTGATTTGCTTCTAAATATTTCATAAATTTATACTGTGAATTTCTTTTTAATTCATGTTGTTCAGGAGTGTGTTTAGTAATTATATTGTAATTGAATTGCATTATTTACCAATTAATTAAATTTATGAACATATTTTACCAGTTTCCAAGTTCACCTTGTTTCTTGCATGACACTTTTTCCTCTTGATTTCTCTTTTCTTCTTGTTAAAGTAAAATATTTGTTACTTCTCTGAGTTAGATTCCTTGGGTGGTAAACATTTAGTCTTTTATGTTTGAAAATGTCAATTTCACTTTCAGTCTTGAATGATAGTTTAGCAGGGGATATAATTCTAGACTGCCTCTTATTTTTGCTCAGTCCTTTGAAGATTTAGCTCCCTTGCCCTCTGTCCTCTATTGTGGTGATGAGAAGCCTCAGGTCTTTATATTTTTAAATTTTTGTATCTGATCATTTTTTTAGAATAACTTTTTATTTATCCTCGATGTTCTTTAGTTTCACAAGGGTATATAGTTAGATGTGGTCTAAAAAAATGTATTCTATTTCGCCCTCAGTATACATGTTCAATTTGACGACCCACATTTTTCTTCAATTCTGGAAAATCCTTACCCTTTATTATCTCTTTGAAAATTGCTTCCTCACAATGCCCTCTATTCTCTTCTTCTGGCACTCTCATTAGACACATGTTTGAGCCAGAGTTTTCTTTTTTTTAAATAGCTCTTTAATATTTTTATTTATTTCTCTGTATTGTGGTCTGAGTTATTATTACAGCAGCATCATCCAATGTATTCATTCTCTCTTTAACTTTATCCTCTAGCATTTATCACTCTTATTGAAAAAAATGTAATTTAAGTGCATACCTATTTTGTGTCCAGCATTTCTAACAGGTTCTTCTTTTAAAAATACCTCTGACCTTGTTTCTGTTCTGTTTGTTCTTATTTCACAATACGTCAATGTTATGATTCATGTTATTTCTTCCTTTGTGGGTCTTGAATAAGAACAATGATCTTCTGGTTGCTCTATTATTCTGCTTTGGTCCGGGGTGAATTAGCCTCCTGCATATTGGTTTTGCTGGCTGTCTTTCTTAGTGCTAGACTTCCTCATGTGTTTTGGAACTTGGCTTTGTAGGAATATCTTGAATGGGAATCCCCTCCACTCCCCCAATGGCACACTCCCCTTCTGTAGTCATCTCCAACCCTGTCACTGAGGCCCCCATCCAAGGACCTGCTCTCATTTGGGTGGCCGACACTCCAATTCTTTGAGGAGATAGAAGGGGCTGCAGATCCACGAGCCTGGCTGGCTTGCCCAGGTCCTGACTGGAAGGCTGCACCTCCCTACTCCCGTCTTCCTAATCACAGACCTCCATGCAAACCCCAAACATGGGCTGGAATACATTGCAGTTTGTTTTTAACTCTTTTCTCTGGTAGGAAAATCCCATGCCAGGCCAGTGAGTCTAGATCAGAATCCCTACCTCCTGCATTTTTGTCCCTCGTACCCAGTGAGATAGATCTCCTGGCCATCTCTGCCTGCCTCTTGGCCCCAATCCCAGCAGATCTGCAACTTCACCAGCCTTTTCTCTTTGTTCTTTTCTACCATATCTAGTCCAGAAAGATACGTATCTTGCTTCTGAAAGTGGCTCTGCCTCTTTAGTTCTCACTATTTATATTTTATCTGTGAGTGCCATGTGTTGGGATCAGAGGGAGAGCTCACAGCATGAACTTTAAGTGCCATCTTGGCTGGCAGGCTCCTTTAGCGTTGAAACCAGTTTTTTTTTTTTTTAAACAAAATATTATTACTTGCAACCTAAAACATCCTAACTGATAGAAACACCTGTCTTGTGAGATTGGAAGATTACATTAGATTTTCCAATGTAAACCCTCTGAACAGTGGCCAACCTAGAGAAAAGCTTGAGAAAAGGCAGCTGTTACTTTAATTGTTTTATTGTCTGCCTTTTCCCCACATGCTTCTTCTCACTTTGGGTTCAGCCCAGCAGAACCTGTGAGGGAGGATTTCTGTTGGGCTGTATCTGCCCTTGATCATATGTACAGTCGTCCTTCGTCAAACATACTGGTTTTCTGGTTATTTCTTCCACTCTCCTTAGTAAAATATTTCACGTTTGCTCCTTCAGAATTAAAATTTCCCCCAATTTCTAAATGACAGTTTGGAAAAAACTTGACTAAGCGTCCCACATCATTGCTTTAAGTCCCACCCATGCCGTTAGTGGCAGGACCTTGGGGAAATCACTCATCTCTAAGCCCCCTGTTCCCTCACAGCCACATAGGGGTGATTACGGTTCAGTGCGAGATTTCCCTGAGATAACGGAGGTACAGCTCTTTGCAAACTGTGAAATGCTGTGCAAATTTGAGCAAAAATAATTATGGTCACATTTATTAAACATTGCATCATATTCTTGAACTCTCACAACACTCTACCTAATGCATGGTGGTGACCTAAATGGGAGGGAAGTCCAAAAGGGAGGGGATCTCTGTATGTGTATGGCTGATTCATTCTGTTGTGCAGTGGAGGCTAACACAACATTGTGAAGCAACCATACTCCAATAAAAATTAATTAAAAAAAAAGAAAGAATAGTGACGCGATGAGGCAATTCTCTCTCTCTATTTTCTGATGTAAAGTATAAATAAGATTTTAAGATTCCTCTCCCAAACTGTCGCAGACCCTGCAGAGAGGGTGTGAGGGATTTCAAGTGGGATGTTTGCTCGGATTCAGGGCCTGAGGACTGGTGGCTTTGGAGTGGGAGCTGGTTCCCCGAGTGATGGGGGTGCTGATGACCCACGGCGGAACGAGGTGATTGCCGGATGCCATCTCTGAATTCTGCTTGCACGTGCTCTTCCTGCTTCTCCCGGGATTGCTATGGAAACCTGGACAGAGGCATTCTCTCCATGTTCAGTCTTTACTGGGTGTTTTCCCTCCTGGCCTCAAAGCTTACCAATCATTCTTTCCTGCGTGCCGATCAGGTGATTCTCCTGGGCCCTGTCTGGGCAGAGTGACTGACAAGCCAATTTGGTCAGACAGTTGCTTGTGCTGTTTTCCTGTTGAACTGAGCTCCTTATTTGGCTCCTGGTAAACTGAGTTTGAGCTGAGGCTGGGAGCTGGAGGTTGGGGGATCAGGAAGGCTGGAGCAGGGATCCCCCCTTCTCTTTTCCAGGAGGGGCTGAGAGAAAAAAGTGGGAATCTGAACCCCCAGGTCTGAAGCATGTTGAGATGGGGATAGTGGTGGTGGCATCATTCCCATTTTACAGATGACCCAGTTACGGAGTTGAGCTGTTTTATGCAAAGCCACACGACTTGCGTGGCAGAGCCAGGAATCTACTACATGAAGGCTTGGCCCTGAGCACGGGGCTCTTTCTGCTGCTTAAGTCAAGGGAGAAATGAAAGAGGCCTTTGCCCGATTTGGGGTGTTTTTCCCTCCTTGTGATGGGGAAGGAAAAGTGGCTAATGTTGTAGGTCTGTGGCTGATGCTGTTCAAAGAACAAACTGTGATTTCTTCTCAAGAGAAGTCATGACAAATCTGCGTACGAATTGACCCAGGACTTTGAACCGTCCCCAAGTGCCGCCTCCCGAGAAGGCCCCTCCACGGCTTCAGCTTGCCCCTCCAACTGACGGGGAGCTCACTCCTTGAAAGGTGCAGCTGAGGCAGAGAGGAGAGAGCCTGTTCCTCGAGGCTGAAGCCCCGGTTTCTGTCTCACTTCTGGTACTTCCTGGCTGTGTGACCTTGTGCAAGTCACTAAGCCTCTCTGAGCTTCAGCTTCACAGTTTGGGCAAAGCGGAGGACCATTATTGCCCTGGCCGCTTATCAGGGTTGTTGTGAGGATTTAATGAGATTGGAAATGTGGACACGCTTTGTAAGCCCATAGGGCTATACAGGTGTCTATATAGAAGCGATGTGACTCTGAGGTTCCCGGAGTCCCAGGCCCAGAGGCAAGGCTGCCGTCCCAAGGCCGGGTCCTTGGGATTGGAGAGAGCAGCCTCAGGGTTTTCAGCCATTCAGTGGCCATGCTGGCGATTGTTCCTTTAAGGAGTCCTCTGGTCCCTGGCGTCAGCCAGGGGTTAGGGATTTGTGTCTGGTGATGTCTCAGCCATCATACCTGCTGTCTGCTGAGTGGCAGGAGAGACTGGCCGCTGTGACACAGCGGACCCAGCAGAGTGTGGCTGCCAAGGGAGGGAGTGGTGATGCACACCTGGGTGGAGCTAAAAGGTGACTTGACTTCTTTCTCTGGCCACGGCCAAGCTCCTGTGCTTCCAGAGTCACGTAGGTCCTCAGCTAATAGCTGCTCAGAGAGCAGGGCTAGGTGGTGATGAAAGTGGCCAAGTTTGGAAGGTCACATTCCCATCTATCATGGGCAGAAGTGGGAACGGGGATGTGGCACACAGCACTTACCCCCTTCCCCTCCCTGCAAAACTCTCCTCTCTCTTCACTGGGGCCTTCAGATCCAGCAATAAGCTTGGCTGGAGGCCAGGTGACAGGATCGAGCCTGAGTGGAGGCTGGAGATGTCCTGTAGTTCCAGCCTCCCCCGTGGGCTCAGCATTGATGTTGCTGTCAGCTTATCAGACCCTGATGCTGGGGCCGACTTATGCAAACAGACCTTTGTCTCCATCCAGAGCCCCAGCCCTTCCCCTCTCTTCCCCGTAGCTGTCAATGTTCCCATTTCTAACACCTGGGGCCATTCCCAACTCTTTCTCTTTGGTCAATATAGGGCCCCATTTCCCTCCTTGCCCTTGCTGGCTGCCGCCATCCTTGGACCCCAGCCCCATGTTGGTGCCTATAGGCTCAAGGACAGGAAGCAAAGTCAAGGGCACTGGGGGCCTGTTTTGCTCCTGGCCCTTTAAACTTTACAACACACTGATGAAGTGGGTTCTAATTATTCCCATTTTACAGAAGAGGAGACTGAGGCTCAGAAAGTCTAAGTATCATGAGTGGTGGAGACAAGATTCAAACCCACATCCATGGGGCTCCAAAGGTCATGCTGGGTCTTGGTGGATTTACTAACCTGCCCTTATTCCCAGGGCGCGGTCTTGTCCCCCGGCGGTGCATTTCCTGTCCTGGACATCTCCCATTAGTGCTGTCTGCCTGAGATCTTGATGTTCGGTGCACGGCAGGATCAGCCACGTGGATCCACTTCAGGCCAGTTCTGTGACCAAGCTTTAGATGTTCCTTATGGACGCTTAACCTTGAATCTGTTTCTTTGCCCCGCTCAGTCATTCAGTGCAGTCATAATGTGAAAAGAAGACCCAGAGACAAAGAATTTAGAAAAGAATAAGCTGCGTTGTAAAGAAGTGCAAGGGAGTCAGACTTCATAAGGAGAAAGACAACAGGAATTTAAAGAAAAAACCCAGGGCAAAGCTATCAAGGTTGCTGAGTTAGACTGAGTCCATTCATGGTGGAAGTAGCCATTTGCATGCGTTATCCTCAAAGATTGTGATAACTTTTCAAGTATCAGCATTGCAAAAGTCAGGGATAAAGGTTTTTGGTATTTTTTGTTTGTTTCGTTTTGGTTTGTTATGGGCTTAGCCAATAATGGGAAAGGCTTGAGATTCTGTTTGTTTTGGGGGCCAGAACTAGATGGAACACTCCTCTTATTTTTGGTTCCTTTTTTCTGGTTGGGAGACGTTGGTTCACTCACTTACTCAAAATGGTGGCAGGAACTGGGGTGAGTTTTGTCTCCATGCTAATAAATCCCTTCTCTGCTTAAACTATCCAGAAAGCAGATTTCATTGTTTGCAGCTGATTGAAGAAGCCTGAAGGATCAGTGGGTCTAGGTCCTCTATTTACAGGTGAGGAAGCAGTGGCCCACCGGGGAGGCTGGTGTGCACCCTAGGCCATGCTGACCTCCCTGTTCCTCCTGGTCTGGGGTCCAGTGCCCTCTGTCCACTCAGGTCTGAACAGGAGGCCCAGACTAAGCTGGTGAGTTCCAGCCTGCAATTAGCGCTTACCAGCTTCGTTTAGAGAGAGAGACCCTGCCGCTGTCCTGGACAGGGTCTCTTGGTCCTGGGTGACCTAGACCTTCATTTTGCCATGGGAGTGACATGCTGGATGCCCTGCTTGGCTCACCTCCCCACAGGTAGGGCCTTTTGAGCCCCAGCTCAGATTCAGTCCCAGGCCAGGCCCTAGGACCTCCCAGACACAGGCAGGGAGGGTTGAGGCCATTCCCATGTCACCCTGCGGAATCCATGTCAGATCTTCCGGGTTGCTTGTCTGGTTCTGCCCTCGTGTGCTAAACGTTACAAATATTAATAATAATAATCATTAGAGGCCAAGCATTGTGCTGATTGCTTTGCACAGTGTCACATTAATTACTCTAGCAACTTTAAGAGGTAGGTTTTATTTTATGGATGAGTAAACCGAGGAACAGAGAGGCTACATGACTTGCCTAAGATCCCAAACTAGGGAGTGCTTATGGAGCTAGGAGTTGAGGCTCATTTTGTCTGCAATCAGAATTTGTTCTCTGGACCAGGCACGTGCTGCCTTATTCATTGAGTTCAGTTCACTTACTCAGCTGCAGCTCTGTGGTAGCTCCTTGGCCAAAGTGCCCCCCGCTCCTGCCCCTGGAGCTCCTGGTGGCGTGGGGGATGGGATGGGGCAGCACTTAAGGTCCAGTCACCTGTTGATGTCAATTGTCATGCTCGTGACAGTCTCAACTTCCACGCATCCTCAGACTCTTGGTCCCCTGGAGTTAGGATCCAGGCTTTTGGTGCCCATTTGTCTCCTGACAGGTGGTGTTGCCTGTTCAAACCCTCGGACCTCTCTGGGCTGAATGAACTCCCGGCCCCTTCTCAGCACCGATGGTCTGATTCTAAGATTCTGAGTCGCAGAGTCCCCTGGCCTAACTAGATGGGTTACACAGAAAGCTTGCAGGGGGGTAGTCTCTGCACGTTAGCACACTAAGAATGATACCTTCCCAGAAAGGAAAACATCTCTTATTTTCTTCCAGTAAATCAAGGCTGGGAGGTGCATTTGTTTAATGGGCTCTGTCCACAGCTAATCCAATTTGGTAAGTGACCTGGGGAGTGGGGAAAGATGCTGACCTGACACTTCAGAGCGTGGACTCAGAGTAAGGGGCTTAGGCAGCAATACCCGCGGGACTGGAAGCAGGAGAAGGGGTGGAGAACCTACCTGTGGTCCAGGGTTTCCTGCGCCTCCCACTGTGACACACACAAACACACCCATATGCACAGGCACACCCACACGTAATGTGTTAGTGCTGTGTTGTCTTTCCCTCCTGGCTCGTGGTCTGAATGTCTGCTACGTGTCTTTCTGCTTGTCCATGGAACCACAGCTGGAGGAGAGCCAGAGGCCAGACCCACGTACCATGGTGGACAAGTGATGAGCCCCTTGGGATGGGCAGGTATTCAGATTGAAGGAGAGGTGTATGGTGGACAGAATAATGTTCCCCCCAGCAAATGTCTACATCCTAATCCCTAGAACCTGTATATATGGCCAAGGAGACTTTTCCAATGTGAGTAAGTTAAGGATCTCGAAATGAGATTACCCTGGATTATTCAGATGGGCCCCATGTAACACGTGGGTCACTGTAAGAGGGAGGCGGAGGGTGAGAATCAGGAAGGAGATGTAACATGGGAGGGAGTGGCCGCGCAACGTGCTTTGAAGAGGGAGGAAGGAGGCCATGAGCCAAGGTATGCAGCAGCCTCTAGAGGTGGACAAGTCAAGAAAATAGATTCTCTTCTAGAATCTTCAGGCAGAATGCAGCTCTGCCGACACCTTGATTTCAGCCCCTTAAGGTCCGTTTGGGACTCCTGACCTCCGGAACTGTAAGATAATATATTTGTGTGGTTTTAAGCCACGAAGTTTGTGGTAATTTGTTACAGCAGCCACAGGGAAGGAGCACGAGGGTCGGGAAGGCCCAGGACGGGGGCAGGTGGACACCTTGGCTGTCCAGGTTCACTGGCAGGCCCGCGCGGCGGGCAGAACACGGAGGCGGATCCGGCAGCAGGAAAGGGCCTGCCGGGGGCTGGGATCAGGGTCAGGGCGAGCATCCTTGCAGGACAGAGCTCAACAGTGTCTTAGAGGTGCTGAGATCCTAGGCACAACGATGGGGGTTCGGGTGTTAGGGATCAAGGTAGACATTTGGGGACTGGGTACAGGGTGTGGCTGGAGAAAGGAACAAAGCGAGGGCCAGTCCCAACAAGGTTACCTTGGTGCTGAGCCATGTGCTCTGACCTCCACTCTCTTCACTTGTAAAACAGGGTCAGGGTTCTCCAGAGAAACAGATTACCTATCTACCTATCTATCTATCTACCTATCTATGTAATGAGGAATTGGCTCATGTGATTTTGGAGGCTGAGAAGTCCCACAGTCTGCTGTCTTTAAGCTGGAGACCCAGCAACACACATGTACATGCACACACCCACACACGCACTCATGAGTGTAGACACATGGTGTAGTTCAGTCTGAGTATGAAGGCTGAGATCCAGGGGAGCCGATGGTGTAAATCCCAGTCCAAGGGCAGGAGAGGATGAGAAGAGATGTCCCAGCTCGAGCCAGGGAGGCAGGAAAAAAGGGGCGTTTTCTTCCTTCCTCTGCCTTGTTTTTTCTACTCAGGCCTTCAACAGATTAGACGAGGCCCACCCACACTGGAGGTGGGGGGCATCCGCATAACTCAGTCCATGGATTCAAATGCTGATCTCATCCAGAAACATCCTCACCGTCACGCTCAGAAATAACGTTTAATCTGGGTGCCCATGGCCAGTCAAGGTGACACGTGACATCAGCCATCACAGAGGACTGGGTTAGATAGAAGTCACAGAGTGAGGCTGCAGGCTTGATCCAGTCCATAGAGGCATTTGACCTGTACCGAGTTTTTAAGAACATTTGGAACAGCATTTAAAAATCATTAGATTTCACATGTAAATCTGAAGTTCTCAGTTCTCTGAACATCTGAGGTGGTCTGGCAACATTGGACCTGCACCCCTGCCATTGCAGAGTATCCCAGTCAATTCCAGCTGGAGGTGGGACATTCCTGGGGGCGTGGAGCCTACAGCCATGGAGATGGGGCCACAGTCAGCCGAAAGGGAAAGCGTAGGCTTTTTAGACCTGGGTTGAAGGGAACCCCCAGGGAAGTGTGCGAGTCAGCTCCTGACAGTGCCTGGGCTCCAGATACGGCTTGACAAGTGCCGACTGCAGCGGGACTCTTAGCCACATCGATCCAGACACTAAACTCCTATTAATGTAGTCAGAGAAGGCAATTGTTTTCTTGGCAGCCATGTGGCTGACGGCTGCACAGACCTTACTGTCAGACGGAGACACTCGGGCTGCCCACAGGAGCAGCTGCGAACCTGAGACGCCCGTGCCTGGGCGTTAAACCTTCCAGCAGGCTTTGCACTCTGACCCTGTCAGTGTGGGCTGTCACTTCAGCTGCCCGTCAGTGCTGTTGCCTCTGCACTGCACCTAGCCCACATGAAAGGGTGGCAGGACCCCAGGTGGTGGGTTGAGGGCCTGCCTTCCCCCTGCCAGGCTCACTTCCCTGGTTTCCTGACCCTTCTGGCCTCTTCCTTCCTGGGCACATCCTGGGTCCCCGTGGTGACCTGGTTTGATGTCTTCCTGATTTGCCCTCCTCAGACTTGCTCAAATGGACATGATCTTGGTTCTGACCTCTGGATCTATGCATCTTGACTGGGGCTAAAAGCCACCCCTTTGTTCTTGCTATTTGGGGTCTGATACTGGCCAGGACTTTCCCCAGCCCCAGCAGTACCCTCTCGCATCACCGACATCTGTCTGTTCTACTTCTCTGATATCTCTTGAGTTTACTCATTTCTCTCATCCCAGTACCACTACTCTGGTCCAAACCATCACCTTCTCTCACCTGGACGGTTACCTGGGACCCTACCTGGGCTCTCTGCCTCCAGGTTTGACTCTTTCGACCCGTTCTCTAACAGCAACCAGAGAATTCTCTTCAAAGGTGAACCTGACCATGATAACTCTGTTCGGAATCCTTCAATGGATCACCCTGATTTCTGGATAAAGCCTGGGTGCCAGGTGCTTCACGATTTGGTCTCTGTCCCTTCCTCCAGCCTCATGGCTCAGCAGACCCCCACCTACCAGCCCATGCTCTAGCTAAACTGGTCTATTTACATCATCCCTCGTTCTCTCTGAAATTTGGACTTTTGTACATGTTATTTATTCCCTTTGGTTGGAACCTGCTTCTGCCCCACCCCATTCACCTGGGTACCTCACCTTTCCCATGTCAATGTGGGTGCCACTCACACCCCACACAGCCCCAGGCTGGGGTCCCCAGCCCAGTGCTGCTGCGAGATCTTGCCTTCCTGTCGTGGCACTCGCCACCCTCAATGGTTATTGCTTCCCAAGTTTTCTGTTTTCCCCACCAGGCTGTAAACTCCATCAAGTCGGCGACCATGTCTGCTGTGCCCTCCTTGATATTTCCACCACCTGACCTAAGCCCAGGACATAGCAGGTGCTTGATGGGTAATATATCGAATGAAGGAATGAATGAATGATGAGGAGGACAAAGCCAAGAGCAGGGAAAATCCATGTGGGTAAATAGAGACCTTCCTCTATGTTGATCCAGAGTCATCTTTCATTGACACCCTCTGGGCAGCCCCCTGAAAGGGAGTTCTCCAGGTGAGGGGGGAGGGCCGAGGAGCAGGTCATAGGAATCTTCTCAATTGTAATAACAGCTTGTCCCCGCTTTTCTACCTTGTCCATGGAGGGAGCACAGGAGATGTTGACAACTGCCTTGTGGAATCAAGTGACATTCCCACTCATCAAAACAGGAAATGATCTCAACTGGCATAACTACTGTCAGGAAGAACTGAGAATTCCAGAGCTCAGCTTTCTTAACCACTGTGCCATCCTACCTGAAATCAGGCTGGGGCTTAGTTCCTGTAGGATGAGCTAAAGAGCAGTGAGGGAATAGGTAGAAATCTGAGCTCCACCATGTGCAGCTGTGTGACTTGGGGCAAATTTCTTACCCTCTCTGGGTTTTCGTTTCATGTTACCTAATCCCCAGGGCTGTTGTAAGGACTCATCTCTCATTACTTTGAGGCTCCTAAGGGGCAGGGACCAGGCTTCTCCGTGGGGGGTTGCTGACTGCTCAGCACTGGCCCGGCCCGTCCATAATAGCCCTGAAAGCGTGATCATTGAATTCAAAAGCTCTTTGCAGACCTCCTAGATTCCAGACTTTCTAAAATCCTTCATGAGTTAGGCACTTGAGCAGAGCAGTGAAATCCACTCTATCCTCACGAACTGGACAGTTGCCTCATGTCACTGATGTGTATTATTATTTCCTCTGCTATGATGCATGTCTTTTTAAAAGAAAATTAGTATCTGTCAAGCATCATTACACAATGAACCCTGCCAAGGGGCAGCCAACGGCCGCGTATCAAGCATCCGTCCCAGCAGAGGCAGCAGTGGTGAGGGTTTGTCTGGGGCCAGGTCATCATGGACGCTCTGGTGAACAGCTCCAAGCCAATGTTTCTCCTCTCTGGGATGTCTCTCCCACTCCCCCAGGCCCCTGTCAGCTGTCCTAGGCTGTGGAGTGGGAAGGACTCGATACAACTATCTGGCCTGAGGAGCGAAATCCACTTCTGAAAGTGCTCAGAATCCGCACAGCTGCAGAAACTTGTGCAAATGAGAAAGACGGAAGAACAGCTGGGGCACCATGCTGGAAACGGCTCCTTCGGTCCCATAATTTTATGCCTGGTGATGCTATGGCCTCACCGCTCAACCTTTAAGAGGGGAGCCCCTTTCAGAGATGAGGAACCTGAGGCTTGGAAAGGGTCCAGCCTGGAACTGGTCTGACCCCAAACTCCATAGGCTGTGCTGCCTCCCTGCCTTCTGAGGGTCTGTGAAATGTGCATGGGGGAAGGCCAGCGGCGGAGGGGTGTTTGGTCTTTAATCTACGTAGGGTGGAGGCCAGCCTAGGGCTCCCGTGGGATCGGCCAGGCACTCAGACGTATTTTTGATTTCTCATTGTGCCGGCTGGTTGCTGGCAAGAGCCACCCTTTCCTTGGCCTGAATGGAAGTGACCTAGGACAGCCCTCTGGTGGTGGGTAGAAGATGTCCCATTGGGCCTCCCAAGTGGCCAAGAGATCCCATAAAACCCACTGTGGTCCAGGGTGGGCCCTGCCCTGCACTCTTCTCTTCTTCCCCCAACTTGTCCTCCTTCATTTTCATCTCCATCCTTCTCCTCTGCTTCCCCCAGACAGCCCTCACCAGCTTCTCACCAGCCAGCACGTGGAACTGGGAGAAAAAAGAGCCAGCCTCACATGTGAGGGAATAAATGCTGAGCTGTGACAATCCTGTCTGCCTCAGAAAGAGAGGTTTTATGTAGCTTCTGGCATTTACAAATCCTTTGTGAAAAGGTCACCCTGTTCTTGGAATCTTTTATTAATGCTGAAGACTGGCCCCGGAAATGTCATGTCTTTTTACCATGATATTTACTCAAAAAAGTATGACTAAGCATCTGAAATTCTATCAGCAGCTTGACCTGGACCAGGATGAGGAATCTGCATGGGACAAATGGGTGCTGATCTCGCCCGAGTGGAGGGAAGTGGAGGGAAGCAGGGATGGACCAAGGCCACACCCCCTGGGGTCTGCTGTCACTTCTCCCTGTTGTCTGAGCTCCTTAGCGTCTCCTGAGTGTCAGAGCTGGAAGGGATCTTGGTGTGTGTGCAGTTCAGCGCCCTCATTTTACAGATGTGGAGACTGAGGCCCAGACAGGAGAAGGTACCTGCAGGGACCCCCAGGAAGTCGGGGGCAAAGCGGAGACTTAAGACCAGGTGTCCCGACTCCTGGGTCACTGCTCTCTCTCCCACACTGAGCTGTCGTCCAGTCTCACCCTCGCACTGAGCCTGGGAAGGGGAAAGAAAGTGAGCTTCTCTCTCTGGGTCTGAGGTTCCACTTCCTGCATCCAGGGTCCAAGACATTGCGGTATGGGGGGAGATATGGGCAAGGATGGCCCTACCCAGTGCCCTTTTTCTCCTCCCTGTGACACACGAGGACAAGATGTGTAGACCAGTTGTTCTCACATGTCAGTAGGCATCAGAATCACTTAGGGGGCTTGTGAAACTGTGGATGGCTGGACCCCATGCTCGGAGGTTCTGACTCAGTAGGTCTGGGATAGGACCCGACAACCAGTGCTTCTAAGACACTCCTGCTGCTGCTCAGAGGGACACACCTTGCCATCCGTTGGCTTAGACATGGCCTGCTGCTGTTGTCCACCTTGTAGATGCTCACTCTAAGTCTTCAGCCACAGCTACGTCTACCTGCGTTCTATGTGGATTTGGTCTGAGGAGATGGATGGAGAGTATCAGTAGGGGCTGGGTGGTTGGTTAGAGCGGAATCCCCCAGATTTGGACCAGGCACGCCCATGTGGCCAAGTCTCCCACTCCCCCAGGTGGCAAGGGACACCCCTTCGAAGATGGGAAGAAGGAGTCTTGCTATATGGTAGTAACCGAAGAATGCCTGCACCAAGGGTGCTGAGGTTTGGGGAGGGGTGTCAGAGTGGGGAGCAGCCTGGTGACAGAACCTTCTTGATCTGGAGCTTGGTATCACAGCTAAAGTTCACATCTCGCCTCACCTTCCTCCGCTGTGTGACCTTGGGGAGCACTTTACCTATGAAGCCCTGGTCTTCTCATCTGTAAAATGAGATTGAAGAAAATGCCTTCCCTACCACCACTGGGATTGTTTTGCAAGGAGGAGGCAGTAGATGTGAAATCAATAGGTAAACTGTAAGTTGTGTACCTATGCATATTAGTTCTAATTATTATTTTAACTTTGAAAGGAAGCCAGGGGAGAAAGGTGGAACCATAGAGAGTTACTGCCTTCCATGGGGTTGGTTTAGGTTTCTTTTCTTTTTATCCTTGTGTTCAGAGAACTCAGAACAAAAAAAACAAAAAAAAAGAATTACATGAGGCAAAGTCCAAACTTCACCTGTCACACCAACTTTGTTTATTTGGGATTATTTATTTTGTCCAGCTTAACTGAGGTATATATGACAAATGAAAATTGTCTGTGTCTACAGTGTACAACATGATGTTTTGATATATATATATATAGTGAAATGTTTACCACAATGAAGCTAATTAACATATCCATCACCTCACATAGTTACTTTTTTTTGGTAAAAACAATCAAGATCTACTCTCCTAGCAACCATCAAGTATACACTACAGTATTGTGAACTATGGTGACCATGCTGTACGTTAGATCTCCAGAACTTATCCATCCTACTATCTGATACTTTGTATCCTTTGACCAACATCTACCCCATTTCCCTGGCCTCTTAGACCTTCTAACCACCATTCTACTCTCTGCTTCTAAGAGTTGAACTTTTCTTAGATTCCATGTACAAGTGAGATCATGCAGTATTTGTCTGTCCGTGTCTGGCTTATTTCAGTTAGCATAAAAGATCTATCCATGTTGTCACAAATGGCAACTTTTCCTTCTTTGTTAAGGCCAGATGATATTCTATTGCATATGTACACCACGTTTCTTTATTCATCTGCTAATGGACACTTAGGTTTTTTCCATGTCTTGGCTATTATGAATAAAACTGCAGTGAACATGGGAGTACAGATATCTTTTTGAGACAGTGATTTTATTTCCTTTGGATATATGCCGAGAAGTGGAATTGCTGGATCACATGGAAGTTGTATTTTTAGTGTTTTGAGGAAGCTCCATACTGTTTTCCATAGAGACTGTACCAATTTACATCCCCACCCACAGTACACAAGGGTTTCCTTTTCTCCATGTCCTGGTCAACACTTGCTTTTCTTTGTCTTTTTGATAAAAGTCATTCTAACAGGTGTCACACCAACTTTAGCCAAGACTCCAATCAACATGAAAGATCGGGGTTAATTCATTATTTTAGGTTTTAGGAATGTTGACACTGCTTTGGGACAATGCAGCCCGCATTCCCTTTTCTGAGGCCGAACGTTAATCGATAATTTCTCATGAATGTTTTACGTTCATCAGAGCTGGACTTTGTAAACCTTGCTCAGATGCACAATTAACTGGCACAGTATGAGCTGCACTTTATTGCGTGCCTGCTGTGTCATGGGAGCTTCATGAGCAGGATTCTAACTTCGAAGGCAGGCACCCTTGTTCCTTTGGAGGTGAGGAAACTGAGGCCCACGGATGTTAAGTTACTTGATGAGGGACAGGATTTGGTAAGTGGCAGAGTCCTTGCCTTTTGACTGTACCCTTGGCTTCTTATAAGGGCCATGTAAATACATTGTAAACTGTGCAGCACTGAACAGCTATGAGGGACTATAATTACATTATCCCACCATTGATTTTTAGTGCTCAGAGTAATTTTCTTGAGATTTTAGTTTTCCTAGTTGAACAAACATCTAGCCACTTGTTCATATCGACAGCAGCAGCTTTGCCTACGTGGCCCCTGCAGCATCCTGCAGTGCTCATAACAGATCCTCACCACCAGTGACCACAGGCAAGTCGGGGACAAAGAAAAGGGGGTTTTATGAGCCTTCTCCATCCTTTTTCCATTAGCCTATTGCCTGGGAAAATTCCAAGCTTGTTTCCCACCCCCCACCCCCACCAACTCAAAACCACTTTGTCACACCAGCATAATTTCTTACAATAACATTAACATATCATTGGCTCTCATTACATTTGGTGTAATAGTTCCCTATTGGACTGTGTCAGACTAATTATGTCAGTTCCTTTTCATTCCAGTTTAGTGCTTCTCCAGAGAGTCGCAGCACAGCACCGGTAATAATGATTAAACTGCTGTCTAATGCTCCACTGGACATCCAAACCAAACAGGGGAAAATTCCTTGCTGAAGATGGGACTCGCAGCAGCCCTTGTACTTGATGCAATTTGATGTTTTAAGAGCCATTACCCGGTGGACATTTCCACAGGACGGTGGACGGCTGGTAGTGTTTCTTGGGGGTGGGGGAAGAAAATGCAAATCAGGGAAGGAAATAGCTCAGCAAGGCAAGCAGCGGCAGAGAGGCAACCCAGAGGCTTTCCGGTCCCTGCTGAGCCCTTAGGTTCTGATTGGGTCCAACTGGAGCCCAGCGTTGCCACTCAGCTGGCAGAAGTGGGTGTGCAGAGAGAGCCCAGGGTAATGAATCAGGACAAGCCAATATCAAAGGCTTAAAGCTCTTGCCAGTGTCAGACGAAAGAGCCCAGGGAAGATGAATGAAAATGAAGTCACTTTCACCTTCCCGGCGTCGTCTCATACAAAGCTCTTTGCTCCAGCCAAAATCGAACATGCCTTTGTCTTTTTGCATGGCAGGACGGCAGTCTCCTGTTCCCACAAGAAGGGAGGCAGAGGTCGATGCTCCTCATTGCTCAATGGGATGCGAACTTGTTCTGTTCTGAGCACCCATTCTTTTTTTTAAAAAAAAGTTATTGAAGTATCGTTAATTTACAGTGTTGTGTTAATTTCTGCTGTACAGCCAAGTGATTCAGTTATACGTGTATATACTTTATCGTATTCTTTCCCATTATGGTTTATCACAGGATATCGAATATAGTTCCCTTTGAGTACCTGTTGTTTTTTTTTTTTTAAAGCAATACTATGTAGTGTTTGGTTTTGTGCTGTGTAATATGTTTTTTTTCTTTTTTAAAGATGTTGGGGGTAGGAGTTTATTAATTTTATTATTTATTTTTGCTGTGTTGGGTCTTCGCTTCTGTGCGAGGGCTTTCTCTAGTTGTGGCAAGTAGGGGCCACTCTTCATCGCGGTGCGCGGGCCTCTCACTATCGCGGCCTCTCTTGTTGCGGAGCACAGGCTCCAGACGCGCAGGCTCAGTAGTTGTGGCTCATGGGCCTAGTTGCTCCACGGCATGTGGGATCCTCCCGGACCAGGGCTCGAACCCGTGTCCCCTGCATTAGCAGGCAGATTCTCAACCACTGCGCCACCAGGGAAGCCCGAGTACCTGTTCTTGATGATTCTTAATGATTCTAATAATAATAACTAGCCACCAGCTGAACGATTACTTTATGCCAGGCGTTGTGTTAAGGGTTTCACATCTGCTGGCTCGTTTAATCTGTAAAAGAACCCTATGAGGTGAGAAACCGGGATGCAGGGAGAATAAGTAACTTGCTTAAGGTCATTCACCAGAACCCCCATATCTGACTCTAAAGCCTGTTCATTCAGTCAACTCCTATGATTAGGGTTGACTCCAGCCTTCAACTGTGTCCCTCAGACATGTTTTAAGCATCATCGACGGTCTTGGCTTTCTTGGGGCTGAGAGGCCAAGGTTCAATTTAAGTCCAGGGTGATCTGTTCTATGACTGGGAAAAGGCAGAGGGCTGTGAGAACACCTTCATTCACTGGCTCACAAGTATTTATCTGAGTGCCTTTATGTGCCAGGCTCTGCTGGGTACTAGGATGCCAGGGTCCGCAGAGTTGCTACAGACTCTGCTTTCATGGAGGCTTCAGTCCAGAAGGGAAAATATAATCTTTATTTAGCATTTATTAAGCTCTTCCTATGGGCCAAACTCTGTGCTAAGTGCTTTTAAATAACTCAATTTATTTAATCCTCATAGTAGCCCTCTTTCACTCCTAGAGATGAGAAAATGAAGCCTTAGAGAGTTATGCAATTGGGTCAAGGTCACAGCTTCTAACCACCACGTTCAACCGTAGGCAGACCTGACCTACTTTTGGGGATTAGTATAATGGGGTGTATAGAATTTTCCCCTTGAGCGCACCTTATTCCAAGAGGAACAGGCCCTTGAGACTGTCAAGCCTGGTTCTACACCCCCTCTATGGGCCTATTGGCCTGGAGCCAGCTGACCACATTATATCCATATGGGCCGTGCTGCCACATTGGCTGAAGATGGAGGGAAGACACAGAAGCTCTGGCTCAGCCACCATGAGAGGACAGCAGAGGGACCTGTGATGTCTGCCCAGCATGGCTTTGGCTTGAGGAAGGGCATACATGCCATGCCCTGTCCCAGTGGGCCATGTGGCATGCCACTGCTGCTCGAGATATACCAGCAGGTGCTCACGGACCTTTGGGGATGTGGGTGCAATGGGATGCTTGAGCAGCCAGCTCTGCCCCCCGAGCGTGCACACAGCTTCTTGCTGGACACTTAGACAAAAGCTGTCTCTTTTGATCTTGACATCAGCCAGCAAGGTAGGTATTACTATCAGTATTTGTGGATGAGGAAACCGAGGCTGGAGAAGTTAGCAGCTTGACCAAAAGTCAAAGAACCAGTAAGTGGCAGAGTACAGATTTGAACTTGGGTCTGACTTCAAAGCTCAAACTAAGCCCTGTCCCCTCCCTCACGATGCTGTCTCACGAAGCAAGGCCTCCATTCTTTGTGCTGTGTCTCCAGCCATCTTTACCTTTCCATCCTTCAAATCCCAACGCTGCCCCGATTATTCATTCATATCTACTCAAGAAAAATGAAAACATACATCCACAAAAAGACTTGCATGCAAACGTGCACAGCAGCATTGTTCGTAATGGCCAAACACATGGAAACAACCCCAACGTCCATCAACTCGTAAATGGATAAGCAAATTGTGGTGTATCCATGCGCTAGCATACCATGACAATAAAAAGAAATAAAGCACTGATACATGCTGTAACATGCATGAACTTCAAACGTGTTTTGCTAAGTGAAAGAAACCAGACAGAAAACCCTACATACTGTATGATACTATTTACATGAAATGTTCGGAATAGGCAAATCCACAGAGTTAGAAAGTAGATCAGTGGTTGTCTAGGATGGAAGGGACATGGGAATGACTGATAATTCACACAGTTGTTGACCTTTGCAGTGATGGCAATAGTCTAAAATTAGATTTTGATCATGGCTGCACAACTCTGTAAATAAACTAATAGTCAGTGAATCGTACCCTTAGAAAGGTGAAGTTTTAAAAATGTTTTATTCATATATTCCACAGCTAGGCTTTCCCATAACCTTTTTGAAAAAAATTTTTTAATTGAAGTGTAGTTGATTTACAGTGTTGTGTTAGTTTCAGGTATACAACAAAGTGACTCAGTTATATATATATATATTTTTATATATATATATATAAATATATATATATATAATTTTTCAGATCCTTTTCCATGATAGGTTATTACAAAATATTGAATATAGTTCCCTGTGCTATACAGTAGGACCTTGTTGTTTATCTATTTTATATATAGTGTTTTGTATTTATTAATTCCAAACTCCTAATTTATCCCTCCCTCTGCTTTCCCCTTTGGTAACCATAAGTTTGTTTTCTGTGTCTGTGAGACTGTTTCTGTTTTGTAAATAAGTTCATTTGTATCATTTTTTTAGATTCTACATATAAGTTATATTATATGATATTTGTCAGAAAGGTGAATTTTCTGGTATGTATGTTATACCTCCATAAAGCTTAAAAAATGAAAGAGAATTATACCTTGAAATTTCTGGACAAGGTGAACTGAAGGGCCCATCCAGTGCTCACTGACTGAGCTTCCTGGGGCAAGGCCCTCTCCCTCCTGACTCCCTGGTGGGTGCTCTTCCCACGAAGAGAGGCCCCAGACCCTGAGCTGACCTGTTTTCTTTTTCTCCCGGATCTAAGTGAGCCATTTGCAGAGCTTCAGTCTCTGGGGGTAAAGTCCATCTTCTTACTCACCATCAAAGGCACAGAATCTGGGTCAGCAGAAAATGTGCTTTTTTCCCACGGAGCGGGGTCAAAGAGCAGGTGTCAGGCTGGCAAATTAGAAAGGAGGTCGGGAGGGGCCACGACACAACATCTGCCTCCAGGCTTGGGGCTGGGAAGGCGCTCCTGTTCAGAACCTGTGCAGGTCAAGTAGGTGAGCACTTACGGAGAACAGGTGAGAGGGCTGAGCTGAGAGCAGGAACATTTGCAAACCTGGGGCAGTGGAGGTGACCCTGAGATGGGGGCTGAGCCCAGGTCAGGGCTGGGGCTGCCGAGGGTTGGGGCAAGGCAGAGTAGAAGCTGGGGTGGGGCTGTCAGAAGGCAGAAGAGAGCAGAGTCACTGATTTTACCTAGATTGGTTGAGGATGACTTTGTTTTCTCCCAGAAGGAATTACTCCCCTACCGCCCACTCCCTGAAAACTTTTAATTGCAGCATAACTTACAGAAAGTTGTGCAAACCATTAGTGTAGAGCTCCATGGAGTCCACACAATGACTTAGTCAGCTTGGGCTGCCAAAGTACCACAGACTGGGTGACTTAAACAACAGACATTGATTTCTCACAGTCTGGAGGCTGGAAATCTGAGATCAGGGTGCTAACATGGTTGGATGCTGGTGAGATCCTCTTCCTGGCTTGTAGATGGCCACCTTCTCATGGTGTCCTTATATGGCAGAGAGGCACCGAGAGCAAGCTCCTAGCTGTCTCTTCTTATAAGGGCACTAATCCCATTATGAGGGCCCCACCCACATGACCTCATCTAAACCCAATTACGTCCCAAAGGCCCCATCTCCAAATATCATCACGTTGGGGGTTAGGACTACAACATATGAATTTGGGATGGGGGTTATACAATTTAGTCCATAGTACATAGGTATAATCAGCTCCCAGATCAAGAAATGGAACATTTTCAGCACCAAGAAGGCCCCCTACATTGTCCCCTTTTGGTCCCTACCCGCCCCCACCCCCCAAGGGTAAACATTGTCTGGACTTTTGGTGCCATGTGTATCCATTCCTGAATTTTGCCTATTTGTAAGCCTTGTATACACTAAATGAAAAGCATGTGCTTTTCTGTGTCCAGCTTCTTTTGCTCAAATTATGCTTGTGAGTTTCACAAGGTTGTTGTGTATGGTTGTATTCCCTTCATTCTCACTGCAGTGGACTGTTCCATTGCATGAAAACAGCACATATTATTTATTCAACTGTTGGTGGGTGATTGGGTAGCTCCCAGATTGTGGCTATTATGAACAGTGCTGCCATGAACATGCTGGTACCTGTCTTTGGGCGAACATGTGGATGTGTATCTGGTGGGGGTGGAATTGCTGCATCATAAGGTATGTGCCTGTTCCTCTTGAGTAGATGTTGCCAGATAATGCCCCCAAACGGCTGGACAAGTTTGCATCCCCATTGGCAGTGTGTGAGAGACAGAGTTCCACTCCAGCTCTCCCTATAAGAACTAATATGCATTGACTAAGGTTATGGGCTCAAGTATGACTGCCCCCCTCCCAGTTCATAAGTTGAAACCCTAACCCCCAGGAGCTCAGAATGTGACTGTATTTGGAGATAGTGTCTTTAAAAATGTAATTAAGTTAAAAGGAGGCCATATGGGTGGGCCCTGATCCAATCTGGCTGGTGTTCTTAAAAGCAGAGGAGATTAGGACCTACAGAGAGATACCAGGTGTGCAGAGAGGGGAGATGGAGTGAGGACAGTGAGAGGGGAGCCACCTGCCTGCCACGGAGAGAGGTCTCAGGAGAAACCAAACCCTGCTGACACCTTGACCTCAGCCTCCCAGCCTCCAGAGCTGTGAGCAAATACATTTCTGTTGTTTAATCCACTCAGGCCATGGATTTTGTTATGGTAGCCAGAGCAAACTGATACAATTACTCTCTTGTGCTCAGTTCTCACATTATCTCACTTAATCCCCACGTCAACCCTGCAGACTAGGAGCAATTATGGCCTCCATGTCACAGATGAAGGACTGGGGCTTGGAGATTAGTGACTTCTCCCAGGTCGTACCACAGGTGTTTACCTGAGCTTTTTCCATTTTCTGAAGATGCTCAGAGAGGCAGGTTTTGCTATTATACCCATTTTACAGATGGGGAGACTCAAGCTCAGAGACTTGCCCGAAGTCGCTTAACCAGCCAGTTGTAGGACCCAGTACTGAAATGGAAGGCCTCTGGCTTAGGCACTGTTGATTGCACTGCATCAGTCTGGATAGGCCAGGTTAAACGGCAGTAACAGCAATGAAACCCAAACCTTTGTGGCTCATGGCAACAAAAGTTTTTTTTCTTGCTCATCCTCTATGTTCATCATGGGTGTCTAGCAATACTGCTCTTGCCTCTTCACTCGGAATCCAGGCTGATAGCGGCTCCAGTATTGCTGGAATTCTGGAGGGTCTCTCATTGGCAATTAAATATTCTAACCCCAACGTGACATTCATCGTTTCTGCTCAAACTCATTGGCCAGAATTAGTCACATGGTCCCTACCAAATACAAGGCCAGGGGGTTCATCCTACATGAGCCCGGAAGACAGAGAGGGGGAAGAGGTTACTGAACAGCACAAAATGAGTGAATGAACGAATGCATGCATGCAATGAGAATTCCCATCTGAGACTGGCGGATGTGGATGAGCCTGGGAAAGGACAGATATATACTTGAAACCAGCCCTGCGTAAGGGCACTGGGGCTCTTTGGGCGCTAATGATACATTTAAAAATTGTGAAAATGTACTAGCATTCTGTCCCTCTCCATCGTTTACAGCCCCCCGTGCCTACACGTTCTTTCTTTCATCAAATCTCTTTGCCTTTGACTGTGGGCGGCCGATCCACCGTACCCACACAGGCCCCATTCCGGGGGTGATTGATGACCACTGGACACACACAGATGGATACAGAAAGAAATGTCTACTTCTTCCAAGAGCCTTGGGCAGCTGTGCAGACAGCAATTTTTCATGTGAGTGTTAGCTCGGAGTCTTTCTCAGGCTCTCAAGCATAACCAAGCCCAGACAGGCTCTGTGAGATGAAAAGTAAAGCGTTGTTTTTATGACGCTATGAAAATCTTTCTTTTTCCCCCTGAAAAAGAAACGTGTTTATTTTCACGTGTGTATGGGTTTGTAGTGAGTGCGGAAGAATTAAGCCTTTGAAACTGTCGACTTATAGCCATGAGTGATGTGAAGTCTTTGTCTTGGGGAGGAGAGAACCTTCCAAATCAGGAAAGAAAAAGGCCCCTTCGCTCATGCACTTAGTGCCTCATTTGTTAAAGTGTTACTGAGCACCTGTTGCCCGGGGTTTGGGGTCAGGGGACCCAGCTTCAAGGCTGTGCTGGATCACTTTTTAGCTGTGTGCCCTGGTCACTTCACTTAATATCTCTGAGTCTATTTCCTTCCCTATAAAGTGGGGGACAAAGATATGAAATGTATTCATTCAAGCCTAAAATTGAGTGGCCACATGGCCAGTGCTGTTCTAAGCACTGGGGATTACTCCAGAGTGTAGGGAAAGTAAAGGCCCCCTGAGGCATGAGAAACACAGATATAAGTGCTATGAAGGAAGATCAAGCAGGGTAGGGGCTAAAGTGTGGCGGGGTGCACTGGGGTGGGGGTTATATTGGAGAGTCATGGAAGGCTTCTCAGAGGCAGTGACATTTGAGCAACGGATACAAGGGAGCAAGCTGTGTGGGATGCAAGGGAAATAATCATTACAGACGATCTTTCTGTAGATGTACCAAGTGTCAGGCAGTGTTCTAAGGGCTTTGTCTGGACTCATTCGTTGAATCCTCACTGCACCCTGAGAGATGAGCCCTGTCGTCATCACACCCCATTTACAGAAGGCAAAACTGAGGCACAGAATGAAGTGAGTTGCTCAGGTCCCAGCATTTGAACGCAGGCGGCCATCCTAATCACCAAGTCACATCCCAGGCAGGGAGCTCAAGCTGGGAGGAGCATTAATTTGGGGCAAAGTGCTTCGCAGATTGCAGAAGCAAACTTGAAACGTCGTTACTAGTATTTCCTTCGGGATGTGAAGGGAAATCTATCAGTACTCCTGGAACCCGTGGCCTGCGTCCCACTTCTGCCGATTTCTTCAAGAACAAGCGGGCACCGGGGAGGCCTGTGGCCTCAGTTCCCTGCATGATTCTCATCAGGCTGCAGGAAAACGTAATGTGCTGAGGGGTGGAGAAGAGCTGAGAAACAAAAGGAACATCTGCATTTGCTCTTTGTAAAAGTAATATATCCACGTGCTGAAAATATGGAAAATGGAGAAAAGAAGAGACGTTATCCATAGAGTCACCATTTAAATACAAGCACTGATAGTATTTTGGAATATTTCCTTTTATCCCTTTTCAAAAAGATGGGTGTTTTAGTTGTAGGCAGCAGAAAATAAAGAACTCAGACAGCTTGGAATATGTAGGTGATAATATAGTATTATTGTGTAACAGAAAATATATGATAATGCACTATCTATTTAACTTCTATGTTCTCCAAAGTATCAGCTTTCCCAAACAATTCAGGGCAACAGTTAGAGGCCTGAGGCAGATCATTAGAGACTGGGTTTCAGCTCGGTCAGTTCTCTCTGGGATTATTTGCTTACCAGCCTGATGGCCACCTAACTATGCTGTCACCTGTTTCCACCGTCACCAAGCCTTTTGATTGTACACTCCTCTTAGGAAGGAATATTTTAGCATCTACTCTCATTATAGGCATATTTATTTATAAATTGAACTACTACCAACCTGCAGATTAAATATTAGTATATTACAGTTGACCCTTGAACGACATGGGGGTTAGGGGCGCCGACCCTCCTTGAAGTCGAAAATTTAAGGATAATGTTGTAATCGGCCCTCTGCATCTGTGGTTCTGCATTTGCGGTTCAACCAGCTGAGGGTCGTGTAGCACTGTATAGTACTTACTATTGAAAAAAAAACTGTGTATAAGTGGACCTGCACAGTTCAAACCCATGTTGTTCAAGGGTCAACTGTACTTAAATACTAGTATAATATTTAATATAGTTTAACTTCTTTTTTTTAAAAAAATTATTTTTGTCTGTGTTGGGTCTTCGTTGCCATGAGCGGGCTTTCTCTAGTTGCAGCGAGCGGGGGCTACTCTTTGTTGCGGTGCGCGGGCTTCTCATTGTGGTGGCTTCTCTTGCTGCGGAGCACGGGCTCTAGGTGCGGGGGCTTCAGTAGTTGCGGCACGTGGGCTCAGTAGTTGTGGCTCGCGGGCTCTAGAGCGCAGGCTCAGTAGTTGTGGCACACGGGCTTAGTTACTCCACAGCATGTGGGATCTTCCCGGACCAGGGCTCGAACCCGTGTCCCCTGCATTGACAGGCGGATTCTTAACCACTGCACCACCAGGGAAGTCCCCTAATTTCTTATTTTTATATAAAAATATAGTTGTTCTCATATTTTCTTCCCACATTATTTCTTGGGTTGCTCCCATCTCATTGATTTAATCCTTTCTTTCCACCCTCCCACCCACCCCTCGCCCCGTCTCTGATCCAGAGACAGTTTTGTACACAGATATGGTATGTTGTTGCAGCGTGAAAAGATGCGTTACTTAAGGCCAAAACTCACTGTAGGAACTTTTGCCTTTAAATGGGGGTTGGCAAAGTCAATATCAATGTGGAAATAAATCCTGGCTCTTCCATTTAGAGAGACGTGTCTGGGAGGAGAAGAGTGGAATTTCAAGGCCTCTGCCAGGCCCTCTGTTGGTGGAGGATGCCCCATAAAGCCCACAGCCATGCACTTTTTTTGCCTTTTGACTGGAGGGTAAGCCAGGATCCAGATGAGGGTGGGGCTGAATGCTCTCAATAGTGTGAGGTGGGGAGTGTCCTGGGGAAGGCAGCCAACCACAGATTGGGGCTGGCTTACTTGCCAGGGCAAGTCCCAGGGGCAGGGATGACAATGCCTTCTGAAAAAATTGTGCACACGTAACAAAACTTACCATTGTAACCATTTTTAAGTGTCCAGTTCAATAGTGTCAAGTTCATTCATACTGTCGTGCAACCAATCTCCGGAACTCTTTGCATCTTGTAGAACTGAAACTCTGTACCCTTTAAACAGTAACTGCCCATTCTTCCCATCCCCTGCCCCTGACAAGAACTATTCTACGTTTTTTTTTTTTGAAGATGTTGGGGGTGGGAGTTTATTAATTAATTTATTTTTGGCTGTGTTGGGTCTTTGTTTCTGTGCGAGGGCTTCCTCTAGTTGTGGCAAGCAGGGGCCACTCCTCATTGTGGTGCGGGGGCCTCTCACTGTCGCGGCCTCTCTTGTTGCGGAGCAAAGGCTCCGGACGCGCAGGCTCAGTAGTTGTGGCTCACGGGCCTAGTTGCTCCGTGGCATGTGGGATCCTCCCAGACCAGGGCTCGAACCCGTGTCCTCTGCATTGGCAGGCAGATTCTCAGCCACTGCACCACCAGGGAAGCCCACTATTCTACTTTTTGTCTCTACGGATTTGACTGCTCTAGGTGCCTCATATAAGTGGAATCATACAGTATTTGCCCTTCTGTGTCTGGCTTATTTCATTTAGCATAATGTCCTGCAAAGTTCACCCCTGTTGTAGCATGTGTAAGAATTTCCTTCTTGTTTAATATTAAATAACATTCCATTGTATGCATATACCAAGATTTGCTTATCCATTCATCTGTTGATGGACACTTGGGTTGCTTCCACATTTTGGCTGTTGTGAATAATGCTGCTATAAACATGGGCATGCAAATATCTCTTTCAGTCCTTGCTTTCAATTCTTTTGGGTATCATGATATAATAGAAAATATATATAGTGATCTCTGTCTGTGGTTCCTGGCGTGGAAGCCCTAAAATCTTTCAAGTGTCCTAAGTGATAAGAGAGCTAGGAGCATCTTTTAGTCTAATATTTGGTCTTTGAGCCCAGTTCCTGACACAGAGCTCCTAAATCCCTTGGAAACTCCTGGGTGACAGCAGGGTGTTTTGTTCTTTTGAGATGAGTCTTGGTAGGTTCCTGGGTGGTGGCTGGTCACCAGAAAGACCAAGCCAAGATTAGAAGCTTAGAATTTTCAGCACCCCCACCCCCCGCCCCATCCTCCAGAGAGAGGGGACAGGCTGGAAATGGAGTTAATACTTGGTGATGTCCACATGAGGAAGCTTCATAAAAATCCCAATAGTATGGGGTTTGGAGAGCTTCTGTGTTGGTGAACACATCTACGTGCCGGGAGGGTGGTGCACCCCAACTCCATGGGGACAGAAATGCCTGTACTTGGGACCCTTCCAGACACCCCCCACCATGTATCTCTTCATCTGTATCCTCTATCATATCCTTTATTATAAACTGGTAAATGTGTTTCCCTGAGTTCTGTGAACTGTTTAAGCAAATCACTGAATCCAAGGGGGGGGGGTGGTAGTGTCATGGGAACCTCTGATTTGTAGCCAAGTTGGACAAAAGTTGTGGGTAACCTGGGGACCTACTACTTGCGATTGATATCTGAAGTGGGGGACAATCTCATGGGACTGAATCCCTAACCTGAGGGGTCTGCGCTAACTCCGGTTAGTGTCAGAATTGAACTGAATTGTAGGACACCCAGCTGGTGTTGTGGAGGAAAAAAGCCCACACATCTGGTGTCAGAAGTGATGTGAATGTGGTAGTTTTGTGAGAGAAAAGGAGAAACACACAGGAATAGGAGACATGTGGGGTTTTTTTTTTTCCCCATACTCAGGCATATACCCAGAAGTGGAATTGCTGGATCATTTGGTAATCCTATTTTTAATTTTCGGAGGACCTGCCATACTGTTACTACAGTGGCTGGGCCATTTTACATTTCCATTGCCAATGACTTGCACAGAGAGTGAGGTCCAATATTGATGTTACACGGCTTCAGGAACACGAAAGCTCTCCATCACCAGCAAACCTTCTGACAGTCTCCTGCTTTGAAGGCAGGATTCGGGGGTCAAATCAGGCAGAGTTCCACATCTGAGTCAGATGGGAGGAGAAGGAAGGAAGCATGCATGGGAGCTGAAATGTTGGTGAGATGAGGCACCAGAGGTTGGGAGCGTGGGCTCTGGGGCATGACTGCCTCAGTTAGAGTCCTAGCTCTGTGTTCTTGGACCAGTCACTTAACCTCTCTGTGCCCCAGTTGCATCAAAATGGGGATAATAATAATTCCTATCTCACAGGGGGTTGTGAGAAGCAAATGGTCTAATATGCATCACTTTGAACCCAATGTTAGCTGTTATTTTTGCGATTAACGACAGCCCGGATTTGAAGCTACGGTGTGGAGTTAAAGGGACCCGGAGAGCCTGAGCCCAGAGAACTCAGGGATTCTGCATCAGGGCCAATTTTATTCAAGTCTGAAAGGACAGGATGACCCCAGCTGACCAGCCAGATCCCTGTGGCGACTGGGATTTGGCTCCAACCTCCCCAGCCCGAGTCTTCTTTTCAAACATGATGGAGCCCCAAACTACCACGTGGAGCGTGGATGAGAGGGCTTTGCTCTTCTGGCTGGGAGGGAGCCAGGCTTCTCCTCCTCATGCAACTACCCAGGGACTCCTCCATAAAAGGGAATATTTGTAAAGTGCTTTACAGACCACAGAGCCCCCGTACGGCCATTATCTGATTTGATTATCACAACACTGACCCTTTTAGAGTGAGAACAAGAGTGGGAAAGAATGAGAGAGAGAGAGAGGAGAAAAAAGGAGGAGTAAGCAAAGCTGAAATGCTGAGACAGGTTCTTCTTATTTTTATTTTATCTGTTTTTGTTTCTCCTAAGAGCCTGAGTCTTTTGGACATAGATAGCTCTGTGTTTCCTGCACCACCAGCCAGCAGTCAGGTGGGAGAAGCACGCCTCCCTATGCTCAGACTAGGGACAGCCATGGACTCAGTTCCCAGCAGAGACAGGTGGCCCCAGGGGCGCTCGCTGCCCTGACCCTGAACAACACAGAGATGCAGATCTGAGGCCCAGGTCTTGGCCAAGAGTGGGCCTGAGGGGCCCTGCCTGGCCTCAGCTAGGTTAGCCGTGATGGCAACAGCCACAGGGAGCTGACCATGCCTTCTTCTCAGAGGTTATTGAATAATCACTTTCTGAGGCAGATGTTAATCTTGTGTCCATTTTACGGATGAGGAAACTGAATCTCGGAGAAGTTCGCACCTGTTAGTAAAGCATCAGAGCCAGGTCTGCCCGACCTCAACATGTAACGCCTAGCCTGCACTCAGTGAAGAAGATGCTTAGGGAAGCACAGCTTACAGGAAAGGATTATGGAAAATGACTCATTTGCCATCAATCAGACCAAAAGAGCAAGAGAAAGAGATACATTTAAAAACACTCCAAAATTTGCCAGTTGCTTGGGTTTATCCTGTTTTAAACAGTAACTGAAACGAAGCCTGAAAGACTATATCCCCAAAAGGAGAAACCATGTTCTGATTATTCAGGGATCTCGCAGAAGCCAAGGACTGTTGTTCGGCGGGGGAGCAGTTTTCAGACTCCCAAATGTCGGGCATCAAGCTGAGAAGGTGAAGGGGAGAGAGAGGCAGAGCGGGACGATAGAGGGTGGGGGCCGGCTGTGCAGACCCCCAGATAACTCCTCCCGAGGGGCCAACGCCAGACTCCCCCCATCCGCCTCCTCGCAAGCTGCCCTGCGGCCCAATTAAGTGCTTTAAGTGGCGGCTCTGAAAAAGGCTGTTTCCCGCCAAGACTATAAAGTGGAGAAATGGAGAGGCCGTATTCACGGCAAAGAATCAAATGTGCAGAGCCTTCCACGGAATTTATAAGTCAGTTGCCAGGAACATTAAAACGCCTCTTGCTGCACTTAATCTATGGCTTCCTTTCTTCTCTTCCTCCAAATACCAAACACTTCGTTCTCTTTTACGGGCTCTGGTGGCCTGGTCGATGAAGTCTGTTCCTATTTCAGAGTAAATATATGTGTATTCTCTTCTCTGACTGTACTTGACTGCAAAACAAACAATGAAGCATGCTCACTCCGGTTCTCCAGAAAAATAAGAGGGCAGGCGGTTTTGCTTGTCTTGGGCTGGGCTCTTCCCGGGAGCAGGAAGCATGGCTGGACTGAGCACAGTGCTGTCTGTAGCACCCACAGGATCGCTCGGAAAGTGTGGTCTAGACAGAGTCAAGGCTGGCCCCATAAAGACAGGTCCACCAATTCGTACTCTACGGTCTCCCTCAGACGGTTGTATCAACACAAGCAGTGCTCACATAGGCCCTCCCTGGGCCAAGCACTGTTCTAAGCCCATCACATTAACTGACTCAGTTTAATCCTCCCAGTAACCCCAGTCCTGTTATGACCCGCATATTATACACGAGGAAATGGAGGGACAGAGAAATTAGCTTTCTAATTTAGCCCTTTTCAGCGGGGCTCATCAATGCCACGCCCCACGGTCCTCTGCAGGTGAATTTCCCCATTTACCATATTTCTGGGAGCTTCAGGAATGCTGCTTGTAGTGAGAGGACAGAGCTGGTGCAAGCTACCTATCTGCTTATCCCCCAAACGTCTGTTTGCTGGGGTGGTATGTTGTGGGCTGTTTTTGTAATGGAGGAATCTCCACCCTTTAAGACACCTTTGATCAAGTCATAGGTGAGGCTTCTGCTGGGTTGGGAGGGTTTCAAGCACAGACAGCTGAGGCAAGCTCTGCCCATCCCCAACTCCCTGGAGAGCTGCCCTGGGGAAAAGCCTGCGCCTGGGGATCCAGACGAGAGGGATTTCCCCCTGAGGCTTTGGGGAAGCTTGGTTGGGAGAAGAGGAGCTGAGGTGGCCTGAACACAGAGCGGGGGCTGAGGTACCTCTCTGAGAGGCCTGTGACACATGTGGGGTGATGAAGACGTGCTTCAGATCGTGGATACCCGGCAACACCCCAGCTGGTGAATGCAGCGTCCCTGCCGGAATGTCAGTTTGTCTTCCTTGAAAGGTCCTCTGCGTGTCCTGGAGAACATGTGTGTGTGTGGTCCTTGCCAGACATCCAGACACTGCTGGGGTTCCCTCTCTCTCCCGTACCTCCCTGAAATCGGTGCAGGTGGGGATCTTTTTTTGTTGTTTTTCTTTTTGCGGTACGCGGGCCTCTCACTGCTGTGGCCTCTCCCGCTGCAGAGCACAGGCTCTGGACGCTCAGGCCCAGCGGCCATGGCTCACGGGCCCAGCCGCTCCGCGGCATGCGGGATCCCCCTGGACCGGGGCACGAACCCGTGTCCCCTGCATCAGCAGGCGGACTCTCAACCACTGCGCCACCAGGGAAGCCCCAGGTGGGGATCTTGATAGCTCCCTTCTGTCCCACACCCTCACCCACACCCACACGCCTCCCCAGGCTCTTGGACTATCAAGCCAAGTGTCCAGAAGGGGCAGTGGGCAGTCCTGGTCAGCACCCCTAGTGGGGTTGCCTGACCTCTCTGAGCTGGGTTGGAGTTGGCACCTGGGCTCCCCTCATCTCCTAAAGGCGGAGCCATGAGACCCAAGAGAAATGTCACCAGGAGATGGCAGGAAGTATTCCGTGTGGCCAGTGAGGGAGGCGTGGTGTAGAGCCCCGTTAGGAGCTCCCATGACCTCACCTGTAGGGTCTCTTCCTGCCCTGAAATCCCACGATCCTAAGTGGGAATCTAAGGGGAAATGTAGATTAAAGACGGCAGCTTAGTGAGCTGGATGACGACCTCTAACTAAACAGCTGAGTTGTAAGGAAAAAAGGAAAGTAGTCAAGCCTGGAGCCAGGGTGGTTTCACCAGAAACAAATCACGCTGAAGAATTTCCCTGGGAGAATAAGCAGCCCACTGTAGCGTGAAAACATGTAAAATGATCGCACAGTTGGACACTTCCCAGTTTTGGGGCACTTCCTTTTACCGCTCTCTCTTTCCCCCTCTCCTCTCACAAGAGTCCTGGGAAGTAGATCCAGGGTTATAACACCCCCATTTTAAAGATGAGAACACTGAGAGAGGGGATGCGATTTGCCCAGGCTCACACAGCCGAGTGGTGGGGTGTAGACACAAACTCTGCTCTTCCGTCTCTGCTTCCGGGCCCTTTCCATGACCCTGCATAGCACATCTTGGTTTTAGCAAAACGTGTGACAATTTGTACCATATCCTTGAGGACCAATTAGAGAAGTGTCACCAGTGTGATGGGAAGTGTGGTGGCTTGAACATCACGTCCCTTGGCTCTTTTTTTTTTTTTGGCGGTACAGGGGCCTCTCACTGTTGTGGCCTCTCCCGTTGCGGAGCACAGGCTCCGGACGCGCAGGCTCAGCGGCCATGGCTCACGGGCCCAGCCGCTCCGCGGCATGTGGGATCTTCCCGGACCGGGGCACGAACCCGTGTCCCCTGCATCGGCAGGCGGACTCGCAACCACTGCGCCACCAGGGAAGGCCTCCCTTGGTTCTTCAATGGCTGAGTGTGGGGACCTGGAGCATACCCACCACAGGCCTTCTGTACAGGGACCACGTCCATGAGACAGAGCAGGGATTACCGGGCCTCTTGATGCCACCGTGCTGGGAGGGGCAGCTACTAAGAATACTAGCTGCAAGATCATGGGCAAGTTATGCAATCTCTCAGTGCCCCTCCTGTGAAATGAAGATCACAACAGTGTCCATCTCATAGGACTCCTGGTAGAAGAAAGCACTTACGATGGCAGCCAGCACACAGCTCACGCACTGAGTCCTTTCCATGGTTGTTACTGTTCTGTGGCCCAAAAGGTAGAGAGGAGCTCAACGTTATTACTTATAAGGAATCAGATTTGTAGTCTGTGTAGGTGAGAACTGTTCACCACCCTCTCCTGCTGAACACCTTTCAATTCCACGTTATTGCCCTTAGGAGAAAGACAGACATCCTTAACGTGGCCTCTGTGGCTCTGCTCATGTGGCTTTTGACTTGTGGCAGACTCATCTTGCATCCCGGGTTCCATTGCTCACTGGGCTCCATCTGGACCAACCTTCTAAAATGTCTTGTATGCACAATGCCCCCTGCCTCAAGCCTCAGGGCCTTTGCACATGCGTTTCTTCTGCGGGGAACACTCTTCTCTCCTTTTCCTGGCCAATCTCTACTGATTCTTCAGATTTTAGCTTAAGAATCATTTCCTCAGGCAAACCTTTCCAGATCCTCCAAGCAAAGTCTGTCCTCCTTATTACACACTCTCACGGAACTCTGTTCTCCTCTGTAACAATTATCACAGTAGTAATTTTTAATACAATTATTTAATTTAATGTCTATCTCTCATGAGAGCAGGTGCAATCTTTATTTTACTCTTTGCTGTATCTGCAGCTCCTAGCACAGTGCCTGGAACATGGCAGACACTCAGGAAACATTTGTGGGTTGAATGGATGTACTTTCTCACTGCCGTAGCTGCACAGGGCTGCCTTTGGGGACCGTGAGATCCATCAGTGGATGTGTGGGACCAAAGCCGGGGACACCAAGGGCTGAAGAAGCCCTGAGGTGAGCTGAGACCTCCCTGCTTCCTCCAGGGAGAACTCATTGCCTTGTGATGTAAAAATCCACCAACCTGTAAGCTCTGAGGCTGCCAAATTTGCAAGACACCAGCTGAGATGGATGGGGGGTGCTGAGATTTGATGATTTATGCAGGGAGGGGTGTCAGCTCTTTGGGAAAAGGGAAGGGGTAGACACACCCTAGTGGGGAGGGGTAAAGGAAGATGGTCCCAATGGGGCCGACACGCAGGCCTGACTTAGCAGCTGCTGGGTGGGACATCCCTGGGTTTCCACCAGTCTGAGACCCTTCCCTCTCCCGCCACTGGCCTCTGAACCCTGCTCTTGTAAGGTCTCCCTCACAATCTCCCAATCCTCACAGTAAAATATTCACAGGGGCACAAGGCAAGGAAGGAGACTGAGGCAGCGTCTGGAGAGGTGTGGTGGGGTCTCCTGGCCGAGGGCTTGGGGAACGTCCTCACTGGACAGCAGGGAGCAGGGTCTCTCCTCCGGAGCTGCAAGAGGGTCACTGCTTGGGCATAGCCAAACTCCCCAGCTCAGGCACACGTGTTTAGCACTCCACCAACATGTTGCTTCTGGGGACTCTCACATACTTATTTATTTCTGTACTAGCTCAGCCTCAACCCTAACCCTTCCATGGCATGGGTACTAGAACCCCAGTCCCCTCCGCTGCCCCACTCCTGCAGCCCAGGCGGAATTCTGAGTCTGGGATCGCACTTCTCACCCTGGGGCCTGGAATCGCATTCCAGATCAGGATGATTTTCTACCTCACCAACAAACAAATCCCACTTTGGAGCTCCTCGTTATTTTTGAGTCTTCTGTGCTCGATCTTATCCCTTCATTTCCAGGAATTGCACTGACACCCGAGGCTCTTGCAAGCAGCAGTTTACTAGAACAAAACCGAATCTCTAGTCAGATTCAAAAAGCAATGAGATAAATAGAACTGCATTTTTCATTCGATGTCAGGACGGTAGAGACACACCCATGCACGGGCTTGAAAGCACCTTGTTTGCTGTCCTTTTAAAGAGAGTCCGCTGATCAATCAGCTGCTTTCATTTAAACCCGGGAGCACAGGGGAAAATACAGAGAACACAAGCTGCTTTTCTCCTTCCAGGAGTCTCTGAAACCAGCTGTTCCTATTTCTTAAATCTGCAGAACCCCACTCCCATCCTCTGAACCTTTCTCCTACTACTTTTCCTCAGGAAATTTTCAGCAGGGAAGGAGCATCTGGAAACAGGTTTCCATGGAAAAAACAGCAGGCTGGGCTTTGTTCCTATCTGCAGCTGATGGAGACAGCCCTTGTGAAGGTGGCAGGGAGGCACTGTTGGGGTCACCAGGTGGCGGGAGCTGCCCTCCAGCTCATTCTCTTTATGCTGCACTGTCCCGCACGCCGACTTTCCCCAGACCTGGCTTGATTTTAGCAGGACACAGAGAGCTGGTCCCGGAGCATTCCTGATTGTTTCCAGTATCTCCGGCCTCTGCTCCATCCCACGCTGTACTGCCTCCCTCTACATGATCAGGAATATGACTTCAGCTCTGTCCATTTATGGCTCTGGCGTGACCGGTCAGTAGGACTGAGATGACCATTTCCTCATTTGGGACCCAGAGAAAGGGGATGGTGGACACTGTAGATAGTAGAGTCCAGCTCCCTCCTTTAGAGATGAAGACCCACAGGCCCAGAGAGACTCATAGCTGGCCCAGGGTCACACAGCAAGTGAGACACTGCATCTCCTGGCCCCGGTTTGGGGCTCTGTCCATTGATCCATGGAGCTCAAGATTTGAGTCGGCCCTTCCTAGCCATGTCCTTGGTGGGGGAAGTGGAGTGAGATGGTTGGCAGAGCTGAGCTCTGTGGCAGAATGACAAATGGCTCCCTTGCATTGCTAGGAAGTGGGTTCTGGGGACAAGGGCAGACAACGGGGCCATTTATCCACCTCCCAGTCAGCCATCAGCCAGCAGTGGAGGGGAGTAAGAGAGAGCAGGGTGGTGTAAAGGCTATAGGCTCTCCAGCTCATTACAGGCAGAGACAGCCATCGTGGGGGGGGGGGTGGGTGGGTAGACCAGTGCTTCAGACGTGAGGTCTGTCTGTCCTAAAGGTCAGGGCTAGGCCAAAAACACCCTTTTAATTTAAACTGCATTTAAAATCAGAGCTTTAAAATTTATGTTAATTGCAACTCTGAGCCTTGAAATTTCATGTGTATATGTATAAAATATATATAATTTTTTAATTGTATAGGATACAGCCTGTGGCAAGATAGGAATTCTCAAACATAGGTGATGAAAGAATAATTTTTTAGAGGACATTTGGCAAGTGTCTATGAAAGCCTTAAAATGTTTATACTCTTTGTCTTAGGAATTCCATTTCTAAAAATACATCCTGAGAAAATGATCATAGATAGAGATGAAGATGTTTATAGCAGCATTAAATTAGATTCAATCTTAATACTTGGCCATTAAAATACAACGGTAAACTATGGTATATCCATTTGGTAAATTATTTTGAATTATTTTTAAATGATATAAAGAATTCTAATGATGTAAGAACTGCTTATGATACAATGTCAAATGAAGAAAGCAGAGCATTGTGGTGTAAGCCCTGACTGACCTGATGTTTTTTTAATTTTTTGTAATACAAGTGCCTGACTTAAGCTTTGACTGTGGAGGCATCCATTTAAAGAGGCATCCACTTCAAAGCTGGCTATGGAGAATAAACACCTGCCAGGCCCCCTGCCCCCATGGAAACTCCTTTGTTTTAGAGATCTTGGTTGATTTCAATAACTGACCGTTTGGGATGCTTCTTTTTTTCTCTTCTCACTTCAAATTCCCACTCTTCTGATTTAAATTCACCAATGAAGAGGGAGCCAAAGAAACCCTAGGCCCCCACCCTTAACCCCAATAAAGGCAGAACCCCAGACTCCCAGGGGGAGAGAGAGGCGGTCTCTCTCTCTCTCTCTCTGTCTTTCTCTCTCTGCCATCTTGTTCTGTGGCCCCAGGTAGGCTGTGTAATTTCCAGGTCTTACAAGTAATAAACTTTTTTTTTTTCAAAGTTTCCTGATGGTTATTGCCGAAGAGTGTCTTGCAATCATAGTAAGAACCACAAGGGCTGGTCCAGCAACAACATTGGTTATTGATAGGTTAAGACCACACAAAATAGGCAGGCAACTGTCTATCTATCTATCTATATATCTATCCATCTATCATCTATCTTTTCAGTCCTTTTTTTGGCTGCACCGCTTGGCTTGAGGGGTCTTGGTTTCCCGACCAGGGATCGAATCTGTGCCCCCTGCAGTGGAAGCGTGGAGTCCTACCACTGGACGGCCAGGGAATTCCCTCTTTCGGCCTCTTTTAAAAATCTCTAAATAATCTTAGAAAGATGGGCAAGAAGGAGCCAGGCCAGATGTTTACAGCAGTTTTTCTCTGGAAGGAGGGGATTTGGGATGCTTTTAAACACTTTCCTAAATTTCTTATGCTGGTCTTAACGTCCCCAAGTTTGTGCGCCCGGTGCACAGTTAGGCCAAACAAACTGAAACTTCAAAGTTTGGAGCAGAGAAAGGTTTGTTGCAGGGCCAAGCAAGGAGAGGGGTGGCTTGTGCCCCCGCACTTCCCAACCCCAAACTCCCTGAAGAGTTTCATTAAAGCATTTTTAAAATTAATTTTTATTGGAATATAGTTTTTTTTAACATCTTTATTGGAGTATAATTGCTTTACAATGGTGTGTTAGTTTCTGCTTTATAACAAAGTGAATCAGCTATACATATACATATATCCCCATATCTCCTCCCTCTTGCATCTCCCTCCCACCCTCCCTATCCCACCCCTCTAGGTGGTCACAAAGCACCGAGCTGATCTCCCTGTGCTATGCGGCTGCTTCCCACTAGCTATCGATTTTACGTTTGCTAGTGTATATATGTCCATGCCACTCTCTCACTTCGTCCCAGCTTACCTTTCCCCACCACTCCGTGTCCTCAAGTATCGGAGTATAGTTGCTTTACAATGTTTTGTTAGTTTCTGCTGTACAGCAAAGTGAATCAGCCATACGTCTACATACATGCCCTCTTTTTTGGATTTCCTTCCCATTAAGGTCACCACAGAACACTGAGTAGACTTCCCTGTGCTATATAGCAGGTTCTCATTAGTTATCTATTTTATACGTAGTAGTGTATACGTGTCAATCCCAATCTCCCAGTTCATCCCACCCTCCCCGCTTCTCTACATCTGTGTCTCTATTTCTCAGCAAAGCATTTTTAAAGGTCAGGTGAGGGAAGGGTGTTGCAGGGTATGTGATCAGCTCAGGTACAGTTCTCTGACTGGTTGGTGGCAAGGTAACAGGGTGGTGTCACAGGGGTTAATGGTATCAGTCCTTAGGCTCCAGGAGGCCTGGGGACTGTGTGCTCATGGTCATCAAGTAGCTAACATCTTCCGTTTGGTGGTGATGGTGGGGGTTTGCATCTGTAAAACAACTCAGGTGATGTGCATTATTACTATTTTAAAAAAAATTTTATTGGAGTATAGTTGATTTACAGTGTTGTGTTAGTTTCAGGTGTACAGCAAAGTGACTCAGTTATACATATACATATTTCCACTCTTTTCCAGATTCTTTTCCCACAGAGACCATTACAGAGTATTGAGTAGAGTTCCCTGTGCTGTACTTATTGGTTATCTATTTTATATAGAGTAGTGTGTATACGTCAATCTCAGTCTTCCAGTTTATCCCTCCCCCCCTTATTCCCGGTAACTGTAAGTTTGTTTTCTACGTCTGTAACTCTATTTCGGTTTTGTAGATAAGTTCATTTGTATCCTTTCAGGTAATGTGCATTAGATACAGTTATCTAGGTACTTCAGAGAGGAGGTAAAGCAGAGGATGTGGGGAAGGGCCTGCCCCAGGAGGGCCCCATGGGGTCCTGCTGGGTTACAGTCTTGTGTTACTACTGCTATTCTCTTTTGGTGTAAACACGTAGCAGAGGTTGCAGCTGGGCTGGGCCTGAGGTTTGGGTATCTCTGATGGATGGAGATAAGTGACAACCTCTTTCCGCCTCTCCCAGGTATCAGTTTACCTCCACTGATCTCCAGGAGGCCTGCGGTCCTTTGACTTGCGTTCACATACGGAGTGTTGGGACCCCAACACACCCTCTTCCCCCAGATGGCAAGAGGCCCCAGGAGAAGTCTAGCAGAGTGAACGATTCTCAGCAAGAGGGAGGATGTCCTGAGAAACAGTGTGGTGGCTGTTATGTGAAAGTGCGCCCTCCCCTGCACCTGTTGACCCAGTCACCATGGCAATTTGTGGGCACACTGGGAAGAAAGATGCCATTGTCAGGAAGTGTGGTAACTCCCACGGGCCCAAGTAGCCCAGCTATGGAGGCTCTTTGGGTGTACGAGGGTCAGTGGAGGGAGAGCGTGTCCTAGCCACCCTGCAGTGGTGACGATGAAGCAAGAACGGAGGGGCCTCAGGGGGCACCTGGGTCGGGGGGAAGGGGAGGAGTGGGAAGCAGACGGCTCAATGGTGCCTGCAGAGAGGGTGGGAAGAGCAGGGCCCTGAGCTGGAGACCAGGATCCAGTGCAGGAAAGACTGTGAGAGCGAGATGGAGGGAGGGAACTTGGGAAGAGGTCTCGGAGCGTGACGCTGTGCCCAGGGAGGGGAGCACGCAGAGGGGGTGCCCAGCCGGCCATGACCTGTCTTTGTCTAGTGAAAGGATCAGACTAGAGCAGGAGTTACAAGTTCAATGTGCAGACATATTTCATGGGGTCCAAAAAATTTGCTACCTTTAGGCAGGTCCTACCCTCTAGTTGCCACACACCCCCTCCCTCCCTGCCATCTCCCACCTGCCCACTTCATTTACTTACATCGCCTGCCGGAGCCCGGAAGCCACCGGAGTTTGCAGCCCCTGGGTGGGTGCTGCCTAAGGACCCAGCCAGCTGTCATATTACAAAGTGCTTTCACAGCCCTTGTCTCTCTCCTGTTCCCCATCCCACCCCCTCACACCTGAGCTCCACTGAGAACCACTCGCCATCCTCCCAACATGCCTGCTTCACGCTCGCCTTTCCTAAGGCTGCTCCACCGGCGACCTCTGGCTTGTCTTCCGAGTCTCTGCTCAGGGTTCCTCAGCCTCATGGTGACTTTCCTGACCCCCTCCACATGGTGCGAGCACTCCCGTGTCCCACTTTGGGCACTTTTGTCCTTGTCTCCCTCCTCCGCCGGCCTTGGAGCAATGCATGGCCCACGCTCAGTGCTGTTGGAGTGAAGGTATTATATCCCATGATGCTGCTGAGAAATCACCAGCTCAGAGAGGCTCAGGGAGTCCTCCAAGGTCACACAGCTCATAAGAGAAGCAGAGCTGGCACCAGAACTCAGGTCTTCTTCCTTCAGATGTCCACTGTTCTTTCTTTGCACCAGTTATCATAACTGATAGGGGAAAACCAGGATGTTTAAATTACTTGAAAGGGACAGGGCAATAAATTACCGATGGCAAATAATGGAGAAGGCTGATAGATAATTTTTTCCATAGAGATGACTGAGACGGTGCTATTCAGAAAACGCATCTGTGTTAGTTCTTCTCCCTGAAAGTTGACTGCCTCCCTTGAGCATCCTCTTCTGAACCAGAACGTCCCCTGTTGAGTAAGGAGTTGGCTGAGGACCCTGGCATTGCTCTGTATCAGGGCTGGGGGAGGGATTCTAGCTTAGTTGTGTGGGCGCAGACCCTGACTGTATGGCTCTAATCCTAGCTCTGCTGTGGGTTTGACAAATGATAACCATTCTGTGCCTCAGTTTCTTTATTTGTAAAATGCACGTGACGATAGTTCCGGGTCTCGTGGGGTCGTTGAGAGAGTTAAATGGGTTAATCTATATAAAGTGCTTAGAATAGCCCCTGACACATGGCAATCCCTTAATAAGTGCTTGTGCTGTTGTTCTTGTCCTTTTGTCCTGAGATGTGGGTGAAAGGGCACAGCACCGGGACTCAGGAGACCTGGCTCCTGAACTGGCTCTGCCCGCAGCTGCCCCTTCCTCTTTCTGCACCTGACTCCCCATGGGGTGGAGGGCGAGATGGATGGGATCCGGGTTCTCGGGGACTCTTCCAGTGCGTTCGCCCATGGTTCTCTTCTTGCTGCTTTTGTGACTGCTTTGGGGCTAAGCTTCTTGTGAGGATGGAGGAATGAGGGAAGTTGAGGGTCACCCCCACCCACCTTGCATTTCTTCTTGATGAGCCCCAGCTCTCTCTGTGGGTGTGGAGCCTCCTGGGCCCCGTCTGGCATGGGGGCTGGTACCCATCCTGTTCTCCAGGCACCAACTCATCTCCGGTGAGCGAGTGTTTTCCACGTGCCAACTCTGGGCCAGGCCCGTCTCCTGGGTGCGCTTGGAGGTGAATTGGGCCAGGCTCCTGTCCTCAGGGAACTCCAAGGCAGTTTATACTTCAGGGCACTAAATGCAGTGTGGGCCAGGCACGGGGTAAGGGTGGGGGGACATGTGGCCCCAGCTGGGGGTGGTGGTCGGGGAGACGTTCGGAGGTTGTGGCACCAAATTCTGCCCGTCCAGTAGAAGGCAGTTGGAAGAGGGGAAGGGATGAGCGTCCCAGGAATGGAACTGTGCGGAATGAGCTGGAAGCGTCCAGCTGTCCATTGGGCGGGGTGCAAAGTGCCCTGACCACCACCTCCCAGGTAGGGAGGATGGCTCCAGGGGAGGGAGTTAACCTGGCCAGGACCCATTGGTCAGGCTGGGGCGAGGGAGGTGGGAAGCTGAGCCCATGCCTCTCTGGTCTGAAGCCCTGTCCAGCCTGTCTTAGAAAACCAAAGGCAATCATGTTCAGTATCCCCTCCCTGGGGTGGGCTTAAAAGAGGCATTAAGCATCTTATTCCCAAAGCCCTGGAATGTCAACGACGAGAGTCCCCGTGGGGCTGCTGTGTGTTGCCCCCTCCATACCAGACACCTGGACTTGGTATTGCCCAAAGGAGGCTCCATAGGCTCAGCTTTTTCAGCTGCGAAGCCAGTGGGGGCCCGGGAGGCCGGCTGGGCCTGTGCAGAGAGCTATCTTTGCAGATCCCGGGCCTGCGAGCTGCCCCGCTCTGAGCAGAGCAAGGGGGGACGAGGCCCTGCATTTCTGAGCCTTGAGATTTCCTACCATCTGCTTAGTCGGACCTCCTGTTTAAATTCTCCACTTGTCTCGCCTTCCACAAAATAATTAGCATCCATTTGTTCCTAGAGCTCGCTTGGCGACTTTAGTCATTGTAGGAGCTTTCAGCGCCGCTCACAGAAATTTCCTTTTGATGCAAAGTTGAAAATGGCTTTCGTGGGACTCCTCAGTCCCCCCGCCACTTCTGCTCTCTCACCAGCATCTGGTGCCTCCGTTTGTTGCCATCTGAGTGATGGTGACAGGGAGAGGCGGGCACTGTGGTGAGAAGGGATGCTGTCCCCTGGGGGCCCTGTGGGGAAGCAGACTCACTCGAGGTGGTGGGGGGAACCTGCCAGGAGTGGGAGGGGGCCGGAGCTTCGGTAAGGGAGCAATTTACGTGCTGGGTTGCGGAGTCGCTCAGTCCAGCTCAGGCACGCGATCTGCTGCAGAACAGCTCTCAGACGTATTTGCTATACAAAAGGTGAGAGAGTGGCATGGACATATATACACTAGCAAACGTAAAATAGGTAGCTAGTGGGAAGCAGCCGCATAGCACAGGGAGATCAGCTCGGTGCTTTGTGACCACCTAGAGGGGTGGGATAGGGAGGGTGGGAGGGAGGGAGACGCAAGAGAGAAGAGATATGGGAACATATGTATATGTATAACTGATTCACTTTGTTATAAAGCAGCAACTAACACACCATTGTAAAGCAATTATACTCCAATAAAGATGAAAAAAAAGAAAAAGGCAGAGCAACCTGCTCCCTGCCCAAGTGGCTCAACGTCCTTTGGCTTTTCTTGAGAGCGGTCGGTCACCTTCCGTTTCTGAGAACTCAGCTACTCTAGCATGGATTAATTTCTATATTCCTGGGCCAGTGTCCTGGCTCTCCTGTGGGGACTGAACCCTGGGCAAGTAAGTCCCCGAAATCAGGCCTCACTCTCTCTGGACTGCAAAGCCCACTCATATACATGGTTTTCTTTGATTCCTCAAACAACCTGTCAGGCGGGCATTAAGGTCCCATCTGAGACAGGGAGATGGAGAGAGCTGCTTTGTGATTCCGGGCCTCTCTTTCCCCATCTGTAAAATGGCCAGGTTGGGCAAGAGGCTCTCCAAGGGGCTGTCCACATTCAGCCTCTCCCATGTGGTGTGCATTGGGACTGAAGGGTTTCGTCCTGTGTGGGTCCACAGGATGGACCCTTCCCTGGATAGCGCTGGTGGGCACTGGACCACAGCAAGCTGCAAGGCATGGTGGGATGCTTTGGCTTCAGTCCCTGGCTCGATCCTTTTTTAGCTATCTGGCCCCGGGTAAGTCACTTGATTTGGCTGGCTCTCAGCTTCCTTCTCATCCACAAAGTGGGGGGTCACAATCCATTTTCTGCCTGCCTCACCCTAACGTGAGCATCAGATTGATATGAGAATGCCTTGTGGACTAGACAGATGTAAGGGTGGTGTTTGTTTCTTCTGTGGAAACAATACACGCAAATTGTACAAAATTTAAACATTGTGAAAGGATGATGAAAGATAAGCTTCACCCTCATCCTGATTCTTAGTTTCCCAGTTCTGCTCCCTGGGAACCCATTCTCTCTCTCTCCCTTTTTTTTTTTTGGCCCCACCACGCAGCATGCGGGATCTTAGTTCCTCAACCAGGGATCGAACCCTTGCCCCTACAGTGGAAGCATGGAGTCTTAACCGCTGGACCACCAGGAAGGTCCCAACCCATTCTTAATTTCTTGTGTGCTCTTCCTTAGAGATTCTCTACATGTCAAGTGTATAAACATGTATCTCATATGTAGAGGATTTTTAGGATTTCAAGGAATATTTGTCCCTAAATATTCCCTCCCCTCCTCCTCCCAGGAGCATACTTCCTGGCCCTATTGATGTTGGGGTTGGCCATGACTTGCTCAGGCTAGTGGCATGTTAGTAGGTGTGACATGAGTAAAGATTTGAAATACACTTACTTGGTGGAGCTCTCCTCTTGTGCTTCTGTTCTGACCATGAGAGAAACACACCCCAAGTAGATGGTTGGTCTTAGAAGAATGAGAAACATGTGGCTCACAGCTGTTCCAGCCTCTCCTCAGGCTCCCAGTCTGAAGAAGTAAAGTTGCTCCAACTGACTGCACACCTTTGAGGCTGATAATAAATGCTTATTGTTGTATGGCACTGAGTTTGGGAGTTGTTTGTTATGCAGCAATAGCTGACTGATACAATGTATATGTCCACTTAAAAAAACCCAAATCAAAGGTATATGTGTGTATATATATATATATATATATATATATATATATTCACACACATTATTAAGGACCTTGCTTTCTTCCAACATAATATGTGTTGGAAGTTGTTCTATGTTGAGACATGTTCATGTCTCCCATTCTTTGCAATGGCTGTATAATATTCTATTGTCCATTGTGGAGCATGTTCCTTACTGATGGACATTTAGGTTGTTTCTGTCTTTTCCTATTACCAAAAATACTGTAACAACTCACAATTATATTTGTAGGACAAATACCTAGAAGGAGAAATTACTAGATCAAAGGATATGTTCAAAGAAGTTGAACCAGTTTTTGCTCCTACCATCAGTATATGACAGCTGCTATTTCCCCACACCAGGGATAATATTGGGAGGATGACTCTTTACCCCAGCAGTAAGCCTTTTGACTTTCCATCTACAGCCCCATGGTCTTCAAACCTCACCACAAGGTTTCAAAAAAGCAGTGTTTTCCCAAAGTGGTATATGATTTTAGGTGACACCAGAGATAATTTTTCAAAGGTGCACAGGGCTTCCCTGGTGGTGCAGTGGTTGAGAGTCCGCCTGCCGATGCCGGGGATACGGGTTCGTGCCCTGGTCCGGGAGGATCCTACATGCCGCGGAGCGGCTGGGCCCATGAGCTGTGGCTGCTGAGCCTGCGCGTTCGGAGCCTGTGCTCCGCGACAGGAGAGGCCACAGCAGTGAGAGGCCCGTGTACTGCAAAAAAATAAAAAATAAAAGGTGCACAGACCAGGCACTCACTAACACTGAATCATGCGGTAAGAAAACTTTTCCCTTTTCAAATCTCACTTCTCTGATTACATTAAGGGGATAGCCCCAAGTGGATGCTGATATATTTTAACACTATCTAATGGTTGCAAATTTCCCTTTTATCAAAGAGGGAAGAGGTCTTGAGCTCAGAGCCTTCAATGGGCAGCAGTACCTGACTTTCACTGTATTCATTTTTACCAGTTAATTTTATTGTGGCTAATGACCCTCGTTTTTCATTTTGGGCAATGATAGCAAGTTTCCCTTGAGAAGAAAAACTTATTTCATGAACAAAAGAGCTACTTTTGAAAAGTTATAAAATATACATACAAGTGTATGTGTAACTTATACAGTTTAAGAATAACAAAACCAAACCCATGCTCCTAAAACAGTATCTTGAAGCTACCCGTGGCACAGGACATTTTCTATCAGAAGGATGGCCACCGCTTCCCCCCACCCCTGAACCTCCAATGCAGGAATCACCGGGGCAGCACTTGTGTTTGTGCTGTGACAGCTTCTGGTTCCCCTGTCAATTGCACCAGCTTCTGATTTTAAAAAATGACAAAAGCAAACATTACTGACCACTCTGGTTTTTTTTGTACCAAGCCCCATACTGAGTACTTTACAAAGAGTGTCTCACTTGACTCTCACAGCAGCTGTGAGGTGGTAGTAACAAAAGAAAAAAAATCAGTACAAAATAAAAGTTTGTGGTCAGATTCTTTTTCTTTTTTTGGAACTGATTTTAGACTTACACAAGAGTGGTAAGGATAGTACGGAGCACCCCTGTATACCTTTCACCCAACTTCCCCTAATGCTAAAGTCTTATGAAACCATAGTACAATGATTGAAACCAGAAAATTAACATTGATTCGAAGCTATTGACTAATCTACAGATCTCATTCAAATTTTGCCAGTCCCACTAAGATCCTTTCTCTGGTCCAGGATGTGATCCAGGATCCTACGTTGCTTTCCGTAGTCCTAGCTATCTAATCTACTTCAATCTGGGATAGCTCCTCAGGCTTTCTTTACCTTTGTAGTCTTGATACTTTTGCAAGAACTGGCCAGTTATTTTGTAGAATGTCTCTCAGTTTGGGTTTGCCTAATGTTTTCTCATGAATACCGCGGAAGTGATGTTTTGCCCCTACTCATTGCATTATACGAGGCGGTATCTGTTTTCAATGGTGTTTTATTTTTCAAAAATAATAGCAAGTGATATTAGTATGTGTAAACAGAGACTGCAAAGTTTCATTTTTTTAAATTGAAATATAGTTGTTGTACGATGTTGTGTCAATCTCTGCTGTACAGCAAAGTGACTCCGTTCTACACATGTATACATTTTTTTTTTTTTTTTTTTGCGCTACGCGGGCCTCCCACTGTTGCGGCCTCTCCTGTTGGCGGAGCACAGGCTCCGGACGCGCAGGCTCAGCGGCCATGGCTCACGGGCCCAGCCGCTCCGCGGCATGTGGGATCCTCCCGGACCGGGGCACGAACCCGCGTCCCCTGCATCGGCAGGCGGACTCTCAACCACTGCACCACCAGGGAAGCCCCCATGTATACATTTTTTAAAAATATTCTTTTCCGTGATGGTTTATCCCAGGAGATTGGATATAGTTCCCTGTGCTATACAGTAGGACCTTGCTGTTTCTCTATTCTAAATATAAGAGCTTGCATCTACCAACCCCAAATTGCGTTATACCAGGAGGTATCTGATGTCCATATGTCTTGGGGACATACGTGTGGCTGAGGTTTGGGAAACCCTTCCATAGGCAGAGGTAGTTGGTGGCTGTCCCCTGGTGGCATTTGCGACGTGGATTCACGTCTGAACAACAGTTCCCCCATCCTGGCCTCCTGCAGAAGGCTGACCGTCCTTGGCCCGTGTCATAAGTCATGGCCCAGCTCCATAGTGGCCCTTATGGGGCTTTTTGTTGGGGTGGTCTCCCCAACCCCAGGAAGCCAGTGTCTGCATCCCATCCCCCTGCCCCCGCAGTTGATCCTGAATGGTGACTGGGCTAAGACTCTATTTAGCTTTGATTCCCATGCTTTCTCAGAAACCCTCCCGCGAGTTCAGATGAACCGTGTGAGACAGCTCTTTGGATTTGATCTTCCGTCGGATGAAGCTTTTTAGGTTAGAAAATAAAGATGTCCCAAGCAGGTGGGAGCCATGATGCCCTCAATGGAGGCACCTCTGCAGTTTTTCCTTTCATCCCCCAAAGCGATTTTCCCAACTGATCTTGTTCACCATCTGTTGCCAAACTATTGCTTTGTTTGACTTTCTTTCCCTTCATGCTCAGGAAAATGTACTGTGAAATCACAACCTGTCTTCCCTCTGTGATCTGAAGAAACACTCTCTTTTGGCTTCTTTCCCACCTGGATTCTCCCTGGAGCTCGGGGGAAGCTGCTGGGGGCTTGGATCTGCTGCTGGCCCCTGGGCAGCCTGCATTGGTTCAGGTCTTGGATAATATTGTCCTGAGGAGAAAAGCCGATTACCCAAAGCTATGACTAATTAACTACCACAGAGGGCTGAGTCTCAGAAGAAAATACCTGACTCTCCCCAGGGCCTGTTTAATGAGATGGTGGCTCCACAGGGAGGCCTTGGACAATTTCAAGGCCTGAAATGCATCCCACCACTCCACTCTCCCTGAATCTGGCCCCCCCCGAACATCACCTCTGCTTAACTTCTGTCTCATACACCGACTGGTTTCATATGCGGTCAAAGCTGACAGATGAAGATGAGAAATAAGTTAGCTACAATTTTTTTGTCAAGATGAGTCATTCCCTCATTTTTCTCTCTTGTGTGCAAAGTCCTGGTTTAGGCACCAGAAAATGCGCAGGAGACTTTGAAGAGCCTCTATCAAGTAGAGGGAGGCAGGGAGGTCAAGTGGGCACGGTAGAAGATGACTGGCTGCTCCAGTAGAGTGATTGATTAACTCAACAACTATTTATTGAGTAATTACTATGTGCGGGGCATTGTAGTTGCTGCTGGGGAGACCGCAGTGAATGGGCCATAAATATGATTCCTGCCCTCTTGGGGCCTGGAGTTTCATTTGGTATTCCAGATAACATCAACGAAGAAGGATGAGGTTTAAGACACATGCTATGGGAATGAGGAGGAAGAGACCTAACCCGGTGTGAGGGTGAAGAATAAACTTCCAGTCGTAACTTGGATGATGGGTAGGAATTATGCTAGAAGAGCCAGAGGTGGATGGGTAGGTGTGTTTCAGGCAGGAGCAACAGGCCACGCTGCTCAGAGATGAAGAAGCATGGTGCATGTGAGGAGCTGTTGGGAGGTCAAAGTGGAACCAAGAATTTAAGGAGAAGAGTGGAGAGAGGTGAGGCTGGGGAGGGACGCAGGGAGGGCCTTGTAAGCTCAGGGTTTTTGACTCTTTCTAAGAGCAATGGGGAATGATTTCAGGGTCTCATATGAGGGGGATGGGATCAGATTTTCATTTTACAACTGTCAACCTGGCTGCATTGTGCAGGATGGAAAAGAGAAGGCAGGAAAGGGGGCAGGGAAAACAATAGGGCAGATGTTGCAGAAGACCTGGGAAGAGATGATGGTGGCTTGGACTTGTGGTGGCTTGGACTTGGGTGGGATGGAGAGAAATGAATGGATGGAGAAGAGGTCTTTAATACCACCCCAACCCCAGGAATAACAGCATGGGAAGTACACTGAGTCTGAGTCCTGCTAGACCCTACACTTTTTTTTTTTTTTAAATGGTCATATTTCTCTGTGAGGTCAGAATTTACTCTTCATGGCAAAACCACTGTTATTGTTTAACACACAATGAGTTATAACCAATGGAGCGTGTGAGCAGAAGTGATGTAAGCTGCTTCCAGGACTGGTTTAAGCACATCCCACATAACCCTATAGTCTATACCAAAGAGGGTGATTTTATAAGATGGAAAGAGCCTGGATCCCTGAGTCCCCACTTGGAGGAGAGCCCCAAGGACAACTTCCTAGCTTGCTTTGGCTGTGACATGAACAAGAAACCAACCTGTATTTTGTTAAGTCACTGAGATTTTTTTTAAAATTCAAGTATAGTTTTACAATGCTGTGCTAGTTTCTGGTGTGCAGCAAAGTGACTCAGTTATATATGTGTATACATATATATGTATACATGTATATATTCTTTTTCAGATTCTTTTCCATAATAGGTTATCACAAGATATTGTATATAGTTCCCTGTGCTATACAGTAGGACCTTGTTTTTCTATCTGTTTTATATATGAGTGTGTACCTGCTAAACCCAAACTCCTGATTTATTCCTCCCCCACCTTTCCCCTTTGGTAACCGTAAGTTTTTTTTTTTTTTTCTCTGTCTGTGAGTCTATTTCTGTTTTGTAAATAAGTTCATTTGTATCATTTTTTAGATTCTACATATAAGTTATATCATATGATATTTGTCTTTCTCTGTTTGACTTACTTCACTTAGTATGATAATCTCTAGGTCCAACCATGTTACTGCAAAGGGCATTATTTCATTCTTTTTTATGGGTGAGTAATATTCCACTGTATATATATATGCCCCATCTTCTTTATCCATTCATCTGTCAATGGACATTTAGGTTGTTTCCATGTCTTGACTATTGTAAGTAGTGCTGCTGTGAACACTGGGATGCATGTATCTTTTCAAATGAGAGATTTATCCTTATATATGCCCAGGAGTGAGATATATGGTTCATACGGTAACTCTATTTTTAGGTTTTTAAGGAACCTTCATACTGTTTTCCATAATGGCTGCACCAATTTACATTTACCACCAACAGTGTAGGAGGGTTCCTTTTTCTCCACACCCTCTCCAGCATTTGTTTTTTTGTAGACTTTTTGATGATGTCCATTCTGACCAGTATGAGGTGATACCTCATTGTAGTTTTGATTTGCATTTCCCTAATAATTAGCCGTGTCGAGCATCTTTTCATGGAGCCACCGAGATTTTGAAGTTATTCATTACAGAAGCTGATGTTAATTCCCAGGCCAACCGTAAACCAGCTGGACTCATAGTTTTCAGCCAGGGAAGAGGGAAGAGTCACATTTCAGACACAGATGGAACAGGACTGGGATGTCAATGAAGTGGGAAAAGAAGTAAAGGCAGTCATACGGATACGGAAATGTATATACACACAGAGATGCGAGGCGTGATCAACCAAGCTCCCTACACAGGTCTGGAAAATCACTTAGCAATAATGATAAAGATAATAATCAAACTGAAATCTCCTTGGTGTCAAGGACTGTATTAATATTTCATTAAACCCCACAACAATCCACCAGATGGATACTCGATCCTTTTTTTTTTCACATGAGAAAACTGAGGCCTAGTGAGGGTGGGTAACTTTCCCGAGGCCATACAGGATTTGAGCTCAGGATCCTGACTCAGGAATCTGCCCTCTTAGCCACAACACAAAGACAAAGACACGATGACAGAGTGCTGGGGATGGGAACACGCACGCACACATGACAGCGACAGAGAGAGTCTTGACTGTCCTTGTCCCGAGTGTGAATACCATTCCATTTTTGGGAAAGAGATGGCCCGATTGCAGTGGTGACAAGAACAGAGTATTACTTTTAACAAAGACTTACTTTAATGAAATTTTCAGCTGGCTCAGGACATTTTGTTTCTCTCTGGATAACTTCCTGATGCTATCATTTTTGCATACCCTGTTTATTTCACCTGCTCTGTCTTTCCCTGGCCCATAAAGGTTTGTTTGATGTTCCTTAGATACAAATGCTCCTTCCCCGAATAGCAAATAGGAGGCACCCTTCAGAGGAATTTATGCTTTTCCTCTTGTTCTTCCAGTTTCTAAATGGGATACTTCCCTAGAAGGTGCTTCTTCTCTGTCCGGTCCTGAAATTTCTTAGCAAATGGGTTGTCTGCTGAGTACATGGGCTTGGTTTTTCAGACCCTGGGCTTAAGGTGTCACTCAGACTCTGGCCTCTGAAGCACTGGGGTCCTCAGAGTGGAGAGGTCATTAGCAATGAGCAGCCCTGCCTTGGCATATTTGTGGGTGTGGGGAGTAGTTCCTATGGGTAGTGACTGGGCTAAGAGTTTCCAGGTTGGTCATGACTCTGAAGGTCACCTCTTCCAACGCCCATCAGTTCCAGTCACTAATGCTGCAAAACCGAATGGTATAATGCAACCATTTTATTACGCTTAAAGATTCTGTGGGTCAGGAATTTGGACAGGACCCAGCAGGGATAGTGTATCTCTCCTCCACGATGTCTGGGGCCTCAGCCGGGCAGACTTGAAAGCTGGTGGAGGTAGGGGATTGCTACTTGATGGCTTTGGAGATGTCTTCATTCATATCTGAGGCTGACACAGGCCGTCATCTGAGCTGTGTGCCAGAGCACCTGTACTTGGCATCCCCATGTGGTTTCTCTACATAGGCTGCTTTGGGATTGCACACAGCACGGTGACTGCGTTCCAAGAGTAAGCATCCCAAGAGAGGCAAGGCAACGTGCGTGGCACTTTGTCATCTAGCCTTGGAGGTCACATAATTTTACTTCTATCGTGCTCCATTGGCTGAGGCAGTCGCAAATGTCAATGGAGAAGAGGCGAGATTCCGGAAGAGGGTGTGGGGCAGCAGACATCATTTGAGCCAACTTTGGAAAATACAGTGTCACACCACTTTATATGTGAATCCCTTCCTTGTAGCTTATCCTATGTCCACGTGGCCTCCGTGCCTCCGACGGGGAATTAACAACCGTGACCAGTTTCGGTTCTTTGATTTTAAGCCACAGAAGCCAATTCTGGGTAACTTAAGCTACAGGGGATTTACTGGCGCAAGGTGGGGGGTATTGAAGGCTTGACATAAGGAAGCACCACTGCACCACCAGAGGCAGAAGGGCGGAAATGTCTTATCTAGGCTCTGTCTGGGGAAATACATGAATCCCAACTCACATTTGAGTCTCTTAGTCACTCTGTCCACAATTTAAGTAATGGGGAGGGAAGATCTGAACGGACTTGCTTGCGCCATGGACTGAACCACTTACTACCTGCTTAGCTTTGAGCAAGGCACTTAGCTGTTGCGTGGCTCAGTTTCCTCACCCGTCAAACGAGGACACTAATAGTAGCTACTTCCTAGGGTATGTGAAATTAAATAAGATGCTGCTTACAAAGTGCTCAGCCCAAGGTCCAGCACATGATAAATGTTCAGTATTAACTAACAACAACTACTACTGTTATTACTGCAACAACTATTATTATCCATATTTTGGTTGGCTTACAGAGTTAGGCACAGAGTGGATACTCAGTCAATAGTATTGAATGAATGAACGAACAAAGAAACGAATGGCTCTGCTCTAATACATGGCAATCAGGTTATTCAAAGCCATCTTTGGACACTTTTTATAACTAGATCAGAACAAGAAAAATCAACCTACAGGAATCTCAGTGCATTTAAATACTGGATCCACCCTCCTTAATAACTGATTTCTACCTCTCCTGTCCTCATTCTGAAAAATAATCCCTGGGATTGCTCCTTGCCGGAGTCCTTGACAAATGCTGCAAACAGTAAACAAAGAACTCCGTCCCAGGGAGGTGAATAATCTACCAACAGGTTTGCATTCCACATCAATTCTTGTGTCATATTTGATTAATTTTATATCTAGCTTCATTACATCTCATCCCTCATTTCAAAGGTGTCCTTCAGACGGGACACCGAAGGAGGCAGAGAGGGGCGACTGAACAGGGAACAAACAGATGCAGAGAAGTCATGCACGCACCAAAGGAGGAGTGACTGAGAAATTTAGCACTCTCAGAGTCTCCCTGGTGCTCACAGAATGAGCTCATTGCTGGCGCAGCGGCATCTCCCGGGCTTGAGTCAGGGCACCCCAGCCACTGCAAGAGAGATGGCCACTTTACACACTATTAATCAGCAGAGTGGCCGGGAAATGCTGACCCACTTAGCTGTGATACCCAAGCAGGTGACCGCTCCTGGAGCTAACAGAACCTGGCCCGGGGGGCACACGTCTCCAGGCGGGCTGTCTGGGGCTCTGTGATCTCTGCTTGGGTGACCGTGCAGCCAAAGGTAAAGAATCTAGCTCCTCAGCTAAGAAGTTGCTTAAATGCGTCAGGGCAAGATTTAACTCTTTCTGGAATACCTCAATTCTGGATCCTTCTTCATCAGGGCTGACGACATCCTCCTTCCCAACTCCTCTCCCTCCTGCTTCTCCGCATGTCCCACCTCATCTTGGAACTCTGAGGAATCATCTAGCATTTATTTAATTCATTTCAATAATTATTTATTGAGTAGTGTGGCAGGCACCTCAGGTGTTGGTGTCAGGTCTGTCCCATTGGTTCACCTCTAATTTCAGCTGCAACTATATAGATGTGTGACCATAGCTGTGACTATGGGTGGAGGCTGAGCTTGGGTCTTGGCCCTAGACGGTGCCCTGATCCTGGTCACAGGCTGAATCCCAACTCTTAGCATAGACTGAGCCCTGATCCTGGTCACAGGCTGAACCCCAACTCTCAGCATAGACTGAGCCCTGATCCTGGTCACAGGCTGAACCCCAACTCTCAGCATAGGCTGAGCTCTGATCACAAGAGAACATGGTGGGAGAAGGATTGAGAATGGCTCAGCTCAGGTCACCCCCACTTCTGTAGTCACAGGTGGGATCCATGCCCTCTCAGTGAGACACAAGGAGAGGAAGAATCAGGGTAAGGGCCTCCTGTTCATGTCCAAAGATAGTGACAATTATGGCAACTGCATTTTCAAGTTTCTAACTCAGAAAAAGCCACTGCAGTTCCAGGCAGAGCCTAATGAGGTTTTTAGAGCTGCATCTTTCCTTTAGCTTACAGAGATTATTGTGTTTTGCAGGAAAATTAACTGGCAATTAAATTTCTGAGAAAGTGTTTGAAACTCCTACAAGCTGTGCCTCATTGTTTTGCCAGATTGGGTACACAATGTAATAATTCCATCTGCAAATTAATTTTCTCTCACTCTCAGCTTCTGATGTAACTGCAGTGTCATTCATTTAGTTATTCATTCATCCTTTTATTCTGTGCACATTTACTGTGTATCTCGTGTGGACCAGGCAGTCTGGGGAAGGCAGAGGTTGGTCAGACACAGCCTCTGTCCTGCAGGCACCTCCCTGTCTGGAAGGAAGGCAGAATTTTCTCAGAAATAAAGGTCACAGGAGACAGAATGTGACCATTCCTTTCAAAGGACATGGATAGGGTTTTGGACTTCCAGATAGGGGAAGGATAACTCCTGACTTTCTGTGGACAAAGAATAGAAGGAAAGCTGAAGATGATAGGAACTGACATTTTTTTCTCCTTTTTTGTTGAAATATAGTTGCTGTACAACATTATATAAGTTACAGTATAGCAATTCACAATTTTTAAAGGAGTCTGCTTCTTTTTTGTTATATTCGCTAGTTTGTTGTATTTTTTAGATTCCACATATAAGTGATAGCATACAGTATTTGTCTTTCTCTGTCTGACTTATTTCACTTAGCCTAATATGCTCCAAGTCCATCCATGTTACTGCAAATGGCAAAATTTCTTTCTCTTTTACGTCCAAGTAGTATTCTAGTGTGTGTGTGTGTGTGTGTGTGTGTGTGTGTGTGTGTGTGTGTATACCACATCTTTAGCCATTCATCTGTTGAAGGACACAGGTTGCTTCCATATCTAGGCAATTGTGAATAGTGCTGTAATGAACATTGGGGTGCATGTATCTTTTTGAATTAGTGCTTTTGTTTTTTTCAGGTATATATCCAGGAGTGGAATTGCTGGGTCCTATGGTAGTAGCTAACATTTATTGAGCACATGCTGTATGCCAGACCCTGCCGTGGGTGTTTTGCACATGGGATCTCATTCAATCCTTAGAACAGTCCTGTGAGGTAAGGTTGTTACCCCCACTTACAGATGGGGAAACTAAGGCTCAGACTGCTTAGATGATTTTCTTGGGACCATGTAGCTAGCAAGTATCAGAGTCTGTACTGGAACTCAGAACTGTCTGATTAAAACATTTCCCACTAAACATGCTACTTCTCTAAGGATGATTTCTTTGCCGTGTGGTTTGTAGCCTTCCTGCTTCCCACCAGCACAAATGAAGGAGCTGGTGAGGGTCTGGGTGGCAGGTATTCCAAGAATGAAGTGACTTCAAATGTGCTCTGAAGAAAGAAGCTGCTGAGATTGGAGGAGAGATGGATAATCTATCATGTTTTGAGTATCTGCTGCGTGTCTATTTGATGCTTTCCATACATTTGTCCGTTTAATCCTCACATCCGCTCTGTGAGTTAGGCACTATTATCTGCATTTTTTTAAAAAAAGAAATGGAGACTTAGAGAAATAAAATGACCTATCCAAGGTCACATGACTGGTAGATGGTGGAGGCGTGATTCAAGCTCAGGTCTGTCTGATTCTGAAATCTGACTTTTTTTCATCTCACCGTGTTACCTTTTATGTGGTGTGGTGTACATTCAGCCTCAGAGTGTGATGGGCTGTCACAGGGTGTACGATGGACGTTGTTCTTTTGGTTAGTTTCTGTGGTTAGGAATAAAGAAGAAGGGATGATTTATTCTGACACTACGCCCTGATAGAGTCAGGATTCATCCTGATTCTATGTTGCTGTCCCTAGCTGGATCCTCAGACAGAGCCAATCATCTTGTCTACCTCTTTCTGCGAGGTCCTAATCTATCCCATGGTAACTACTAATGCCTGGACAGAGACGATACTCTATCCTACCTGGATTCTTGCCCTGAGCTTCAGACCTACATGTTTGTCTCCTGGACACCTCCTTCCACATGACCTAGGAATGTAAACCCAGCCCAGGAATGCAAACATGGCATGCCCAAATGATATCACCTTTTCCTTTATTCCTGCCCTGCCACTACGTTCATCAGGACCGTTTTTTTAGATTCCATATATATGTGTTAGCATACGGTATTTGTCTTTCTCTTTCTGACTTACTTCACTCTGTATGACAGACTCTAGGTCTATCCACCTCTTTACAAATAGCTCAATTTCGTTTCTTTTTATGGCTGAGTAATATTCCACTGTATATATATGTGCCACATCTTCTTTAGCCATTCATCCGTTGATGGACACTTAGGCTGCTTCCATGTCCTGGCTATGGTAAATAGAGCTGCAATGAACTTTGGGGTACATGACTCTTTTTGAATTATGGTTTTCTCAGGGTATATGCCCAGTAGTGGGATTGCTGGGTCATATGGTAGTTCTATTTTTAGTGTCTTAAGGGAGCTCTATACTGTTCTCCATGGTGGCTGTATCAATTTACATTCCCACCAACAGGGCCGGAGGGTTCCCTTTCCTCCACACCCTCTCCAGCACTTATTGTTTCTAGATTTTTTTAATCATGGCCATTCTGACTGGTGTGAGGTGACACCTCCTTGTGGTTTTGACTTCCGTTTCTCTAATGGTTAGTGATGTTGAGCATCTTTTTCTGTGTTTGTTTCTGCCTCTGCGCTTCATCCAAGAAGTCCTTATATTGTAGCCAGAGCAGTGGTACTGGGGACATGGGCTCTGAACCAATCATGTGCTTTCACCTATGGCACACTACTTTATCTCTGCGTCTCATTTTCCTTGTAAGTGAAATGAAGACAACAGAATCTACCTAGTAAGGTTGTTGTGTGAATTTTCAAAGTGGTAAGTGGGAAGCATGTGGAAAAGGATCTGGCTCATAATCGGCATTCAATAACTGTGAGCTAATGCTATTATTATTTGGGTAAATTTGAGGATGCCCTACTGCTGCTCACATTTTCTTTCTTTTCTGGTTGTTTCTCATTTCCTCCAGAATGAAATCTAAGCTTCTTTTCAGGCCTTTTTTTATCAGGCCTCTGACTATCTGTCTAGTGTCATGTCCTGGTGTCATGGAACTCATCCCTAGCCGCTGTCTCTAACTCCCATCTTTCCCCACGTTTATTTATTTATTTATTTATTTAACATCTTTATTGGAGTATAATTGCTTTACAATGGTGTGTTAGTTTCTGCTTTACAACAAAATGAATCAGTTATATATATATATACATATGTTCCCATATCTCTTCCCTCTTGCGTCTCCCTCCCTCCCACCCTCCCTATCCCACCCCTCTAGGCGATCACAAAGCACCGAGCTGATCTCCCTGTGCTATGCAGCTGCTTCCCACTAGCTACCTACCTTATGTTTGGTAGTGTGTATATGTCCATGCCTCTCTCTCACTTTGTCACAGCTTACCCTTCCCCCTCCCCATATCCTCAAGTCCATTCTCTAGTAGGTCTGTGTCTTTATTCGTCTTACCCCTAGGTTCTTCATGACATTTTGTTTTTCTTAAATTCCATATATATGTGTTAGCATACGGTATTTGTCTTTCTCTTTTTGACTTACTTCACTCTGTATGACAGACTCTAGGTCTATCCACCTCATTACAAATAGCTCAATTTCGTTTCTTTTTATGGCTGAGTAATATTCCATTGTATATATGTGCCACATCTTCTTTATCCATTCATCCGTTGATGGACACTTAGGTTGTTTCCATCTCCGAGCTATTGTAAATAGAGCTGCAATGAACATTTTGGTACATGACTCTTTTTGAATTATGGTTTTCTCAGGGTATATGCCCAGGAGTGGGATTGCTGGGTCATATGGTAGTTCTATTTGTAGTTTTTCAAGGAACCTCCATACTCTTCTCCACAGTGGCTGTATCATTTTACATTCCCACCAACAGTGCAAGAGGGTTCCCTTTTCTCCACACCCTCTCCAGCATTTATTGTTTCTAGATTTTTTGATGATGGCCATTCTGACTGGTGTGAGATGATATCTCATTGTAGTTTTGATTTGCATTTCTTTAATAATTAGTGATGTTGAGCATTCTTTCATGTGTTTGTTGGCAGTCTGTATATCTTCTTCGGAGAAATGTCTATTTAGGTCTTCTCCCCATTTTTGGATTGGGTTGTTTGTTTTTTTGTTATTAAGCTGCATGAGCTGCTTATAAATTTTGGAGATTAATCCTTTGTCAGTTGCTTCATTTGCAAATATTTTCTCCCATTCTGAGGGTTGTCTTTTGGTCTTGTTTATGGTTTCCTTTGCTGTGCAAAAGCTTTGAAGTTTCATTAGGTCCCATTTGTTTATTTTTGTTTTTATTTCCATTACTGTAGGAGGTGGGTCAAAAAGGATCTTGCTGTGATTTATGTCATAGAGTGTCCTGCCTATGTTTTCCTCTAAGAGTTTGATAGTTTCTGGCCTTACATTTAGGTCTTTAACCCATTTTGAGCTTATTTTTGTGTATGGTGTTAGGGAGTGATCTAATTTCATACTTTTACATGTACCTGTCCAGTTTTCCCAGCACCACTTATTGAAGAGGCTGTCCTTTCTCCACTGTACATTCCTGCCTCCTTTATCAAAGATAAGGTGACCATATATGCATGGGTTTATCTCTGGGCTTTCTATCCTATTCCATTGATCTATCTTTCTGTTTCTGTGCCAGTACCATACTGTCTTGATTACTGTAGCTTTGTAGTATAGTCTGAAGTCAGGGAGCCTGATTCCTCCAGCTCCGTTTTTCGTTCTCAAGATTGCTGTGGCTATTCGGGGTCTTTTGTGTTTCCATACAAATTGTGAAAGTTTTTGTTCTAGTTCTGTGAAAAATGCCCGTGGTAGTTTGATAGGGATTGCATTGAATCTGTAGATTGCTTTGGGTAGTAGAGTCATTTTCACAATGTTGATTCTTCCAATCCAAGAATATGGTATATCTCTCCATCTATTTGTATCATCTTTAATTTCTTTCATCAGTGTCTTATAATTTTCTGCATACAGGTCTTTTGTCTCCTCAGGTAGGTTTATTCCTAGATATTTTATTCTTTTTGTTGCAGTGGTAAATGGGAGTGTTTTCTTGATTTCACTTTCAGATTTTTCATCATTAGTATATAGGAATGCCAGAGATTTCTGTGCATTAATTTTGTATCCTGCTACTTTACCAAATTCATTGATTAGCTCTAGCAGTTTTCTGGTAGCATCTTTAGGATTCTCTATGTATAGTATCATGTCATCTGCAAACAGTGACATCTTTACTTCATCTTTTCTGATTTGGATTCCTTTTATTTCCTTTTCTTCTCTGATTGCTGTGGCTAAAACTTCCAAAAACTATGTTGAATAAGAGTGGTGAGAGTGGGCAAACTTGTCTTGTTCCTGATCTTGGTGGAAATGCTTTCAGTTTTTCACCATTGAGGACGATGTTGGCTGTGGGTTTGTCATATATGGCCTTTATTATGTTGAGGAAAGTTCCCTCTATGCCTACTTTCTGCAGGGTTTTTATCATAAATGGTGTTGAATTTTGTTGAAAGCTTTCTCTGCATCTATTGAGATGATCATATGGTTTTTCTCCTTCAGCTTGTTAATATGGTGTATCACGTTGATTGATTTGCGTATATTGAAGAATCCTTGCATTCATGGAATAAACCCCACTTGATCATGGTGTATGATCCTTTTAATGTGCTGTTGGATTCTGTTTGCTAGTATTTTGTTGAGGATTTTTGCATCTATGTTCATCAGTGATATTGGCCTGTAGTTTTCTTTCTTTGTGACATCCTTGTCTGGTTTGGGTATCAGGGTGATGGTGGCCTCGTAGAATGAGTTTGCGAGTGTTCCTCCCTCTGTTATATTTTGGAAGAGTTTGAGAAGGATAGGTGTTAGCTCTTCTCTAAATGTTTGATAGAATTCTCCTGTGAAGCCATCCGGTCCTGGGCTTTTGTTTGTTGGAAGATTTTTAATCACAGTTTCAATTTCAGTGCTTGTGATTGGTCTGTTCATATTTTCTATTTCTTCCTGATTCAGTCTTGGCACGTTGTGCATTTCTAAGAATTTGTCCATTTCTTCCAGGTTGTCCATTTTATTTGCATAGAGTTGCTTGTAGTAATCTCTCATGATCTTTTGTATTTCTGCAGTGTCAGTTGTTATTTCTCCTTTTTCATTTCTAATTCTATTGATTTGAGTCTTCTCCCTTTTTTTCTTGATGAGTCTGGCTAATGGTTTATCTATTTTGTTTATCTTCTCAAAGAACCAGCTTTTAGTTTTATTGATCTTTGCTATCGTTTCCTTCATTTCTTTTTCATTTATTTCTGATCTGATTTTTATGATTTCTTTCCTTCTGCTAACTTTGGGGTTTTTTTGTTCTTCTTTCTGTAATTGCTTTAGGTGCAAGGTCAGGTTGTTTATTCGAGATGTTTCCTGTTTCTTAAGGTAGGATTGTATTGCTATAAACTTCCCTCTTAGAACTGCTTTTGCAGCATCCCATAGATTTTGGGTCATCGTATCTCCATTGTCATTTGTTTCTAGGTATTTTTAAATTTCCTCCTTGATTTCTTCAGTGATCCCTTCGTTATTAAGTAGTGTATTGTTTAGCCTCCATGTGTTTGTATTTTTTACAGATCTTTTCCTGTAATTGATATCTAGTCTCATAGCATTGTGGTCGGAAAAGATACTTGATACAATTTCGGTTTTCTTAAATTACCAAGGCTTGATTTGTGACCCAAGATATGATCTATCTTGGAGAATGTTCCATGAGCACTAGAGAAAAATGTGTATTCTGTTGTTTTTGGATGGAATGTCCTATAAATATCAATTAAGTCCATCTTGTTTAATGTATCATTTAAAGCTTGTGTTTCCTTATTTATTTTCATTTTGGATGATCTGTCCATTGGTGAAAGTGGGGTGTTAAAGTCCCCTACTATGAATGTGTTACTGTCGATTTCCCCTTTTATGGCTGTTAGTATTTGCCTTATGTATTGAGGTGCTCCTATGTTGGGTGCATAAATATTTACAATTGTTATATCTTCTTCTTGGATCGATCCCTTGATCATTATGTAGTGTCCTTCTTTGTCTCTTCTAATAGTCTTTGTTTTAAAGTCTATTTTGTCTGAAATGAGAATTGCTACTCCAGCTTTCTTTTGGTTTCCATTTGCATGAAGTATCTTTTTCCATCCCCTTACTTTCAGTCTGTATGTGTCTCTAGGTCTGAAGTGGGTCTCTTGTAGACAGCAAATATATGGGTCTTGTTTTTGTATCCATTCAGCCAATCTGTGTCTTTTGGTGGGAGCATTTAGTCCATTTACATTTAAGGTAATTATCGATCTGTATGTTCCTATTCCCATTTTCTTAATTGTTTTGGGTTCGTTATTTTAGGTCTTTTCCTTCTCTTGTGTTTCTTGCCTAGAGAAGTTCCTTTAGCAGTTGTTGTAGAGCTGGTTTGGTAGTGCTGAACTCTCTCAGCTTTTGCTTGTCTGTAAAGGTTTTAATTTCTCCATCAAATCTGAATGAGATCCTTGCTGGGTAGAGTAATCTTGGTTGCAGGTTTTTCTCCTTCATCACTTTAAATATGTCCTGACAGTTCCTTCTGGCTTGCAGAGTTTCTGCTGAAAGATCAGCTGTTAACTTTATGGGGATTCCCTTGTGTATTATTTGTTGTTTTTCCCTTGCTGCTTTTAATATGTTTTCTTTGTATTTAATTTTTGACAGTTTGATTAATATGTATCTTGTCGTATTTCTCCTTGGATTTATCCTGTATGGGACTCTCTGCGCTTCCTGGACTTGATTAACTATTTCCTTTCCCACATTAGGGAAGTTTTCAACTATAATCTCTTCAAATATTTTCTCAGTCCCTTTCTTTTTCTCTTCTTCTGGAACCCCTATAATTCGAATGTTGGTGCATTTAATTTGTCCCAGAGGTTTCTGAGACTGTCCTCAGTTCTTTTCATTCTTTTTTCTTTATTCTACTCTGCAGTATTTATTTCCACTATTTTATTTTCCAGGTCACTTATCCGTTCTTCTGCCTCAGTTATTCTGCTATTGATCCCATCTAGAGTATTTTTCATTTCATTTATTGTGTTGTTCATCATTGTTTCATCTTTAGTTCTTCTAGGTCCTTGTTAAATGTTTCTTGCATTTTGTCTATTCTATTTCCAAGATTTTGGATCATCTTTACTATCATTATTCCGAATTCTTTTTCAGGTAGACTGCCTATTTCCTCTTCATTTGTTAGGTCTGGTGGGTTTTTATCTTGCTCCTTCATCTGCTGTGTGTTTTTCTGTCTTCTCATTTTGCTTATCTTACTGTGTTTGGGGTCTCCTTTTTGCAGGCTGCAGGTTCGTAGTTCCCATTGTTTTTGGTGTCTGTCCCCAGTGGCTAAGGTTGGTTCAGTGGGTTGTGTAGGCTTCCTGGTGGAGGGGACTAGTGCCTGTGTTCTGGTGGATGAGGCTGGATCTTGTCTTTCTGGTGGGCAGGACCACGTCTGATGGTGTGTTTTGGGGTGTCTGTGGACTTATTATGATTTTAGGCAGCCTCTCTGCTAATGGGTGGGGTTGTGTTCCTGTCTTGCTAGTTGTTTGGCATAGGATGTTCAGCACTGTAGCTTGCTGGTCGTTGAGTGAAGCTGGGTGCTGGTGTTGAGATGGAGATCTCTGGGAGATTTTCGCCATTTGATATTATGTGGAGCTGGGAGGTCTCTTGTGGACTAGTGTCCTGAAGTTGGCTCTCCCACCTCAGAGGCACAGCACTGACTCCTGGCTGCAGCACCAAGAGCCTTTCATCCACACGGCTCAGAATAAAAGGGAGGAAAAGTAGAAAGAAAGAATTAGTAGAAGTATAAAGAAAGAAAGAAAGAAAGAAAGGAGGGAGGGAGGGAGGAAGGGAGGAAGGAAGGAAGGAGGGAAGGAAGGAAAAAAAGAAAGAAAGAAGATATAAAATAAAGTAAGATAAAATATAATAAAGTTATTAAAATTAAAAAAATAATTATTAAGAGAAAAAAAAACGTACGGATAGAGCCCTAGGACAAATGGTGGAAGCAAAGCTATACAGACAAAATCTCACACAGAAGCATACACATATGCACTCACAAAAAAAGGAAAAGGGGAAAAAATCATAAATCTTGCTCTCAAAGTCCACCTCCTTACTTTGGGATGATTTGTTGTCTATTCATGTATTCCACAGATGCAGGGTACATCAAGTTGATTGCGGAGATTTAATCCGCTGCTCCTGAGGCTGCTGGGAGAGATTTCCCTTTCTCTTCTTTGTTCTCACAGTTCCCGGGGCTCAGCTTTGGATTTGTCCTCGTCTCTGCGTGTAGGTCACCGGAGGGTGTCTGTTCTTCGCTCAGACAGGTCGGGGTTAAAGGAGCCGCTGATTCGGGGGCTCTGGCTCACTCAGGCCGGCGGCGGGCGGGGCGGGGGGGGGGGGGGGAGGGAGGGGCATGGAGTGTGGGGCGGGCCTGCGGCGGCAGAGGCCGGCGTGACGTTCCGCCAGCGGCGTGACGTTCCGCCAGCGTGAGGCGCGCCGTGCGTTCTCCCGGGGAAGTTGTCCCTGGATCCCGGAACCCTGGCAGTGGCGGGCTGCACAGGCTCCCCGGAACGGGGGTGTGGCGAGTGACCTGTGCTCGCACACAGGCTTCTTGGTGGCGGCAGCAGCAGCCTTAGCGTCTCCCGCCCGTCTCTGGGGTCCGCGCTTTTAGCCGCGGCTCGCGCCCGTCTCTGGAGCTCCTTTAAGCAGCGCTCTTAATCCCCTCTCCTCGCGCACCAGGAAACAAAGAGGGAAGAAAAAGTCTCTTGCCTCTTCGGCAGGTCCAGACTTTTCCCCGGACTCCCTCCCGGCCAGCCGTGGCGCACTAGCCCCCTTCAGGCTGTGTTCACGCCGCCAACCCCAGTCCTCTCCCTGCGCTCCGACTGAAGCCCGAGCCTCAGCTCCCAGCCCCGCCCGCCCCGGCGGGTGAGCAGACAAGCCCCTCGGGCTGGTGAGTGCCGGTCGACCCTGATCCTCTGTGCGGGAATCTCTCCGCTTTGCCCCCCGCACCCCTGTTGCTGTGCTCTCCTCCGTGGCTCCGAAGCTTTCCCCCTCCGCCACCCGCAGTCTCCGCCCGCGAAGGGGCTTCCTAGTGTGTGGAGACCTTTCCTCCTTCACGGCTCCCTCCCACTGGTGCAGGTCCTGTCCCTATCCTTTTGTCTCTGTTTATTCTTTTTTCTTTTGCCCTACCCAGGTACGTGGGGACTTTCTTGCCTTTTGGGAGGTCTGAGGTCTTCTGCCAGCGTTCAGTAGGTGTTCTGTAGGAGTTGTTCCACGTGTAGATGTATTTCTGGTGTATCTGTGGGGAGGAAGGTGATCTCCGCGTCTTACTCTTCTGCCATCTTCCCCCAGGTAAGTCTTGATTGTTCCAATTTCTCCCTTTCCCCACTTTTAATTCCATACATATTGATGGGGTTTCCAGGCTTCAGCACAGGGAGGGGAACCAAGGCAGAGCCCAACAGATTTCCTGAGTTGAGGAACTCGTACTGAGAGTCCAGGAGATGTGGAGAGGAGAGAGCTGCACAGACAGAGAGCTCTGGAGATCTCCAGAGGGTCCCACTCAAGTGTTCAATTGAGAACTGACCAGGGCCTGCATTTGAGGAAACTACCTGAGACCAGGGAAAGAACCATCCAACGGATTAGAAGTAACAATGCTCAGTGCTCGCACAGGGCTGAGAAGAATGCCTATTCCCACCTGCCAGATTAGAAACCCTGTGATTCACAAGGTGTGTTGAGCGGAGCATTAAGAAGGCTCCAGCCTCAGCAGGAGGGAATGGTGAACTGGTCTCCAATAAAAAGTTATCAGTCAGGGCTTCCCTGGTGGCACAGTGGTTGAGAGTCCGCCTGCTGATACAGGGGACACGGGTTCGTGCCCCGGTCCGGGAAGATCCCACATGCCTTGGAGCGGCTGGTCCCGTGAGCCATGGCCGCTGAGCCTGCGGGTCCGGAGCCTGTGCTCCGCAACGGGAGAGGCCACAACAGTGAGAGGCCCGCGTACTGCAAAAAAAAAAAAAAAAAAGTTATCAGGCATGCAAAGAATCAGGAAAATACGACCATAATATTCGTATATTTAGACCAACCACTATCCACAGACTCTCTGGGCTTAAGAAAAACTATTCCTTAGGGAGATTACAAGAAGGAAATTGCAAACGTTTGTCAAAATATTTGGCTGCCAGAACGTTCCTGTTTGCTTAACAGAGACAAATGCATGCACGTCACAGCACTATCTGTTCGTTGTTTCATGATCCTCCCCCAAATAACAGCCTCTGTTGATACGCACTGGCAATTTGAGAATAAGAAACTTTAAAAAGTAACTAGATCACCAATTCAAGACGGTGGACAATGAACGTGGGGCATCACTAGATCACCAATTCAAGATGGTGGACAATGAACGTGGGGCATCCCCATCCCCCAAGCTAACTTCCGACACAGTTAACTCTTTGTGTGTGTTGAGGATGCTTAAGATTTACTCTCAGCAATTTTCAAGTATATAATACCATAATATTAACTCTAGGCACCATGCTGTAAATTAGCTACTCTGAACTTATTCTTATAACTGAAAGTTTGTACCCTTTGATCAACACCTTCCCATTTTCCCCTCCATCCAGTCCCTACAACCACTATTCTACTCTCACTTTCTATGAAATTGGCTTTTTTTTAAAGTTCCACATATAAGTGATACCATACAGTGTTTGTCTTTCTCTGTCTGTCTGATTTCACTTAGCATAATGCCCTTAAGTTCCATTTATGTTGTCACAGAAAGCAGGATTTCCTGTTTTTTTTTTCTTAATGGCTGAATAATATTCTACTGTGTGTGTGTGTGTGTGTGTGTATGTGTAGTGTGAATAATGCTGCATTGAACATGGTGTGCAGATATTGCTTTGAGATACTGTTTTCATTTTCTTTGGGTATAGGCCCAGAAATGGGACTGCTAGATCAGATGGTAGTTCTATTTAAAATTTTTTGAAGAACTGACATACTGTTTTCCCGTAGTGGCTACACCAATTTATGTTTCCACTGACTGTGCACAAGGGTTCCCTTTGTGCACATCCTCACCAACACTTTTTATCTCTTGTCTTTTTGATAATAGCCATTCTAACAGGTGTGAGGCGATATCGCATGGTTTTGATTTGCATTCTCTGACGATTAGTGATTTTGAGCACATTTTCATATTCTTATTGGCCATTTGTATGTTCTTCTTTGGAAAAAGTGTCTATTGCGGTCCTTTGCCCATTTTAAAATTGGATTATTTGCTTTTTTTGTTATTGAGTTGTATGAGTTCTGTATTTATTTTGGATATTAACCTCTTATTGGATATATAATTTACAAATATTATCTCCCACTCCGTAGGTTGCCTTTTCAATTTATTGTTTCCTTTGCTGTGCAGAAGCACTTAAGTTTGTTTATTTTAGCTTTTAGCTTGTTTATTTTAGCCTTTGTTGCCTGGGCTTTTGGTGTCTTACCCAAGAAATCATTGCCAAGACCAATGTCAAGGATAGTTTCCCCTATGTTTTCTTCTTTTACGTAATGCTAATGAATAGTATTAGAAAAAAGTAAGTTTTTTAAGAACCACTTTATTGAGGTATGATTTACCTGTAAAAAGCTGCCATATTTGCACATATTTAATTTTACAGCTTATGAGTTTGGGGATAAGTATACCCCCATGAAACCATCACTAGTATCAAGGCCATACACATATCCATCACCTCCCCAAATTTCCTCTCACTCCCTTTACTATTGTTATTATTAAAAAAATGTAAGTTAAGTATGTGTGATTAAAAGCTAAGAACACCAGTGAGAGAATACATAAAATGTGTAAATTCCAAACCTAGAAGAAAGATGAAACAAAGCAGATTTCATCAATTCAACCAAAGCCAGAAAGGGAAAAATAAGAACAATGAGAAAGTGTGGAAAGCACAAAATCATTTGACAGGAGTAAGTCTACGTAACCATAACAATGTGTTAAGTCGACTTATTAAAAGACAGAGACTCACAGAATGAGTAAAAAACCTAAAATCCAGATATATTTTTTTACATGAGAAATTTTTACATGAGAAATTCTGTTTACATGAGAAATTCTTAACCAAATGACAAAGGAATGTTGAAAATAAAGAAAAATATAAAGAAATATTAGCAAATAAATCTGGAATAGTGATATTAATATCAGGAAGAGTGGAATTTAGGTAAAAAACACTATAAAGGGTAAATTGAAGCCCTGTTTATAGAAAAAAGGAATAATCTATCAAAGAATGCTCACTAGTATGAACTGTTACATGCCAACAACATAGATTTGAAATATTAAAGCAAAACCAGGTAGAAATAAATACAAGGAGAAATCTACAAAGCCACAGTCATATATAAAACTGAAATGTGAATGCAAGAAAAAATGGACAAAGCCTCATACTTTCCTCATAAATTGACATAGCAAATAGATTTAAGAAATTAAGAAAAAAGGGAACTTGAATAGGAAACAAAAACGTTGATTTCGTTAGTTTTGTGCCTAACAGACAATACAGTTTTCTTTTCAATTACATTACTTGTAGTTATGTTTTAGATTAAAAATCAACCCAAGTAGGGCCGCAAAGGAAATTTCAATAAATTCTGGAGGGCAGAAGCAGGCCATTTTCATATAGGCTGATTTAAACAGGCCATTTCCATTTGCAAAATGCAATAGAATTAGATATTAACAACAAAAGGATAACCAAAGAATCCTACATAGGTGAAAGTTTTAGAAAATCACATACACATTTTGAACCTCTCTTGGGTTAAAGAGGAAATCAGAAGGAATATTAAAGTCTCTTTATATACTGATAAAAATAATATTGTGGAGCAAAATTTGTGAGTTATAGACAAAATAGTATTCTGGGGAAAATTTGTAACCATAAATAGTACTTTTTTTTTTTTGCGGTACGTGGGCCTCTCACTGTTGTGGCCTCTCCCGTGCCGGCTCAGTGGCCATGGCTCACAGGACCAGCCGCTCCGCGGCATGTGGGATCTTCCCGGACCGGGGCAGAACCATGTCCCCTGCATCGGCAGGCAGACTCTCAATCACTGCGCCACCAGGGAAGCCCCAATACTACTTTTATAAAAATAACAGAGCTTAAGATCAAATTAATCTTTCAGCCCAAGAAGATAGATGAAGCACAAATAAAAAATAAGACCCCATTCCCTGTTAAAAATAATCTCCTCAAACTATATATAGTAGAAAACTTCCTTCATTTGATAAAGGATATTTACAAGAGACCTACAAAATAAGTCAGGAACAGGGTAAGGATGCTGCCTCTCACCTCCACGTAGCGCTCTACCTGCGCTCCTGGTTCAGTCGTCCTCAATCCAGGTTGTCTATCAGGATCACATGGGAGTAAAAATAGCACACACCAAAACACGAAAGAAGGATTTGTATAATTTGATACTATATTCATTATGTATGTATCTGTATCTATATCTATATATACACAGTTCTGGAAGTATAGTCACCGAAGAGAGACCAGTGGTACCTTTGGGGAAAGGGCTTGGAATTAAGGGATATGGTAGAGGGAAGTTTGCTTTACTTTATTTGTAATGATTGAAATTTGTATTTTTCACTGATAATTATTTTAAATTACTTGTGTAATTAAGAAGATATAAAAAGAATGTAAGAAGGTAACTAGGGTCTTGTTGGAGCTGAGGCTACAGACAAGTGATACCAATGGCCTGCGTTTGACATCTGGAGTCAGGATCAGTAGAACTGGTTTCCAGTTCCATTCCTGAGTGGGCACTCATGTTCTCTGAGACAGAGTTCGATGGTGATACCCACCCACAGAAGAGTTGTTGAGATCATGTGGGACAATTGATGGACAAAAGCTTTGTACGGTCTGCTGGTGCACACAGATTATGATATATATAATTATGTCTATTTATATTACATTGTATATAATTTATTATATAATTGTATTACAATGTACCACTATGTAATTATATTGTAATGTGTAGCACTTTGGAGAGAAAGCAGAAGAAGTAGAAGATAAAGAAATATCAGTGAACTTTATGTGAAAGTACCAAGTAAAGGACTAGGTATTTAAAAGCTCGAACTCAAAGTAACAAAGTTGAATTTTAAACAGAGGTCACCCTACTCTAAGCCCAGATCTCTTTCCATGTAACTTAAAAATTTTATCTAGCCCACCCCCTTTTCAGTCTAATTATTATATCACAAGTTCACTGACTTGTTTTTCTTTTTCTTTAGATTCTATTTACCCTTATGACATGTTATGTCAACACTGGAATTTCTTAGGTGGCCAGTAACTTGCCATTCATTTAGTACAACACAAAGCTGTTGATTAGTTCTGTCGAGCCTAGGACCAACACATCTTTCCTGAACTAGGAGGGTAGAGTACTTATTTTATAGAGTTGTTAGTATCTAGGAAAAATATGAATGTTTATTCTGAAAGGTTTAACAGATTCTTTGTGTTGGACATAATTATCAATAGTTTTACTATGAAGTTGATATTTAAAAAGTTATCTGGAAATAACATGGAATCTATGAGCTTCCGGGATCTGTCTTGAAAGGAAGGTAGGGATCAGGGTCTGTGACTGGTATCTGGAAACTGATGCACATGATGAGTGTAAAATCATGGGGATTGTGGAGGAACTTAAGATACACTTTGTCACCAAACGTCTGGATGCATGAGCTAAGGCCTGTGTATGGAGAATTAAGCCTGGTAGCAAGGAACTTCCATGTTGAAAATTTGTTAATCATTATTTACTCAACTTCAAAAATTGCTTTTGTCTCGCTCTTAGTATTCACAACAGAGCAATACAGTAAATTAAATGCATCTTCAATTCTTCAAAGCTGCTCCTACCGAATTATTATACCTAAATATTGTGTTTTAATGAACTGTACTTAATTTCAACACAATCAAGTGACGGTCTGGGCTGCATCTTCCTCCCAGGGGTCTGAGACAGTCTGCCTGGCGCTGCCTTCGACGTGTGGTTTCCAATGTCGTTCTCGAAACCCCCTGCTGCTCCCTTTCTCCTGCTCTCCTGCTAAGCCAGGTTCAGCAAGGCTCTCCTTCTTTACTGCATAAGTTTCTAGGAGGTGAGTGGGGGCAGGGAGGGGATGCTGCTAGTAATTACCAAATTGGGAGATCTTTATCCTGGAGAGAATAAATGAAAGTGTGGAAACCGTGAATGCCAGTGTATGCTCATAGAAAAGGGAAGCAACAACAGATGTCACGCCACCGCCCCCTCCCCAGGGATTAAAGTCTGGAGACCGTGAGATCCAAGCTCAGGAATGGGAAGAAAGTAAGGAGATAAAAATGGCACAGTTCAAAGTCAGCACACTTTCATAGTCCGCCTTTCTGTCCCAGGTACAAGGCAAATTCACGTCAGACACACTGGGACAGAAAACCTCCCTTCCTCTGCTCAGCTAAAGCTCTGTCTGGCCTCGATGTTCCCCTCATTAATCCATGAAATGGACTCGTTCTCAGAAGCCAGAGCTGCAAAATTCACCGATGGCCTTGAAGCCTCCTTCATCTTTCCTCTCAGGGTTTCATGCAGGGAAGGAGGTTCTCCCAGCCAGGCCAAGAGAGGCCATGACCTTAGCCCAGATTTGGTTCTTAGGGCCCCTTCTGCCCATTTTCTGTTAAGGTCTAACCATACAGCTATTGTTAGCCAGGGTTACAGTTAAGATACCTTATTTTTTTTCCATAACACAGATCCTCTTCCAATATACTATTTATTTAATTTTGTTTACTGTTTGTCTCTCCCCCACTAGAATGGAAGCTCCATATAGGACCAGCATTTTGATCATTTTGTTCACTAATGAATCCCTAGTACCTGCCTCATAAAAATCTGTTGGATAAATGGATTGAATGAATGAAGTCTTCCCTATACTAGTTTATCACCGCACGTACTCACCACTCAGACACCCATCCTCCCCAAACCACTGCATTAGCCAGGACAGGTTAGGCCATGTTGCAGGAAAATGAACTCTGAAATCTCAGTGGGTTAATGCAACTACAGTTTATTTCTCACTCATGCTGCCTTGGTTAGCAGGGGTCAGGGTTGAATTCACATGGTCACACAGGGACACAAAGTGATGAAGTTCTGCCATCTGGAATGTTGCGGTCACTGCAGCACAAGAAGAGACGCCTAGAGGGTCACAAATGGGCTCTTCTGTGCTTTAGCCAAGAAGAGGCACAAGTCATTTCTGCCCACAGCCTATTGAATAGTCACGTGGGTCCTGCCTAACTGCAAGAAGTGGCTGGGAGGTGCGGGGAGAGAATGGACTGCTGGGGGAACGTCATTGTCTCTGCCCACTCAAGCCCATTCATACTCATTTATATACACTCACACTCACCCACACCCATTCACACCCACTCACGCTCACGCTGACCCAGAGCTGTTCCTCTCCACCCGTTCACCAGGCCCAACCATCATATACCCCTGTGCAGTGTCTAACTTATGCCTCTCCTGTTCTCCCCTCTCATTATACCCACCATACCTCTCATGTCTGTTCATAGCCAACCATATCTAATGCCCCAGTCTACATCTAATTCCTCTCGTTTCTTCCAAAACAAATTGCTCTTTGGCATAGGGGGACCTCTCTGGATAGAGCACTGGACGCCACCTTTTGAAATACGGGGATTCCTTTGTTTTGTTAAAAAATGTTATGGGCTCACATGTTAGCAGCAATATTTGTAGTCATTCTTTTTTTAAATTTTTATTTATTTTTTTAATTGCAGTAAAATTGCTTTATAATGTGTTTTTTTTTTACATCTTTATTGGAGTATAACTGCTTTATAATGGCATGTTAGTTTCTGCTGTACAGTGAAGTGAAGCAGCTGAATGCATGCCTACATCCCCTCCCTCTTAGACCTCCGTCCCCCCCTTCCCCCTCAAACTAGGCCATCACATAGCACCGAGCTGAGCTCCCTGTTATACAGCAGGTTCCCACTAGCTATCTATTTTACACATGGTAATATATTTATGTCAAACCTAATCTCCCAATTCGTCCCACCCTCCCCTTTCCCCGCCACATCCACATGTCTGCTCTCTACGTCTACATCTCTATTCCTGCCCGACAAATAGGTTCATCTTGTTGATTGAACAAACAATGTTAAAAAAAGCTGCCTTGAATTCAGCAACTCTGAAGCATCGGTACCGACTAGAAACTCAATTGTGCATTGATACAGAAGCGTACAATGTATCGAGGTTGCACACAATGCTTCGAGTACATACGGATTCAGGAGTCCTTTGCAGTATGCCATGGTTCTTGAGTTGGAAGCTGCTGAGGTAGAAGAGTGCTAACGAGCTTGCTGGCCAGTGAAGCCGGTCTCAGGGTGTGAATCTAATGTGTCGCTCCAAGAGTGGCTCGTGGTTGGTTGTAATCCTTAGTCAGTAGCCAAACGCCACTTTAACCACATTGCCTGCTCTCTCCTCAAGCACAAACCCCATTTGCAATACAGACCTCGGCTTGCCATGCCTAGAAACTGCTATCTAGAAAGTGATCCATTCTCTCCCCTGCTGTGGTCCACTCACCTCCAGGGTTTCATTTCGCATTTGATGCCCCCTGAAGATGCTAAGATTATGTCAAGAATTTTCTGCAAGCGAAAAGGATTCATTTAGGGAGCTCTGCCTGAGCTGAGGAGAGATTCCAGGACATGTGGGTGTGACGTGGCCAGAGAACGAAGCCTAGACCCCTGGGCCCCCATAGTCTAGTGCTGATTTCATCACTTTCTCCCACTTTCCCACCCATCCTCCCTGTATCACCCAGACCACCTGTCTCGTCAGTCTTAAGGACTTCCAGCCTAGGGTCAGCTTCTGCCAAGGGCAGTGAAGGATGGTTCTAGAAGCATAGCTGCTTCTTAGAAATTCCTGAATCCTCAGTCTGCCCAAGGTTCTTTTGACTTTCAAGGGTGAAGTCCAATTGGTTCACGTCCCTTCCCGAGTATGGTGACTCTCGACTACGCACCCATCACCACAGCTGAGATTGCCTCTTCGACTGTCGTGCAGCCCGAATGGGGTTGCGTAGGGAGCTGGCTCTTTTCAGTGAACACTGAGGAGGGTGGGATGGGTTATGCCACGGGGCAGGGTACCTCAGTGGCTGGTTTTCTGGAGGTGACTGGTCCCCATTCTTCCAAGGTACGGCCAGCTTCCCTGGCCACTGCTCTCTGCCCCCCAAGTCCTCACGTTCACTGCACTGACTAGAGGCGGTCCACATCCCCGTCTTTCTTGTGTTACAATTTCTCCTGCGTGGTCCTGTATACCAGCAGCCTGTGGTTCCCTCTTCAACTTGGAAACGAAGATCCCTTCTGCATCTTTCCTTCTCGTACAAAGTCTTCTCAGTTTCCAGGTCTCTAACGAGTCCCTCCCCAGTTTTCAAGCGAGGCTGTGTATGTACACACTTATTTTTATTTTGTATTTATTCTTCTTTTTAACTTTTTCATTGGAATTTATTTTTTAGAGCAGTTTTAGGTTCGCAGCAAAATTGGGCAGAAAGCACAGAGTTCCCATAGATTCCTCACTCTCACGGCATGTCTGTTTTTATAGCATCTACAGAATTTCTATGGATTTGGGGGTGTGGGGTTGGCCACAGCCTGGGCTACCATCTTGAGACCAGAAGTGCATCCCATGTGCAGGAGGAAACCCAGCATCTCTCTTAACACCTCAAGGATGTGCTAAGCCCTAGCCTCTGCTGAGTTCTTGATCACCCTATGGCACTCCTGAACGTTCTGTGCCTTTTCTCCACTGAATCGCCCCTCTGGGGATCACATCACCTCACCGGGCACTTCCCCATCTTCTTCACTGCCCCAGAGCGTCAAGGTGTGTGTGAAGCACAACTTAGGAAAGTGCTGGGACATTGGGGAAGCTTCTTTCTCAGACTGGCACAGTAAAGGATGTAACATGGATCTGAGGAATCCTTGGGCACAGAAGCCCCTGGACCGTTCCTGGTTACTAAGTAACTTTTCTGGTATTCTTGTCTCTTTGGGCTCCAGGCTCTACTGCCTTCCTTCCTTCTTCTCTCTGGCTCCATCCCCCAGCCCCCCATTCTCCCCATAGTTAACACAGAGCTGGTCAGCCGCATCTTTATCCAGGTCCTGGCCTTCCAGGCTATGCACAGAGGGACTTGTTTTCAAAACCCAGCACCCACGGAGGTGTGTTTCCGCACAAAGACGCTACTCTTTGTGAGGAGAGCTTGTGATCTGCTCTCTGTCCTTCTTTCCCTTTGCCTGTGATACTTTCAGCCATAGATTCACAGAAGCTGGGGCTGAGTGAGACCTCAGAGTCCATCTGATTAAACACCCCCATTTGATGCTTGGCAGTCAGAGCCAGCTTGCACCCCTCCCGCCTCCAGGGCGAGTGGTGGACCCCCTTATTCTGTCACATGGACAGTTGATGCATCTTCTTGAGCTTCTGCTCCCTAATCCGTAAAAGGGAGACAGTAGACTAAAATCTGCCTCCAGGGTCGTCCCGAGGATGGACTGAGGTGTCGGAGCCTGGTAGAGACTCAGCGGTGGGCACGTGTGCACTATTGCTGTCCCGTCTTGGAGCAGATCTGACGGATCGAAGGAAGCGGTCTCACAGAGTGAGCAGATCTGTCCTTGACCCTGTTTGTTTTTAGCCAGAGCCACCGTGGCATGGCACACTGGGCAGCCAGAGATGAAGAGTGCCCCTTCTTGGAACGTCTGGGGGTGAGAGTGCCTGCCATTGGGCAGGTCTGATTTTGATAAAACTACAGAATTTCTGGGAGATGGGTGGCAGAAGGAGATGCAGGGGCTGGGGAGAGGAGCTCTCTGGGAGGCCCGGGGCTTGCGATGTAAGCCTGACGGCGTGTAGGCTTGGGGATCAGCTTTGACGGGACCTCAGCTATGTGGGATAATGGGGAGGTGATGTAGTCTGAGCCACAGGGCTCCTGTCGGAATCTTTGTGCCTTCACGACTTGACCTTAGAGAGTGGACTCTGCCTGACAAATGGCATTGGCCACAGACAAAGCTGCTATAGTCACAGGCTGAACCCTGACCTGGCCCCTCTGTCAGGCCAGGCATGTACTGGTTTTCACCTCTGGGTGAAAGCTTATCGTCACTCAGGGTCCCTTCCCATGCCCGCCCCTCCAGGGGCCTCTGTCACTGCCTGTTGGCGGCAGCTCTGAAGCTGGCAGATGGCATATGTCTGCCTCAGAAGGGTTCCCAGTTCCGTTTGCAGCTCCCCTAGGATACCACTGATGTTCTCCAGAGGGGCTGTGAAATTCTCGGATAATTCTCAACATAAGAGTAATTTTAATACATTTTCATTTAAAAATAATAAGTGCTAGACAGAATCAGGAAGTCGGTTGCAGAAGGAAGTCAAGAAATGAAGCCAGCCACCATGGACCACCTCCCCTGGGAGAGCAGGCGAGGTGCCTATGCTCACAGCCACCCTCCGTAGGTGTCAGATCCCCAGATCCAGCGGGGGGGCGGGGTGGTGGCCCACACACTCCATCAGCACTCCTACTACATGGGAGCCTGAGCCCCAAACTCCTTGAAGGCAGAGCTCGTCCTTTGGCGCTGCTGAGACAGGTTTATTACAGATCAGGGGGTCCCAGGGACCCCAAGACAAATACACTGACTTTCCCCACCTCTCCCCGGCACTCTCTCCCTTCTCCTTCCTCCAGGTTAATGTGCTGACATCGTCTCTCTTCTCACCGCCTCATTTATCCCCACAGCTCCTTAAGTTCTCAGACTTCCCCTTCCCTCTTCTCTCTTCCCCTCATCTGTCTCTCTACCCTTTTCTTCTGTCTTCTTGCTCCTCCTTTGGAGTCAGAGAAACAAGGACTCAAAGGCTGGATAGAGGAGAGAGGATAATCTGGTCCAAACTCCCCCTTCTTTCAGAGTATTTCTGTCCCCTCCCATCACTGTATTTCATTCTCATGGTCTTCGACCTTCATCTACTTTGACTTCTCCCTGTTTCTGACCCTGTCACTATTGCTGGGTCTCGTCTTGCCACTTCTCCCTGCTCCATTCTTGTCCTCCCCTCTCCCCTCCATCTCTGTCCCTATCATGACCCTGTCTTTGTCCCCACATCTCAGAGGCTCTAATGCTTTATTTGTCCCTTCCCCCTGCTGCCACCTCCTCTGTCTCTATCCACACCACCTTTGCTCTCCCTGTCTCCTTTGTCTGTCTCTCCTCGTTCTGTCTGTCTCTGTCTGTGCCTTTGTCTTGTCCCCATCTCTGTTTCATGGCCTTTCTTACTGGAAGGCCTAAAGGAGGTCATGGCTTCAGCCCTCGTTTCTTAGTCATTTGGGAGATGTTGAAGACTGGGGGTTTCGGTGATATCTGACAGGGTGAGGAGTCAGGTCCTGGGACTTCGGTTCGGTCCTACAGGTGACTTTTCTTCATTCTCCCCCATCCCTCCCCCTTCTAGTGCCCCAGGATGGGACCTGCACTTACGAAGGAGCCGTCACACTTGAGCCCTGGGTCTGAGCTGCTTAGAAGCTGGGGAAGGACAGGCTTCCGTTGTCCTTGGGGCATCAGCTCTGAGGTGGACATTTGTTGGTTTGGGGGTTATCTCCTGGCTGCCACTTTTCGAGGGGATTATCTGGAGAAGGGCAGTGAGCTGTTCCTGATCTGCTCTGAAGGCGATTCTCAAGCTCAGACTCCTCTGTACTACAGTCTCCTGAAATTTTTCATGGTCTTGAGAGATGGAAGAACACCTGGGTGGAAGAGACAGGGAGAGGTGGGGCTGGAGAGGGAGACACACACACACACACACACACACACACACACACACACACACACACACACACACACACACACACGATATTTTTCAGTTTGTATGTGTGTGTTTTCTCTCTCCTGAGCCTGACGTGACTGCCTTACTATTTCCCTCCACCTGTCAGTATCTTATTCTTCAAGTCTTCCTGATTTGCCTTTCTCCCCTCTCAGCATCCCTGCCCCCTGCAGTAACTCCTCCTTCTCCTCCATCTTGGGACACATGACTTCTCCCTCTTCTCTTATGACCCGTATCCTGCCAATTTCCTACCTCCCTTTCCATTTTTTAGGGAGTGACTAATAATAGGGGTGTAACGATAGTTGAATTGGTTTCTCCTCTGTACAGTTGGCCGTTTGCCTCCATCAGCCCTGCTCAGCACCTGCTCACAGGTGACTTCCCTTCCCCAAAGGACCACCAGCACAGGAATTGGGTGTCATTGTATTAAAGGTTTGGGAGGGATAGAGGGATGTTATTAGATTGCAACCCTGAACAGCAAACAAGTTTGAATAATAGACGTTTCTGATCTTTTGGGGGGAAGTTTCTTTTTAAAATTTTAAAAGCTTTTCATTTTGGAACAATTTCAGACTTAGAAAAATACTGCAAAAGTAGTACAAAATATTTCCATGAACCTTTAATCCAGATTTCCCAAGTGTTAACATCATACACACAGTACAATGATAAAAATCAGGTAATTAATATTGATAGAGTGTTATTATTCAAATCGTAGACCTTATTTGAATTTTCCTAATTGTTGCAGAATGTCTTTGGTGTGACCCAGAATCCAACCCAGGATCACATGTTGCATTTAGTTGTCACATCTCCTTAGTCTCTTTTAATTAGTCTTTCTTCGTCTGGTGAGCTGTATTGTAGAATGTCCCTCGATTTGGATTTATCTGATGTTCTTTATGATTAATTCAGGTTATGTATTTTTGGCAAGAATACCACGGAAGTGATGCTGCATCCTTCTCAGTGCTTCCTACCAGGAGGCACATGGTGTTGAGATGTTCCATCACTGCTGATGTTACCTTTGATCCTTTGGGTTCAGGTGGTGTCTACCAGGCTTCTCTGATGTTAAAGTTATCAGTTTCCACTTGTTGCTTAATAAATATCCTTTGGGAGGATACTTTGAGACTGTAAATATCCTATTTCTCATCATATTTTTGGCCCACTGATTTTATTTTATTTATTTATTTTTTAACATCTTTATTGGAGTATAATTGCTTTACAGTGGTGTGTTAGTTTCTGCTTTATAACAAAGTGAATCAGTTATACATATACATATGTCCCCATATCTCTTCCCTCTTGTGTCTCCCTCCCTCCCACCCTCCCTATCCCACCCCTCTAGGTGGTCACAAAGCACCGAGCTGATCTCCTTGTGCTATGCGGCTGCTTCCCACTAGCTATCGTTTTACATTTTGCCCACTGATTTTAGCATCCATTAATGATTCTTGACAGAAACATTACTACTATGGTGTTTGCCAAATGGTGATTTTCTATTTCCATCAATCCTTCTATTTTTTAATTAATTAATTATTTGGCTGCGTTGGGCCTTCATTGCTGTGCGCAGGCTTTCTCGAGTTGCGGCGAGGGGGGGCTACTTTCTGTTGTGGTGCGAGGGCTTCTCATGGCGGTGGCTTCTCTTGTTGCGGAGCACGGGCTCTAGGGCTTCCGTGGTTGTGGTTCGCGGGCTCTGGAGCGCAGGCTCAGTAGTTGTGGCACATGGGCTTAGTTGCTCTGTGGCATGTGGGATCTTCCTGGACCAGGGCTTGAACCCGTGTCCCCTGCGTTGACAGGTGGATTCTTAACCACTGCGCCACCAGGGAAGTCCAATCCATCTATTTTTTATTAGTTGGAACTCCAGTGTAAGAAAGGGCTTTCCTTTATTCATTCATTCATTTTATTCATACTAGTTTTGGCTCATGGACACTTGTTTTATTCTATAGATTATAATCCATGATGATCATTATTTATCCTGTTCAAGCTATCTTAGATTTGACCATTGTGAGCCTTGTTAAGTTAGCACTTATATCCTATACATGCTCCATCAGTTTTATTTAGCATTTCCTTACTTTCCGATGATCCCAGGATCATCTTGTACTTTCCCTGTCCAGCTCTGGAATCAACCATTCTTCAAAGAGCCATGGTTTCCTTATGCTAAGTGAAATAAGCCAGGCACAGCAAACAAATACCATATGATCTCACTTATATGTGGAATCTAAAAAAGTTGACCTCGTAGAACCAGAGAGTAGAACAGTGGTTGCTAGAGACGGGGGTGTGGGGGAGATGGGGAGATGTTGGTCAAAGGGTAAAACTTTCAGTTATAAGATGAATAAGTTCTGGGGACCTAATATATAGCATGGTGATTATAGTTAATAATAATGTATTGTATACTTGAAATTTTCTAAGAGAGTAAATCTTAAGTGTGCTTACCCCCCCCCCCCACATGCAATAATGGTAACTGTGTGAGGTGATGTATGTGTTAATTAACTTGATAGTGGTCGTCATTTAACTATGTATCCATATCTTAGATCATCATGTTGCACATCTTAGAAAAATTGATAGCTTCAAAAAAAGGAGCTATGGTTCCAGTTAATGGAGAATGATACTTAGAAGCCAATATCTGGTTTTTCGGTATGCTTATTGATGCTGGGGTGTCATTCCTTCTAGGCCCTCTCTGCAGACAGAACTAGGAAACCTGTGTTGTGAGACAATAAATGTTTGTTGTTTTGAACTGCCAAGTTTTGTGTCAGTAATAATAGTTTTTAGGTAGCAACAGATAACTAATAAGAAGGTTTCGGATGGGAAGGTTTTTTCAAACATTTTTTAAACTAGAAATTTTTCTGACTTCTAATTTTATTGCCCTGTGGTCAGAGAGTGTTGTTAACACTATTTCTACTTTAAGGAACTCACTGATGTTTTCTTTGTGACCTAATATATGTTTGATTTTTGTGAGGTTCTGTGTGTGCCTGAGGAGAAAGCATATTCACTCCTATCAGAGTAGTATAAAGTTTGAGATATATATATATGTTCATAAGGTCTACTTTCTTGATTATGCTAATTAATTCAACACTTTTGCTGAGTGCCTACTATGTGCCAGGCTGTATACTGGGCTCTAGGGGTAGAGATGAAGAACTCAGTTCCTGCTCTCATGGAGCTGATGGGTTTATAGAAGTAGGTAATCTGGACTGTAGGAATCATTCATTCCTGTAAGGTCCTCTGTCTTTCCTCAAAGAAACACCACTGCGTCCAGATCCTCCTCCTCTCTCTCTGATGGGCCATATATCGTGATCTTAGAGGGGTCTTGCCCCTATCACATGGAGGGGAGTGGCCTTCCTGGAGCTGGCTGTGTATCTGAAGGCTCTTTGTCCTTACTCTGCCTCTCATTACACACAGCTGTACTGGCTGACCCTCTCAAGCAGGTTTCATGTCACAGCCATGTTTTCCAACCTCCTGACCCCCAGTTTGACTCCAAACAGAACCTGGTCTGCTTGGTGCCCATGCTGGACCTGGTGGTTCTCTCCTCCAAATTTCCTCCATCCCTCACGCGTGGGTGAGATGACTACATGCAGTGACCGTGTTGTCTTTAGAGCATTGACACGACTCTAGTTCCAAGAGTTTATTCTGATTTCTTTTTACTCAGTCAGGTTCCTAATCTCACCCCCTTGCTACAGTGTCTTGTTCAGTTAACCCAGGCTTAAGTCAGTCAGTACAAGGCCTTCCCCTGGCCAAAGAGATTAGCTCAGGGAGGGGCATATGACCCAAACTATGCCATCTGGATGTGAGGAGACGATTCCCAGGGGGTTATAGGAGAGAAGGTTCTTCACTGGCCTGAGGGATCCATTGAAAGCTAACCCTCCTCTCTCCAGATGGTGGAATATAGAAGGGATACCTGGAACTTCTGCAGCCATTTTGCCACCATGAGGGAAGCTGACACTAAAGAAGGCAGAAAGAAATAAAAAGTACCAGGTCCTTGACGATATTGTTTAGCCACTGAATCCAACCATCTCTGAAGACTGCTTTTCCTCAAGAACATCCAAGTCCTGAGTGGATGAATCCTTATATTGTTTAGGCTGGTTTGAGTTGGGTTTCTGAACTTGCAACAAAGATTCCTGATAGGATCAGGGTCTGTAAAGATTTCTACTGACTGGTTCTTCAGTCCCTGCTCCCTGCATGACTCTTCTCAGTCCCATCAGGGAGATGCACAAGGTTCTACTCTGCTGACAAGGCTTCTTGTCTGGTGCAGCATCACGTAGGGACTGCACATGTAGGGGCTTTGGGTCAGATGCACATGGGTGTTCAAATTCCATCAGTGTCCCTCACAGCTGTGTGGCCTTGGGACAAGTTACCTAACCTCTCAGTGTTTAAGTTTTCTTCTCTGTAAAATGGAACCCTCCCCCCGAAATGAATGCCATTCTTCTCAGGGTTCTCGTGAATGGGGCCATGCATATAAAACCTGGCACACAGTAGGACCACAGCCAATGTTGCTTCCATTTCACTCTGTTCCTGCCTCTTCATCATAGAGCATGCTTTCCTGTGCATCAGGCCTTAGAGGAGACGCTGGTCCTCCAGATGTAGGCATCTCTGACTTAGAATCTCAGTGATTTCCTGAGAAGAAAACAAATCTCCTTTGCCAGAGAAGATGAACAGCTCAGCCATTTGCTAAAACAAATATTAGCTCAGTGTTGTCCGGGGAAAGCAAATGGCTCCAAGAACTGCTTGTGTTTGTATCTTTCAAGGAGCTGATGAATGTGCCGTTGAGGATAAACATCTTGGGGGGTTGTGGGAGGAGGAGCAGCCATTCTGAGAGCTCCCACCTCACCTCCTGTTCCTCCTGCAGGCGTCATTTATCTGGGACTGGGACGTTTATCCATCGCTGCCCTCCCTGTGTCTTAGGGCTGGTCTTCTGGCCGCCATGGCCACTCACACCTGGGGCCTAGAGCTGGCTTCACCAGTCAGACTGGCTGTGCATTCAGGTAAATCCTGGGAGTTTCGGGGGGAATTCAGCCCCTGCTTATGGTGTTTATGGCACACATGTCAACCCAGGACTCATCCACACTGGCACCATTGATACTATGGGTCTGGTCATTCTTTGTCGTGAGGGGCTGTCTTGTACATTGAAGGATGTTGACAGTACCCCTGGTCTCTCCCCACTAGAGACCTGTAGCACATCTCCCCCAGTTCTGACAACCAGAAATGTTGCTAAACATCCTTGGGGAAAGGCATCGCCTTTGTTTGAGAACCACTGTTCTACCCGAAGGCAGGGAAGAACTCTGGAATTAGCTATATCTTGGTTCAAAGTCTGGTCCTATCACTCACCAACTGTAATGTTTGGCTGGTTAATTTAACTTCTCTGAGCCTCGATTAGCACACCTGTAAAATGGGCAGCACCATACTACCTGTTTCATAGGATGGTTGTGAGAGGATGAAGTGAGATCATTTATAGGGAGGTGCCTGGCATTCAGTCTCCTTGATACATTAGACCGTTCCTGGTAGATTAGAAACTGCATGAGGGCAGGAATCCTGCCTGTATTGTTCACCACTATGTCTCCCTCACCAGCACAGGGCCTGGCATACAGATGGTGCTCAGGAAATAAATTTTGTTCTTGGGGCTGCTCTGCACCCCACTGAACTTTCACTTTACTGCTACTTCATCCTCTTGGCAAATCCTGGCCTCCCGGGGTGGGGGGAGGAAATCTTTTCTCCTTCCCATCTGGGTTTTATACACTTATCCTAAGTTCACACTTGCCTCCCTTGCCCTCCCCAGGACACCCTGAAGAAAGGTTCTAGAAAGCCCACTTTAGCCCTGGCTCATCCTCACCACCGCTGTCTCAGTTTCATGGTACCCAGGAGCATCTCTCTCTGAATTCCTATTGCTGACTCCCAGAGCATCCTCCAGATCATGGCTCATTGGCAGAGCAGAGATGACTGACCTGTATCTGTGTGTAATGATCAAATCCTTTCCTGCTCAAATGACCAGTTCTGCCCACCTTACCAGGTTCCCTGGATGACTCATACATAAGTACTCACATTGGTGGACTTTTTGTCATTTCTGTAATCTGAAGGCTAGTTTGAGAAGCATAGCTAGGTTCCCAGAATTATTTCTGTCAAAGGAAGAAGGGCATCACACTCTGGTAATACGTGTCTAGATCTGTACTAGACTTCTGAGGACTCTGGAGAACAAGACAGGCTTCTCCCTGAAGGGACTGACAATTAAGTAGGGAAGCCAAGACTGATAAGGTGACAAGTAAAGAACATACAAGCTCTAAACTGATGACAAGAGGTTGTAAGTGGAGATGGAGAAGCCTCTCAGGAGGCTAGTTTTTCTAATCTCTGTCCTCCACCTGCTTCACCTCTACCGCCAACAGTGGGGTTTAAGCTTCGTCATCTCTGACCTGGAATGTTTCAACCAGCTCCAACTGGTCTTACTGCTCCCATTTTCCTTGAATCTGCCTCCACAGAGCTGCCAGGGCAATTTTTCTAAAATGCTACTATGATTATATCACAGAACGCCTAGAATCTGTTTAAAGTTAATCACGGTGTTATCTGTAATCATGGAACATTGGAAACAATTGGGAAATGGTAGATAAGGAAATATTTCATAGCCATGAAAACCCACGTTTTAAAGACTAATTAGAAACATGGAAAAAGATTTGTACCATTACAAGAAAAAAAAAATCTGGATTCAAAACTATGGCACAATACAGATTTAGTAACTAGATATGAATATAATTGCATGGAATCACAAGATTGGAGTTACCGGTATCTGGAGAAAAGAACAATGGCTCTTTCTAGTTCAGAAGATACAGAAGATTTTAAATTTCTTCTAGACTATAAATTTTATGAGGTTTAGATATGGTCTATCCGGCTTGGCATTAATTTCCCGTGCCTAGCAGAGTACCTGGCATACAGTAGGCACTCAAAACATTTGTTGAGTGAAATTGAGTCTAGTTTTTATCATTTCTAAATCTTGTCCAAAAACATGGGCTTAGGTTGCATTTCTCCAGAAGCCGACGCTGAGACAAGGATTTGAGTGCAAGTAATTTGTCTGGGAGGGGATCTCAGGTAGGGGGTGGGGAGGTGAGACAGGGAAGGGAGAGGAGCCACATGGAGAGGTTATCGAGGAGATTACCACCGTGGGCAATGTTGGTGTGGCCTTGCTGGGCAGCTCTGGAGACTGTGTAGAACACGCTCTTAAAGTTATGTTATCAGAGGGGCCAGGAAGCTGCAGTCTTGATCCTCCAGTTCCCGTCCTCCATGGCTGAGGGCAGCACCTGGGGGAGATGAACCCCCAGGTGACCGCAGCGGGACACACTCATCACACCCTGGAATGGCATGTGCTGAGGGGATGGGGCAGGGCACTGATAGGTCTGTTACATGATGATTTAGAGATAATAAGAGAAAGGTTTTTAAAAGATGAATGTGTCATTAATAATAGTCTTGGGTAAGTTGCTGAAACTCTCTGAGCCTCAGTTATCTCATGTCCAAAGTGGGAACAGCAGCACCCGCCTGGCCTTGCTCTTGAGGCTTAATGGGAGAGGGTTTGGTGTGTGTGCGTGTGATGGATAAATGTCTGTGTCTCCTTTGAATTCGTATGTTGACGCCCTAACTCCCAGTGGGACTGTATTTGGAGGTAGAACCTGTGAGGAGGTGATAAAGGCTAAATGAGGTCATAAGGGTGGGGCTCTAGTCTAATAGGGCCAGTGCCCTTATAAGAAGAGGAAGAGACACAAGAGCTCTCTCTCCACCATGTAAGGACACAGCAAGAAGATGACTCTCTGCAAGTCAGGAAGAGCGTTCTCACCAGGAACTGAATCTCTGGGCACCTTGATCTTGGGCTTTCAGCCTCCACCGAACTGTGAGAAATAAATGTCGTTTAAGCCACCCAGTCTCTATGGTATTTTGTCATGGCAGCCTGAGCTGACTAGTACAGGGTATGTATTTAAAGCAAGAAAGTGATATAAATGTAGCTCATGCTTTCCTGGGTCTGGTTCTGCAGAAGGTGAAAATGAGATCACTGTAAGAGTCAGTTCTCACTTTGGGTGCAGGAACTGCTGCAGGTCTGGGCTCAGTTCCTCCTAGAGAATTCTGTGAGTGCCCAGGGGGTGGATTCCGGGTGCTCTGTAATGAGTCCTTTCAGGGACCCCGTGGAGCTCTGTTTCTCTCTCTTCTGCGCTGCTCACGGTGGTGACCTCTTGTGGCCCTGTCCGCCCAGAGGGAGAAGCAACAATGCAGAGGCCGTGCTGCCTGGGTCAGGACTGCCGGCGTGTGGTGGTGACGTTGGTACTGAGGGTGTGGTCCTTTCTTTACCTTGTTTTCTCCGAGGCTGCGGGAACCACTGCTGGGATGCCCTGGGCTCTTGATGCTCCCAGAAATGCTCCCAGTGTTTTATTACTCTTGCATCTCTCTCTCATTCTCTGAGTCACTGAGTGGCATGACCCACACTCAGAATCACTCCTCCTGAACCTGGGCCCTTGGTCTTTGAATTATGCGTGTGGGTCTGACTCTTTTGTCAGAGTGAGCTCTTCCACAGGAAGTTCCTCCATCCCTTGTGTACATAGATGCACAAGACCTTCAGGCTGGCCCAGATATGACGGGACTGTTCTCGGCTGACTCTAAGTTAGGCTGAGACTGGGCCTCTCCTGCTGCCTGCATCCTGGTTAAGCCTGTGTGCTCTCCAGTTACCTGCTATGTGGCTTTGGCAAAGTTAACCTTACTTAACCTCTCTAAGCCTTCGACTTTCTTATCTGTAAAATGGGGGTAACAATAGCACTTTTCTCATTGGGTTGTGAGGATTAGAAGCAATATTGCATGCAACGTGCTTACCATGTGCCTGGCAGATGCTAGGGACTGAATTGTGTTTCCCCCAAATTCATAGGTTGCAGCCCAAAACCCCAGTGTGATGGTATTTAGAGATGGGCATTCGAGAGGTAATTAGGTTTAGATGAAATCATAGAGATGGGACCTTCGTAATGGGATTAGTCCTTATAAGAAAAGACCCTGGAGAGCTTGCTTATTCTCTGTCTCTCCAAGAACATGTACCATGTGAAAACATAGTGACAAGGTGGCCGTCTGCAAGGCAGGAAGAGAGCTCTCACCAGGAACGAAATCAGCCGACACGTTGATCTTGGACTTCCTAGTTTCCAGAGCTGTGAGAAATAAATTTCTGCTCTTTAAGCCACCCAGTCTATGGTATTTTGTTATGGCAGCCTGAGGTGACTAAGACAACAGATAGTAAGCTTTCTATATATATATATATATATATATATATTTACATCTTTATTGGAGTATAATTGCTTTACAATGGTGTGTTAGTTTCTGCTTTATAACAAAGTGAATCAGTTATACATATACATATGTTCCCATACCTCTTCCCTCTTGCGTCTCCCTCCCTCCCACCCTCCCTATCTTAACTGTTGTTAAATAGCAATAGCAGTTGTTATTGTTTACTACTTTTATTAGGGAGAGAATACAAGTTTCCTGACAAGAGGCTGAAGTGATCAGAATTATTGCTGATCTAGTGTTGCTAAGATCAATAATATTTTCAAATGAAAATCAATCTGGAAAGAAGCCTAAATATCACCTGGGTCCAGCTATAAGACCTGCTTCCAAGCTTACCTGGCAATTTACAAACCCTCAATGATCTAAATTCTTTTTCTTGCCCTTCTGTGCTGCCTCCTCCCCGAGTGCAAACATTCCGCTTGGCCAGTCTTTCTGTTCCCTTATCTGCGACTCAGAGTTGAAAGGATCAGGATGGTCCTGCATCCCAGGGACGAGATGAGCTGATGTTCCCAGGAATCTTGGGTGACCAACTCTCCTGATTTGCCTGGGACTGTCCCAGTTTTAGCGCTGAAAGACCGATGTGCCCGGAAACCTCTCAGTCTCAGGCAAACCTGGAGGGTTGGTCACAGTACCGGGAATGCATGTGATATCCATTCACTTCCAGGCTGGCCACCCCACGGCAGGACTCACCAGAACCTCCATCTTGACCGTGCTGAGCAAAGCATCACCTCTCTCCCTAGTATCTTTCTGGTTGGAATCACCAGGACCCTATTTCTGGAAAGAATTCTTGGAGCCGTGGTGGGAAGACCACTGCGGGGTGGCATGGGGCAGGTCCATCACTGACATTTAAGCTGAGCGGAGCCACCGTATGATCAGAAGTCTTCTCTGCTAATCTCCTTGGTGCTTTGATTAGGAGCACTGAGAGGTGAGAGCCCTGTTGGGAGCCTGTGCTCAGGGCCACAGGGCCAGGGGAGGGGGCGTTCCCCAGTGGGAATGACACCACCTGCCTTTCCCTGGTGATGATTCCAAAGAGGGTCGAAACATGCCCTGAGGATGCCATAGTGATGGAGTAGTTTTAGTGTCTGTTTCAAAGTTTCTCAAGAGGTCTCTTTCTACAGTCAAAGGCTGCAAGGTCAATCTCAAACTCTTCTTGTGTCTGCAGCAAGAAATGAGAAATACACAGGAGAAAAGATTCTGCCCGGGAACGTGAGAAGGGAGGCAGGGAGGTGCAGCAGATAAGACGGAGAAACAGACGGATCCTCCGTCCCTCACCCCCGGCTTGGAACAACTCAGTCCCCCATCCTGGACATGGGCCAGTCACCTCTGATTGGCCACATACTGACCTCTAACCCTGACCACCAACTGAGCTCTGACTCTCATCAAAGACCCAGGCTCTGGCTACACACTGACCCTTGATCCCTGACCCCCAGGCAGCTACTGGGAGAGTTGTCCATGGGTCTTGTTTGCAAATCTTCTCCAACATAGTTTAGTTTATTGTAACTGAGTTTTCTGCTCCTTTATTCTTCGTATATTAAAGGACTTAAGTATTATAACTAATTTGCTAAAATTTGATAACACATGAAATCTGCCATTATGAAGGGAACCATACATGGACAAAATAATAGATTTTATAAGATCCTTGAATAGCAAGCAATATAGTTATAGTTGTCACCATTTTGATGTCAAGATGGTTTAACAGCCTATAGTTGTAGCAAAGTTAGGTCTGGTTTAAGCTAGAAGTATAAAATAGCTCTTTATTTTAGGGTCACCTATAGTTTAAGTTGAACGTTTGTTTATTTAGAATTTTAGTGTATGGTTTTGGAAAGAGAAAAGGTGGTTCTTGATCCTGGGCACAGATAATTGTCAGCCCTGCCTGTACTGTTAGTAAGAAGAGGCGTTGCAAGCAAAGCATATAAGTGGTTTCTGGGTCAGTTGGTCCCTGGGTATCAATGATGCTGTCAGAGGAGGAAACTCAGAGGTGAACACAGGTTAGGCTGGAGGGGGCCCCAAGTCTTGGACCCCTTAGCCCAAGTCTCCGCCTCTGTCCTGTCCTGAAGTCTCACAACCTCTTCAGCTCCTCTGAAGGCTCCAGGATGGTTCCTGGGTCCAGCCAGAAGGGGTCTTAAGCTTCGGTCCCCTGTAAGAGCAGACGGCGCAGCTCCGTGTTCACACACTGGCTTGCTGCTTTCCTTCAGCCTCCACCAATACCCCAATTACCAGCAAATTGCAAACCCTCGAAGCCACTCTCTCTGCATATTAATTCAGCAAGAGCGTGTGCATTAGGTAGCCCGGGCCTGCGCGTGCCCGCTGCTATTTGCTCGGCAGAACCAGGTAATTTCCTTGCTGGACCTTGGTGGGAAGTTGAAAAGCAGTGTCAGCTTCTCCCACTCTTAATTAGGGCTGGGCTTTCTCCAGTAAATCACTGATCATTATCAATGAGCTTGTAATTTTATGTCCCAGAATTAGAGGCTGATGATGAAAGAGAAAAACTGAGAGGCTGCAGTGCAGACCCAGCCTCCGTAGATCTGGGCATTCTTTTAATCTACATAATTTATTCCACGGTGACCTTTTCCTACAGTTTTGCCTAGACTTCCCAGAGTTGCAATATCCCCTTCTCTTTGGGAAGGGGAGGGCTGTTTCCTCTTGACCTTCGGCAGCGGCCAGCCATCCTGGCTTGTGCGGAGTCAGCTGGTGGCATGTCTGGCCTTTGTACAAAGAGGAGGCACAAGGGGGTGGCCCGGGAGCTCTCTCTCCTCTCTGCCTCTCTTCCTCTTGGTCCTGGGCGAGCCTAGGGCTGCCTCTGTGTCCACCGCTGGGGTGGTTGTATGCAGTGCAGACAGAGCTCATGGGGCTCCATCCACGCCACACCAGAATGGCAGAGGCCCCAGCCTCTCTGGGCTCTGCTGCTCCATCAGGACCCTGAAGCCCGTGCCCCTCTGTGGGGCAGAGCTGGTAGCTTTAGCTGTATCTACTCACCTTTCTTCCACCGTAACATCTCACTTCATCTCCTCTTCTCTCAGTCTAGTCGTCAGGGTGACATCTCCCCCACTTTCAGATGGTCTTGGGTCCCAGCCCCACCGTCCGCTCAGGAATGGGCCCGTGATCTGAGTAGTTTCAATGAGACTCAGTCCTGTTGGAATGGTTGGAAAAGGAAGCTCTCTTTTGGCTTCAGTTACTAACCTGGGACGGAGTAAGCGTGGCGCTTCCAGAGTGTTCTTTTTGATGACTGCATTTAAAGACCATGCCAGGATGACATTTACAGGCGGGTATTGAATGCCTACCATGTACTTAGTCTTGAAAGAATATGGCGGACAGAGAAGGGGCTTCAAATATCCTTGAGAAGAAAGGAAGGGTAGAATTTATAGAGGAAACCAAAGAAACATCAGTAAATCTTTAATGAACAAATCTCTAGATTAGTGTGTTGACTAGATCACCCAAGGAGCTCTATCAGGATGGAGGCTGCTGGCTTGTTCAAGCTTGTGGCACGTTGCCACTACCCACCTGGCTCTCGGTGAGCACAGAGGGGTCATCTTGGTGCCACAGATAGGTCTTTTTTTTTTTTATCATAAATTTGCCTGTCTGCACAAGGCAAGTGTTTTTATTTCTTTTTTAAAAAATTTTTAATTTTATTTTATTTATGTTTTATACAGCAGGTTCTTATTAGTCATCAATTTTATACACATCAGTGTATACATGTCAATCCCAATCGCCCAATTCATCACACCACCACCCCCACCCCCTGCCGCTTTCCCCCCTTGGGGTCCATACGTTTGTTCTCTACATCTGTGTCTCAATTTCTGCCCTGCAAACCGGTTCATCTGTACAATTTTTCTAGGTTCCACATATATGCGTTAATATACAATATTTGTTTTTCTCTTTCTGACTTACTTCACTTGGTATGACAGTCTCTAGATCCATCCACGTCTCAACAAATGACCCAATTTTGTTCCTTTTTATGGCTGAGTAATATTCCATTGTATATATGTACCACATGTTCTTTATCTGTTCATCTGTCGATAGGCATTTAGGTTGCTTCCATGACCTGGCTATTGTAAATAGTGCTTCAGTGAACATTGGGGTGCATATGTCTTTTGGAATTATGGTTTTCTCTGGGTATATGCCCAGTAGTGGGATTGCTGGGTCATATGGTAGTTCTATTTTTAGTTTTTTAAGGAACCTCCATACTGTTCTCCATAGTGGCTGTATCAATTTACATTCCCACCAACAGTGCAAGAGGGTTCCCTTCTCTCCACACCCTCTCCAGCATTTGTTATTTGTAGATTTTCTGATGATGCCCATTCTAACTGGTGTGAGGTGATACCTCATTGTATTTTTGATTTGCATTTCTTTAATAATTAGTGATGTTAAGCAGCTTTTCGTGTGCTTCTTGGCCATCTGTATGTCTTCTTTGGAGAAATGTCTATTTAGGTCTTCTGCCCATTTTTGGATTGGGTTGTTTGTTTTTTTAATATTGAGCTGCATGAGCTGTTTATATATTTTGGAGCTTAACCCTTTGTCTGTTTATTCATTTGCAAATATTTTCTCCCATTCTGAGGGTTGTCTTTTCGTCTTGTTTGTAGTTTCCTTTGCTGTGCAAAAGCTTTTAAGTTTCATTAGGTCCCATTTGTTTATTTTTATTTCCTTTACTCTAGGAGTGGATCAGAAAAGATCTTGCTGTGATTTATGTCAAAGAGTGTTCTTCCTATGTTTTCCTCTAAGAGTTTTATAGTGTCTGGTCTTACATTTAGGTCTCTAATCCATTTTGAGTTTATTTTTGTGTATGGTGTTAGGGAGTGTTCTAATTTCATTCTTTTACATGTAGCTGTCCAGTTTTCCCAGCACCACTTATTGAAGAGACTGTCTTTTCTCCATTGTATATCCTTGCCTCCTTTGTCATAGATTAGTTGACCATAGGTGTATGGGTTTATCTCTGGGCTTTCTATCTTGTTCCATTGATCTATGTTTCTGTTTTTGTGCCAGTACCATATTGTCTTGATTACTGTAGCTTTGTAGTATAGTCTGAAGTTAGGGAGTCTGATTCCTCCAGGTCCATTTTTTTCTCTCAAGACTGCTTTGGCTATTCGGTGTCTTTTGTGTCTCCGTACAAATTTTAAGATTTTTTGTTCTAGTTCCGTAAAAAATGCCATTGGTAATTTGATAGGGATTGCATTGAATATGTATATTACTTTGGGTAGTATAGTCATTTTCACAATATTGATTCTTCCAATCCAAGAACATGGTATATCTCTCCATCTGTTGGTATCATCTTTAATTTCTTTCATCATTGTCTTATAGTTTTCTGCATACAGGTCTTTTGTCTCCCTAGGTAGGTTTATTCCTAGGTATTTTATTCTTTTTGTTGCAGTGGTAAATGGGAGTGTTTCCTTAATTTCTCTTTCAGATTTTTCATCATTAGTGTATAGGAATGCAAGAGATTTCTGTGCATTAATTTTGTATCCTGCAACTTTACCAAATTCATTGATTAGCTCTAGTAGTTTTCTGGTGGCATCTTTAGGATTCTCTATATATAGTATCATGTCATCTGCAAACAATGACAGTTTTACTTTTTCTTTTCCAATTTGTATTCCTTTTATTTCTTTTTATTCTCTGATTGCCATGGCTAGGACTTCCAAAACTATGTTGAATAATAGTGGTGAGAGTGGACATCTTGTCTTGTTCCTGATCTTAGTGGAAATGCTTTCAGTTTTTCACCATTGAGAATGATGTTTGCTGTGGGTTTGTCATATATAGCCTTTATTATGTTGAGGTAGGTTCCCTCTATGCACGCCTTCTGGAGAGTTTTTTTATCATAAATGGGTGTTGAATTTTGTCAGAAGCTTTTTCTGAACCTATTGAGTTGATCATATGGTTTTTCTTCTTCAGTTTGTTAATATGGTGTATCACATTGATTGATTTGCATATATCGAAGAATCCTTGCATCCCTGGGATAAATCCCACTTGATCATGGTGTATGATCCTTTTAATGTGTTGTTGGATTCTGTTTGCTAGTATTTTGTTGAGGATTTTTGCATCTATATTCATCAGTGATATTGGTCTGTAATTTTCTTTTTTTGTAGTATCTTTGTCTTGTTTTGGTATCAGGGTGATGGTGGCCTCATAGAATGAGTTTGGGAGTGTTCTTTCCTCTGCAATTTTTTGGAAGAGTTTGAGAAGGATGGGTGTTAGCTCTTCTCCAAATGTTTGTTAGAATTCACCTGTGAAGCCCTCTGGTCCTGGACTTTTGTTTGTTAGAAGATTTTTAATCACAGTTTCCATTTCATTACTTGTGATTGGTCTGTTCATATTTTCTATTTCTTCCTGGTTCAGTCTTGGAAGGTTATACCTTTCTAAGAATTTGTCCATTTCTTCCAGGTTGTCCATTTTATTGGCACAGAGTTGCTTGTAGTAGTGTCTTAGGATGCTTTGTATTTCTATGGTGTCTGTTTTAACTTCTCCTTTTTCATTTCTAATTTTATTGATTTGAGTCCTCTCCCTCTTTTTCTTGATGAGTCTGGCTAATGGTTTATCAATTTTGTTTATCTTCTCTAAGAACCAGTTTTTAGTTTTATTGATCTTTGCTATTGTTTTCTTTATTTCTATTTCATTTATTTCTGCTCTGATCTTTATGATTTCTTTCCTTCTGCTAACTTTGGGTTTTGTTTGTTCTTCTTTCTCTAGTTCCTTTAGGTGTAAGGTTAGATTGTTTATTTGAGATGTTTCTTGTTTCTTGAGGTAGGCTTGTATAGCTATAAACTTCCCTCTTAGAACTGCATCCCATAGATTTTGGATCGTCATGTTTTCATTGTCATTTGTCTCTAGGTATTTTTTGATTTCCTCTTTGATTTCTTCAGTGATCTCTTGGTTATTTAGTAACGTATTGTTTAGCCTCCATGTGTTTGTGTTTTTTACGTTTTTTTCCCTGTAATTGATTTCTAATCTCGTAGCATTGTAGTCAGAAAAGATGCTTGATATGATTTCAGTTTTCTTAAATTTACTGAGGCTTGGTTTGTGACCCAAGATGTGATCTATCCTGGAGAATGTTCTGTGCGCACTTGAGAAGAAAGTGTAATCTGCTGTTTTTGGATGGAATGTCCTATAAATATCAATTAAATCTATCTGGTCTGTTGTGTCATTTAAAGCTTCTGTTTCCTTATTTATTTTCATTTTGGATGATTGGTGTAAGTGAGATGTTAAAGTCCCCCACTAGTATTGTGTTACTGTCGATTTCCTCTTTTATAGCTGTTAGCAGTTGCCTTATGTATTGAGGTGCTCCTACGTTGGGTGCATATATATTTATAATTGTTATATCTTCTTCTTGGATTGATCCCTTGATCAGTATGTAGTGTCCTTCCTTGTCTCTTGTAACATTCTTTATTTTAAAGCCTATTTAATCTGATATGAGTATTGCTACTGCAGCTTTCTTTTGATTTCCATTTGCATGGAATATCTTTTTCCATCCCCTCACTTTCAGTCTGTATGTGTCCCTAGGTCTGAAGTGGGTCTCTTGTAGACAGCATATATATGGGTCTTGTTTTTGTATCCAGTCAGCAAGCCTGTGTCTTTCGGTTGGAGCATTTAATCCATTCACGTTTAAGGTAATTATCAATATGTGTGTTCCTATGACCATTTTCTTAATTGTTTTGGGTTTGTTTTTGTAGGTCCTTTTCTTCTCTTGTGTTTCCCACTTAGAGAAGTTCCTTTAGCATTTGTTGTAGAGTGGTTTGGTGGTGCTGAATTCTCTTAGCTTTTGCTTGTCTGTAAAGCTTTTGATTTCTCCATTGAATCTGAATGAGATCCTTGCCAGGCAGAGTAATCTTGGTTGTAGGTTCTTCCCTTTCATCACTTTAAGTATATCATGCCACTCCCTTCTGGCTTGTAGAGTTTCTGCTGAGAAATCAGCTGCTAATCTTATGGGAGTTCCCTTGTATGTTATATGTCATTTTTCCCTTGCTGCTTTCAATAATTTTTCTGTCTTTAATTTTTGCCAATTTGATCACTATGTGTCTCGGCGTGTTTCTCCTTGTGTTTATCCTGTATGGGACTTGCTGTGTTTCCTGGACTTGGGTGGCTATTTCCTTTTCCATGTTAGGGAAGTTTTCAACTATAATCTCTTCAAATATTTTCTCTTGTCCTCTCTCTCTCTCTTCTCCTTCTGGGACCCCTATAATGCGAATGTTGTTGCGTTTAATGTTGTCCCAGAGGTCTCTTAGGCTGTCTTCATTTCTTTTCATTCTTTTTTCTTTATTCTGTTCCGTGGCAGTGAATTCCACCATTCTGTCTTCCAGGTCACTTATCTGTTCTTCTGCCTCAGTTATTCTGCTATTGATTCCTTCTAGTGTATTTTTCATTTCAGTTATTGTATTGTTCATCTCTATTTGTTTGTTCTTTAATTCTAGTAGGTCTTTGTTAAACATTTCTTGCATCTTCTCCATCTTTGCCTCCATTCCTTTTCCAAGGTCCTGGATCATCTTCACTATATTCTGAATTCTTTTTCTGGAAGGTTGCCTATCTCCACTTCATTTAGTTGTTTTTCTGGGTTTTTTCTTGTTCCTTCGTCTGGTACATAGCCCTCTGCCTTTTCATCTTGTCTGTCTTTCTGTGAATGTGGTTTTTGTTCCACAGGCTGCAGGATTGTAGTTCTCGCTTCTGCTGTCTGCCCTCTGGTGGATGAGGCTAAGAGGCTTGTGCAAGTTTCCTGATGGGAGGGACTCCACAGATAGGTTTGATGTCCATCCCCTTCTAGCTCTGATCTCCTGCACTACCTTCTAGTAACTAGAGTCCTGTTTGATCTCTGCTCACATCTGTCCCCAGGGGGAAGCATGATGCAGTGGTCAGAGCAGTGCGGCTGGAGTCGGGAGAACTGAGTCTCCATCTGGTGGGGTCACTCATAACTAAATGACTTTGGACAAGTGGCATAACCAATACAAACTTCCACTCCCTGAAATGGCTCTCCTTCCCTCCCTGCATTGCGGGGAGCATCCAGGGAACCATGGAAACAAATGTAAAACTTCCAGTGGACTTGGTGCCTGGCGGCGTAATCCTTCTGAACTCCAGGCCTGCCTGTCAAATACCCACCCCAGGGAGGCTGTGATACTTGCTAGTATATCTGCTTCCAAAATACTCTGGCAAGTTGCTGTGGACTCTGAACACAATTTGGAGCTTACTTAGGAACTCAGGAACTCAGGAATTGCCCTTGTTCTCCTGATCATCACATCACTTCAGGAAGGAGATTTCCCTTTGGATACTGAGATCAATAACGGGTTTAGATCACCAAGGGCCTACCTGGGTCCTCTTCGGTTTTTGACTTATTAAATCTTGAGGAAACTGAGGCTGAGAACTTGGGCACTGCTTTCTGTCAGCTCTGCCTGTAGAGTGAGTAAGAAGAGGCTTCGCAAGCAAAGCACTTGAATGGCTTCTGAGCCCGAGTTGGTCCCTGGCTGCCACGATGATGCAGCCAGAGGAGGAAGCTCAGAGGTGACCACAGATTAGGCTGGAGGGGGCCCCAAGGGTTGGGCCCCTTAACCCAAGTCCCTGCCTCTGTCCTGTCCTGAAGTCTCAGAATCTCTCAACTGGGCTCAGCCCTCACCCCACCAGTGGGCTCAGCTCCTCTGAAGCTCCAGGATCGATCCTGGGCCCAGCCAGAAGGGGTCTTAAAGCCTTCATCTCCTGTTCTGGGATGCAGTCTAGTTCTGACCTCGTGTACCACTTCCCATCAGGGTCTTCTGCTGTGTTTTGTTCCCCATGGCTTGGCCCCATGTGAAATCTGACTCTATTTCCTCTGTGATTCCAGGCATTGTAGGTTTTGTCTGATCTCAAATTTCATGTGTATTTCAGCTCCTCTGGGAGTCTGGGGGCTCCTGTCCCCTGGACCTAGTCTATTCATACTGTGATCTTCCAGTCAATCTTCTCTTAAGTTAAGGCATTGTTACCAGACAGAGTGGGGGCTTGGTAAATAGTAATTGGATGGATGGGTGGAAAATGACTTGGAGGAAGAATAGTTGGCTGGCTGGGTGGGTATATGAAGTGATACAGTGATGATGGATGGATGAACTGGAGGACGGACATCGAGTACGTTGGTGGATGGATGCATAGGTGGGGTTCATTTTGGCAATGGTGAGCTTGGCTTGCAGCCCCAGATCCCTTCACTGTCACACTCCACTGCCTCATCCTGGCACCTCTGGCCACAGCCAGCCTGTCCCCGGCTCCTGCCCACCTGCCTGTATCTTTGCCTGGTGCCCCCATTCAGCTGTATGGGATGTGCTGGCGGGTCTGGTTGGTTTCTGGTCCCTGCCATCCTCAAATTTGGCCTGCCGTGTGCCAGGCACCTCCAGTAGTGCCACTCATGATCAAAGCCATGGATGAGAGCCAGCCTGGGCAAGGAGGTGTGGAGCAATGTCTTGAAATGCTGGAGGAGTCAGCCTGGGGTCCACCCGCCATTCTCCATTCTTCTCTCCAGAGGCGCAGGAGCGTGCTTCTGTCAGGAGCTGTTTCTGACAACTAGCTCTGCTTTTTCTTTTATGAAAAAATAATCAAAGCCCAAATGTGGCTGGCAGAGTTTCTGAAAGTCAACAGAAAAAAGCAAAGGAAAGGAGCCAGCTGAGATGGAGATAACGTTCAATGCCTCTGACTAAGGCAGGCCTAATGAAAACAAACCTTTAAAGCACAGAACTTGGAAGTTGGCCCCAGAGGGAACGGAAATCTCTGAGATGGACACTCCTCCTGGGGTGAGCGGGTAGTGATGCTGGGGTACACACCCTGACTCCAACTCCCCCGGCTCCTCCTAGAGCATCCTGGCTACTGAGCAAAGGGCCCAGGTCTCAGGTCTCAGGATCCTGATCCTTACGCCCCGCCACCCAACACCTCCCCCCGCCTCCCCGCCCACCAGGAACCTGGAACCGGGGCTTTGGGGGGACACAGTGCACAGCCTGTCAAGACCTCCCTGAAGCCGGCAGCTCAGGGACAGGACCTTGCCTTCCCAAGGCTTCTGAGGGGCTTTCTGAGTCCAAGAACATTTGGTGTTTGTCCTTCAAATGTGCCTGTTCCTCACCCATCTTTTTAACTCTTATTTAAAACACTCCCCTCCGGCATCAGCCTCCTGATGGGTTTTGCTGCCTCTCCTGCACTCCTCCTGGCCCTTCCTATTTGCAACCCCAGGAAATGTCCTGAAGTACCTGAAGTGATGTCACTCCTCTGGCTGAATGTTCTAAGACTGGGTTGAGGTCTCAAGAGCCCCTCCTCCCCCATGAGACAGAGGCAGCAGCGTGGAAGGCTCTTGCTTATCTGGCCCTGCCCAACTCCCACCCGTAGGCTAAACCTCAGCTGTGGCTCCTCTACTTTTATTTTTACTTGATTTTATTGAGGTAAACATTGTATAATCTAAAATTAACCACTGTCCCTTTAAAAATGTACAATTCAGTGGCATCTAGTACTTCACAATGTTGTGCAACCATCACCTCTATCCAGTTCCAAGACACTGTCATCACCTCGGGGGAGACCCTGTACCTACTAACAGTCACTTGCCCCGCCCCCTCCCCGGCCCCTGGCAACCACTAGTCTGCCTTCTGCCTCTGTGGATTTGCCTGTTTCGGACATTTCGTACAAATGGAATCATTCAATATGTGACCTTTTGCGTCGGGCTTCTTTCACGTAGAATAATGTCTTTGAGATTCATCCATGTTGTAGCGTGTGTCAGTACTTCATTCTTTCTTTGGTGGTTTAGTAACCTTCTATCGTACGTACACATCACACTTTTTTTTCTCCGTGCTTCCGTTGATGGACATTTGGGTTGTTTCCACCTTTAGGCTCCTGGGAGTAGTGTTACTGTGAACGTTTGTGTACAAGTATCTGAGTCCCTGTTTTCAGTTCTCGTGGGTCTATACCTAGGAGTGGAATTGCTGCGTCATATGGTAGCTCTATGTTTAACTTTTTGAGGAACCACCCTGGCTGTGGTTTCCTGATGTTGTTTGCGCCCAGTGTGCCCTTTCACCTCTGTGTGCCTCCCAACATGGCGCTCCTCCGAATATTACGCTCATTCTCCCTTCTTCACCTGACGAACTTCTATTCATCTTTCCAGACTCTGCCCGAATGTCACCTCTGTGAACCACGCCCCCTTCTGCACTCCATGTGCAGAATTAGGTGCAGATGCTCTGGGCTCCATGGTGCCGGGTGCTAGAACTCTTGTATTATATTATAGTTTTATTTTTGCTCTCCCTTCCTTCCCAGACTGGGTGTTCTTTGCATACAGGTATCCTGTCTGGGTCAAGTTCACCTCCTTAGTGCCCAGGCAGCTGCTTATGAGAATGTTTTCTGGAGAATGAGTGAATGGGGGTGTCCATGTGCGGGGCCCGGGGTGGACATCTCTGAACTCTCCATCACAGAGGTTCTGGGAGGCTGTGGCTGGGCTCTTGGGGGCCCAAGGTGCCCCAGAATGGCCTCACTTGGCTCCTGGCAGCTGTAATATTTGTATGCCTTCCTCTTGCACGCAGTGGTCAGCTGCCGGCTTTGCGCCAAGCAGACATTGTCATGCTTCATTAGGATTGCTTTTGTTACTACGAGCTGAGGTTTCCACTGTTGCTAGGTTGTCTTTTGTTTCATATATATCTCAACATTTTTTTTTCTCCCACTGGCAAATAATCAGCACCCAATTAATTCTGAATTTCTCATTGTTTGTTCCAGCAGTTGAGCTCCTTGCATGAGCAAAGAATGATCATTCAATGTTTTCCCTGCAACGAACCGGGAGTGTCGGCAGGGTCACACCTGGTCTTGAGGAGAAGAGCGAGTGGGAGAGACAGAGAGAGACAGAGAGGTTTGAGAGAGACAAAGAGAGAGGGAGATAGAGACAGAGACACAGAGAGAGGAAGACAGAGATACAGAACAAGAGTGAGGCAGAGACACAAACAAAGATAGAGACAAAAAGATTTGGAAGCAGATGCACAGATACATCAGAGCCATAGTCACAGATGGACAAAGAGAGACACACTTGCAAAGAGAGAGACAGAGACAGAGACAGGGATAGAGAGACGGGACAGCTGGCTAGGAGGAGAAATGTCAGAGGCTTGGCCCTCCTCCTCCAACACAGAGACAGCGCTCTGTGAAGAGGCATAGCGGGAACTCAGCTCGCCTCTTTTGACAGAGGGACAGAGCTCTATGAGGAGAGAGGTGGGTCGCCAGCTCTCCTCCTCAGACAGGGACAGCACTGTATGCAAAGAAATGTTGACTGTGCAGCCCTTCACCTCAGAGAGAGGACGAGCCCTCTAGGAGGAGAAATGCGGCAGACTCAAACCCTCTTTTCAGTCAGAGACAGCACCCTATGAGGAGACATTCGGGATGGCCAGCTGACTTTTTCAAACAGAGGGACAGAGCTCTACGCGGAGGAATGCTGGATATCAGGCCCTCCGCCTCAGACAGAGGATCAGCCGTGTATGGGGAACGATTCAGGAGGGAAAGCCCACTTTTCAGGCAGAGACAGCACTCAATCAATGAAGACAAAGGCTGAATGGCCGGCCTTTCTCAGAGAGAAAGCCCTTTGAGGAGAAATGCCTGATGTCAGGCTCTCTTTTGCAGACAGGGAGGCAGCTCTCATAAGGACAAATGCTGCTGGGTGGGATGGGTCCTTCCCCCTCCCCCTCCCCTCCCCCTCTCTCCCCTCCCCTCCCCCCCTCCCCTCCCCTCCCCTCCCCTCCCCTCCCCTCCCTCCCCTCCCCTCCCCTCCCTCCCCTCCCCTCCCCTCCTCCCCTCCCCTCCCCTCCCTCCCCTCCCCTCCCCCTCCCTCCCCTCCCCTCCCCCTCCCTCCCCTCCCCCTTCCCCCTTCCCCCTCCCCTCCCCCTCCCCCTCCCTCCCCTCCCCCTCCCCCTCCCCCTCCCCTCCCCCTCCCCCTCCCTCCCCTCCCCCTCCCCCTCCCTCCCCTCCCCTCCCCCTCCCTCCCCTCCCCTCCCCCTCCCTCCCCTCCCCTCCTCCCCTCCCCTCCCCCTCCCCCTCCCTCCCCTCCCCTCCCCTCCCCTCCCTCCCCTCCCCTCCCCTCCCCCTCCCCCCTCCCCCTCCCCCTCCCTCCCCTCCCCTCCCCTCCCCCTCCCCCCTCCCCCTCCCCCTCCCCCTCCCTCCCCTCCCCTCCCCCTCCCCTCCCCTCCCCCTCCCCCTCCCCTCCCCTCCCCCTCCCCATCTAACATAGAGACAGAGAGCTCTGTGAAGAGAATAAGGCGGTGTGGTAGGTCAGCCCTCTTTTTTGGACAGAGAGATAGAGCTCTATCAGGAGAAATGCAGCTGACCCACTCTCTTTTTTAAACTGGCCGCTCCCTCTAAGGAGAAATGCCAGAGGGTTTTATATTACGTGTATTTTACCACAATTAAAAAACAAAGACCTGTAGAAGTCCAATTAAAAAAAGGCAGGAAGTGGCAGGATGGGTGGATGTAGGCCTGGCCAGTGGGCTGTTGGTAGAGAGGAAGGAGGGAAAAGCTTTGGGGACACCAGGTGGGCGACCCTGGACAGAGGGTGGGGGCTGTGAACGCACAGAGCGAATAAAGAAGGCGAGTCTAGACCGAAGCCGAGTTCACAGCCCTGACAGTGAACCCTGAGGTGCAATTGAAAAAAATGCTTAGATGAAAATGACTTTTCCTCAGAAGAAAGAAAAAGCAAGAACCACAGATATTTCCTTCCCCAGCCGAGGATCTATGGCATGAAACTGTGAACAGTATATAAACACTTTTTTTAGGGAAAAATAGACTCGTAAGTATGTTTCTTCGTGAATCAAGCAATAAAAAGCAACCGTCACCTTCTCCCCTGTAGGAATGCTTGCCTGTAGGGTGGGCCCTCCTCCGCGGTACCCCACCCTGAGATATTCTTTAATCTGGGGCCTTGTCCCTCTATGGTCTGGCTTGGCTTCTCACGGGGAGGCAGACAGTCAATATTTAGGATTTATTTGCCTTTATCAATGTGGCTTATAACCTGCGGGTTTCCTCCAGTGATGGCCATGTTTTGCTGTTTGGTCGTCCAGAGGTTTCATTGAAAGATTAAGAAAGAAAGTACCTTGGTAATGAAGCTTGTTCACGAAGCGCTGTGTCCACCTTCCCCCCGCTCCCCCAGCAAGGGTGTAGGGGAGGCGAGCAGAGGGAGGGGAGGAGAGCCAGAATCTGCTAAATACCTACTACGGGCTGAAACCCTGGTAGGTGCTTAGTCTTGTGAGTTAGGAAATGTTCGTCTCATCAAACTGTGGAAGCCGAGGCCCAAAGTCGAAAGTGTTGATTAGTTGGCAGGTGAGGGTTTGGAATTATGACTCCATGCTCAGTGTTCTGCTCACTCCGTCCGATTCACGCCGCTTCTGCTCTGGAATTTAACCTGCGAGCCACAGGCAGCCACCAAGGGTTCTGAGCAGGGTGACGTGGTCAGAAATGAGCTTTAAGAAGTTTCTGGCAGTGGGGTGGCTGATGGACGGGAAGAGGAGTGTCCGGAGGCAGAGAGATCAGTTCTGAGATCGTTGCCGTTGATTTGGTAAAAAATGATGCCTGCACTAGGGCAGAGGCAGCCGGAAAGGGACGGGGAAAATGTATTAACCGTATGCACATATCATGTAATTTAGTTCTTAAAAAATGATTCTTGGGAATTTCCTGGTGGTCCAGTGGTTAGGACTCCTCGCTTTCTCTGCCGAGGGCCCAGGTTTGATCCCTGGTCAGGGAACTAAGATCCTACAAGCTGTGTAGTGCCACTGGTGGCCCCCGCCCCCCCCCCCAAAAAAAGACTCTTGGTGGTAGGAATTATCACTGCCATTTTATGGGTAAGGACACTGAAGTAACCTGTCCCACTGTTCCAAGTTCACAGCCAGAATCTGAACTCGGGTTCACATGACTCCAGAGCTCCTGCAGTTTCCTCTAAAGCACACTGCCGTAGCTCTTGCACGGATGGTGTCGGCTGGCACTGGATCAGACTCAGGAGAAAGAGAAGATGGAGGAGATTCAGAGGTTTCAGCCTGGGTGGTGGAGCCTCACTCTGAGAAGGGGGGAGTCCGGGGGAGCAGGTTTGGACCCAGCAGGGCATCCCACTGATGACAGTGAGCCAGCGTCTGGACGCTGGGGAGGCTGGTTTGGGAGTCTTCAGGGTAGATGTGATCTCTGGAACAGTGGGAGTGAAGGGAAGGGAGGAGAGACGAGGGAAGGAAAAGGAAAGAGAACAGAGGAGGGAGGAGGGGAAGAGAGGTGCTGTGAGGACCTCAGGGAGGTCAGTGCCCAGGGGTTACAGGGGGGAAGAGGGAGACTGCAAAGGAGACTGAGGGTGGAGGCGAGGCGGGGAGAAAGGCAACAGGGCAGTCGGGCCAGGAAAGGGGAGAGGATGATCACAGTGAGATGCTGCCCAGAGGGGCGGGGCAGGAGGCAGAAAGGACGTCTCTCGATTGACCCTCATTGGCGGGGGGTCAGCGGCCTCGGAGAGCTGGGGAGGAAGGTGTCTGGATGCGGGTTGCACTGCAGCGTCCCCTGAGGGTCTCCCGTGAGGACTCGAATCAGACAGTCTTTCTGTGCAAGTTATTTTTGCTGTTAACCCACGTGGTCGTGCCTGGTAATTATAGGGTAAAAGGAATTAAGAAAGACATAATTTCCCCCCATCAAAGCCTGACGGTTTTACATCTCCACCTCGCACTGGCAGCCAGGCTTTCTGACTTCACAGGTGCCACTTTGATTTCAGTCACGTAGGAAGGGAATTTGAAACACTTTCAAAGTGATTAAAGAGAAGAAGCTATTGCAAATTGGGGATAAATGCAATAATCACATTAACTGTTTGTGGCCATGGGGCTTTCAGGAGGGGGGTCCTTGCGTTAGCGGCCAGTGGGGCTGGGGCAGGTCAGAGCAGTGGTGGCAGATGTGGCGATGGCATTGCCGATGCAGGTGGGGGTGCCCTCACTAACCAGAACGTTACTTCTTCTTGCAGCTACTGTTTACTGAGCATTTCCCCCTCATCCCGTGTTCTCCCTTTAACCTTCACCAAAGCCCCATGAGCAGGGCGTTATGGTCTTTATCATAAGGACACCGAGGTCCAGAGAAGTTCGGTCTCTTGTTCTGGATACACAGCTGGAAAGTGGCCGAGTATGGATACAGAGTCATTCCTGACCGGCTGTTGAAACCGCTCAGCCTCCCACCTCACTGTGTGGGGTCTGTCTGTCCTCTGCGGTGTCCCAAGGTGTCCCTTTTTCACTTTTAGCAAAACAGACCTGGACTGAGTGGGTGGGATCCTGGCCGATTATTTCCCCGATGCTCCCGGACTTGAGGGAATTCGTGTGGCCCAACCCCTCTACGGGGGAGGCAGCTCCGAAAGCTCAGGAAGGGCGATAAGAGGCTGCAAGTGCCACCCAGAGGAAGGATGAAGTGAGGTCACGGCATGAAGAGCCAGGTGACCAGGCCCATGAGGAGGGTCCAGAGGAGCTGATGTGAGGAAGCAGCATCTTCTTCTCCCAAGGGACCCTGCCGTGGCCGCAGTGACGGCATCTCTGAGCTCTGGCTGTGGGTCCCAGGAGCCCTTCCATTACCCCCACATCCTCTCAACACTGGGATCAAATCCACACATCTCTCTCCGTCACTGAATGTTCAAGCACCAATATTTTCTGGAATGAGCAGGCGTCTTGGACATCTTCATGGCGCAACTTCAGTTTTTCCCCTTTAAACCGTCACTGGGGGCCTGACTGCCCCCTGCTCTGATGAGATCTCCAGGAACCCCACACTTCTCAGCGTACACTTGGATCATAAAATATCCTCTCGTCACCTTAGCCCCCAGGACGGTTTCAGTTCAGTAATTAAAATGTCCTGTGTCTGGAGTAACACCCAGAGCTCCAAACTGCGTTTCAAGCTTGCAGTCGGAAAAGGGAGTAGCGAGAGATTTGTCTCTTTACCTCTCTGTATTAGCTTCCTACTGCTGCTGTAACAAGTGGCCATGAATTTGTATTATGTATTATCTTACAGGTCTGGATTTATGACATTACAGTTCAGAAGTCTAAAATGGGTTGCAGGACTGCATTCCTGGTAGAGGCTCTAGGGGAGAATCCATGTCCTTGCCTTTTCTACTTTCTAGAGGCTGCCCATCCTTGGCTTGTCGTCCCACGTCACTCCAATCTCTGTCTCCATGGTCACATCTCCTTCTCTCCAGGGCGTGCTGTCCCGACAGCGAATCCCCTAATTTTATCATGTGCAATGTGAATAGGCTGAGATTTTCCCAAATCATTTCTCCAAAGAGGTTTTTTTTTTTTTTTTTTTTTGCGGTACGCGGGCCTCTCACTGTTGCGGCCTCTCCCATTGCGGAGCACAGGCTCCGGACGCGCAGGCTCAGCGGCCATGGCTCATGGGCCCAGCTGCTCTGCGGCACGTGGGATCTTCCCGGACCAGGGCACGAACCCGCGTCCCCTGCATCGGCAGGCAGACTCTCGACCCCTGCACCACCAGGGAAGCCTCCAAAGAGTCCTTTTCCTCAATTTCTTTCTTTCCTCTTAAATTTTACTAAGAAGCAGCCAGAAGAAACTAGCCTGAACCTTCAACACTTTGCTTGGAAATTTCAGCTCCAGTTCCAAGCTCATCGCTTACCAGTTCTGCTTTCCACACACTGTAGGACACAATTCAGCTAAGCTGTCTGCCACTAGGCAGCAAAGATCCCCTTTCCTGCAGCTTTCAATAACGTGCGCCTCATTTCCTCACTAGAAGCATGCTTAACATCCGTATTTCTTCCAGTAGTCTGTTAGCGATGATTTAAGTGTTCTCTAAGAAAATATAGGTTTTCTTACCGTGCCCCTCACTTCCTGCTAGACCCTGACTGGCAGAGCTTTAACACCCACATTTCTACTAACAGTCTGTTCCAGACAATCTTGGCTTCGTCTACCATGTTCCTCAATTTTCTTCCACCCTCTGCCCACTGTCCAGTTTCAAAGCCACTTCGACACTTTTAGGTGTTTGCTACAGTGGCACCTCACTTCCGGGTACCAAAATCTGTATCAGTCCGAGTGCAACCAGAGAAACAGAACCAGTATTAGATTTGTATTAAGAGGTTTACTGAGCAGAACTGGCTCACAGAATTGTGGGGCAGGCTAGGCAAAGCTGACATCTGGAGGGCAGGCCGTCAGGAGGAGCAGGGTGAGCTCCCTGGCCTGAGCTCCCTGCTCTCTGGAGGTGGAATTTCTTCTCCTTCAGGGAAGTTTCGGCACTGCTCATAGGGCTTTCAACTGATGGAATCAGGCCCGTTCAGATTTTCTAGGACAGAATCCCTGAAAGTCAACTGGTTATGGACTTCATTCACATCTATGAAATACCTTCAGAGCAACCCCTTCGTTAGTATCTGATTGGATAACTGGGGATTGCAGTCTAGCCAAGCTGCCGTATAACCCTGACCACCGCGCTCTCCCACTCTCCCCTCCCCACGCCGCTAGCTATTGAGGCGCCTGCGGGGGTGGGCTGGGGCAAGAGGAAAGGTCAGAGGGCAGGAACGGTCCCCATCACCGGTGGGGAATCTGACAATTAATCCTCTAGTGTTGGCTGCTGTTTACAACTGACCCTTTCTCTCCTGGGTGCTTTTGAGAGCTTTCAGATCCCTGGTACATCGACACTTGCCGGATAATGCTGCGTAACAAATGGCTCCAAAACTCAGTGGCTTAAAAACCAGCATTTATTCTCATGGTCGTGAGTCTGCAGGTCAACTGAGACTGTGCTGGGTTGGTGCGTTAGCTCCAGGCTGTGGGTCCGGTTCACCGCTCTTCCATATTCATTCTGGGGTCTGGGTTCAGGGCCACCTGGGGAAACTTCTTCCCATGGTGGATCACTGGAGGGCAAGAGGGGAGGCCTAACCAAGCAGGCACATCTGTGGCCCCTGCTCCAGTAGCACGCTTTCCTCCGGTCACGGGCATTTTTCTCCTTCTCAGTCAAGCGTGTGCCCCGTGCTGCTTGCTTTCTGCTGGACACTGCATTTGTGTTTGGAGATGAGACATTTCCTGTAAGGTCCGCTGTGCTCCACTGAGCTGGGCGTTGTGTGAGCTGTTCATTAGGGCTGCCCGTTAGCTCTGATTCCCTTCAGTGACTGAGAACAGTTTATTCTGCTGAAGGACCAGAATCTTGGCCGCTCCCAAACCTCAAACCCAGAGGTTTTTGGCCACCTGGGCGCCATAAGATTAGGGTAAAAAGTCCTGGCTGGTGGCTGGATGTGTGTTTTACACCATGTGACACAGAGAATTCGTTTGGGTAATGACAGGAATGAGTGTGAACACTGATTACATCTGCAGGTACCAGCCAAATGAAATGAAGTGTAACTATATAATGTTAGGCAAATTTAAAAGATCGTTATTTCTGCTGGGCCAGACTGATACTTCCTAGCGTCGAAGAGTCACCTCTGAGGTCAAATCCAAATTGCCTGGTTTATGCTTCCGTGAATCTAAGTACAATGCGAGAACACTTTCGGCTAAAGAAGCGGGTCCTGCTAGCCAGCCATCTGTGCCTCCGTACCGTTCCCCACTGTTAAGCCCCCTCTGAGTGGTGGCCTTGCGTGGCCCAGCTGGGTAAGTTGCATCTTTCCTCTGTGAGAGGAAGAGAGGTTGGCTGTCCCCCAGGGGAGGGGAGAGCGCTCGTGTGGCTTCCCACCCTGCTTCTGAGGCTAGAAAGTTCCAGGGCTCAGCAAGCCCTCAGCAGTCTGCTAATGGCCTCACCTTGCCCGAATTGGCCACTCACCCTTCAAGTCCCAGTGGGATTCAATCCTTGCAGAAGCCTCCACGCTGACGTGGATGTGTCTTCCTCCCGTCTGCCACAGTGTCTGCTCACCTGTGTGCTGTGACACGGTCCACATGGCATTGTAGTCACTTGTGGATTTATTCTGTTTCTCCTAAGCTGTAGGCCTCTGCAGGCCTGGCTCGGGAGTATCTCTGGGGCCCCTGACAGGCAGCAGACGCTCACTGGGGGCCAGCTGAAGACGTGGAGACAAGAGGGGAGGCAAGGAAACATCTTTCTCCCTCAGCATCCAAGGGACCCAAACTGGGCTTCTGGGTTGAGGCTGAAATGCAGCCGTGTTGCAGGGTTTCTGTGGAGATGCCGGGTGGCTTGGTGTTTGGCCATGACTTTGAGGTGATGAACTGAACATTGCTTTTCTCTCTCTGGGGATGCTGAGGCATCAGCCCATCTCATCCCATCTTCACTCGCAAAGCAGACATGTCTAGCAGGATCCATGGATCCCTGACTGCTTGTTAGGCAACACGGACCACTGGATGGAACATTCTGGCAGAAAAGAACTATTAAGTCATCTAAATGATGAGCTGACTATTCAAAAAATTGTTTCAACTCCCTCAGGAACTTCACAGCTTTTTAGCAGTGAGACCTGGAGAAAGTTACTTTTTCTGCAAAATGGGGTCAATAATAAATCTACTTGATAGGGTAGTGGTGAGAGTTAAATGAATTAATATATACAAAGTACTTAGAAGCCAGCCTGGTACGTAGTGACTGCTACGTAAACATCTGTGATAGGTCTCTTCTTTATTATCATCATCATCACCATCACCACCGTCATCAGACTAGGTTCTTAGCCCCAAGCATGGGTCTCTGGTCTGTGGCTGGTCTGGGAGGGAAGCTTTCACCAGCTAGTCAAAGTGAGAACTAAATGCCCGTGTATTATGTGTATAGTGTTGCCAACTTTTCTTTTTGTGGAAGGTTATCTTTTTTTTCTGCAGTGATGTCCTTCCTACTCTCTTAGTGCTAACATGGGATTTTTCAATGAAATATTAATAACCGCAGATTTTTTAAAAGTCCCATCTGAAAACAAGAAGCTGCCCATGCTGAGGGTCTTAGACATCGCGAAGTCCAGCTTACTTGTTCTTTGGGTGAGGAGGCCCTGCTCAGCGGGTAAGTGACTTGGCCAAGGTCACGAGCCAGAATCTCAGCCCACGAAGAATCTCGGGAGTAAAGTTGCTCTTTGTTGGGTTTAAAGTCGTTCCCTCCGAAGGAAAGGAAGGGACCCTGAAAGCCAGGTGAACTTCTCCTCAAGCATCAGTAAGTCAGAAAGTATAACTAGGAGAAGTTGTAAACATTTAGGTCAATTCCACGGAACTTGACTGAGCACCAGTTAAGGCCGTGTTGCATCCTAACGAATGCCTGTCTGACCCCTGCTGCCACCTCCCTGCCCCACAAGGCCAGCATTGGTTGTGCCCCTAGAAAGCACCAGACTTCACAGGGAGGGATGCATGATTAGCTCCATTTGACAGAGGAAGAAACTGAGACTTGGAGAAGTACCGTGACTTACCCAGGGTCACACAGGCAGAGGCAGAGCCGAGAGGAGCCCAGGTTTCCCACCACTGCAGGCACTGAGCGTGCACTCGGCTGTACCCAAAATCTGTAACTGAGTGCACGTTTGTGTGTGTGATTATTCGATTCACGTCCATCCCCTAGTGGCTCTCCGGGGGAACAGAGAGTGAATGCCTTTTGCTTACCTCTTCTCCCCAGCACCCAGCACAGTGCCTGGCGCAGAGTAAGAATTCACTGAATACTTAGCGAATGAATGAATGACTGTGTTGAGAATCACCCGGGGAAGCTGGTTAAACATCAGAATCCAGCCCCTACTCCACCCCAAGATTCAAATCCAAACCTGGGAGGCGGGGTGTACACATCTGCCTCTTAAGCAAATGCCTGGGCAGTTCTGATGCCCACGTCCTTTGAGAAATCCAGCAATTGGGAAGTGAACTTTTCTGATCATCAGATGGGAGGAGTTGGTATTTTGTTCTGCAGGCAATGGGGGACCACTAGAGGTATTTGAGGAGGGGAAGGGAAGCCGTCCGGAGTTGTGCTTTATAGAAATTCCCTGATGGCTGTGCTTGTCTCCTTACCTGTTACTGATGCCCACTGCCCCACCTCCCCCTGCCTCTTTTTGACAACCAGACTGACTCTGAACAAGAGAGATTCATGACAAGCGTCATCAGGCAGCAGCACAGAGAGGCCTGTTCACTCCCAGCCTTTTCCTGCCTCTCTGACAGCAGGCAGGCCATTAGGGGCTCCCTGGCCTTCCGAAATGCCTTGTAAGCACATTTAAGCCCTTTATATGAGGCTCTCCTCTGCCGTAATTGGGCCTTCACTCCGCTGCACTTCCTGGCCACAGAGCTTGTTAGCTGCCTGGCAAAGTTGTGAATTCATGGAATGGTCAGCGAGGCTCATCTTCCATAGGCAGCCCCTCGACGTGATCACCCACGGGACTCCCATGATCCAGGAGGGTGCCCCACTGCAGAGGAGGAGAGAGGAGTTAGGGTTCAAGTTGGGAACGGGGTGCATGACAGAATGGAGGTCTCAGCCCTGGGGTTTCTACAGATCTCAGTTCAGTTCTGTGCATATTTGCTGAATGTCTGTGTCTAAGGCTGCTGTGTTGGGTTTGCTGCCAACCCAGTTACCACAAGGGAACAATAACAGCGTCTTCTGATTCTAGGCTGCGTTTCCTTGGATGCTTTTGAGAAAGAGTCTCATTTGGGCTGTGTGTCAGCATGAGGGGAGTAACCCCCCTGGATGGAAGGGGGCTGGCAGCAGTGCTGGACTTAGAACCCATCTTAGTGGAGAAGGCTTCCGCGGCCCTGGCTCCATGGCAGAGGGGACCCTGTGGAGCCCTGTGTCTATCCAGGGCTCCTAGATCCCGAATTTTTGGAGTGGATCTCACGTATTTTTTCTTCTGCTCCTTGGTTGACATTACCAAAGTGCCTCTAGGCTCTGCAAAGCTGCCTTGGACTAGGGACTTAGGTAAACCGTGTATGCGAGGGAATGAGAGGAATCTTTGTCAAAAGAGAGTAGAAAGGAATTTGTAAAGAGAGGAAGAGAGGACAGGAAGATTCTGCACCCTCAGGTTTGAGTCTGCAGGTGGCCTTGTAGACTCAAGCTGGGGCAGATGGACAGGATTGCAGAAGCAAGACAAAGAGCGAGAAATGTTTTCACAGCACAACTTACACCAAATGCATTAGGAGGTGTGGGAATTACCTTCAAAGTACTGTCTTTGAGTCACATCTCATTCTTTTTTTCTCTAATAATTCAATACATAATTTTTGAGTGACTATTATATCATATTATCCGAGGTGCTGGGGATATAGTAGAGAAAATAAAGACATATACCCTCAGGGAATTTATATTCTGGAGGCACAGACCAAAAAACTGAATAGATATTTAAAATAATGGCAGATAATAGGTGCAATGGAGAAAAGTGAAGCAAGAATGATAGGAATTGTTGCTATTTTAGATGCAGTGGTCAGAGAAGTCTCACTGGAGGGAGTGACATTTGAGTAGGAATCATGAAGCAAGCCATGGGAATACTTGAGAAAACATTTTGGGCAAAGAGAACAGTGAAGACAAAGGGCCTGAGTGGGAGCCTCCTTGGTGTGTTTAAGGAAGGGAGGAAGGCAGTGTGGCTGGAATGGAGTGAAGAGCAAGGAGGGGAGTGAGAAGAATGCAGTCAGAGAGACAACATCTCTTTCCTCCTCTTTGATATTTAACTCCTTAAATCCTGAATATTATCATTTTTGAAAAAACGTTTTCTGGAAACTCCTGGATTCCATATTAGCGGCTTCCAAAAATGTGCTCACTTCTGGTCCTGTATGGGGGTCTCATAGAGCTGGGCTGCCATACCATCTTTTACCAGCAGTCGTCACTAGTGCACCTAATGCCTTCAGTTCTCCCCTTCCCCGTACTTCCAAGCCGCAAACATTTATTGAGGGCATGCCCAGGGCTAGGCACTGCAAGGCTCCTAGGCTATGATGACAAGTTAGATATAGTCTGGTGGAGTTGAAGTTCAAGGCTCCCGTGAAGTGACCCTTGTGATTAACTGACTTCTGACTTTACTGAAACGTAACTGGCTGGTGCCCACTCTGCTCTTGTCCTGCTGTTGGGGACAACGCAGGCTCTGTCCCCCATCTTCCTGCTTCCTCAGTCTGGGCCTCAGACTACTTCCCAATCGAGTCAAGGCCTTTCTGCAACCTCAGCTACCTGACATTTTGCTTTTCGTCTGAGGTCAGCCTTCCAGAAAGAGAAGCTCCCTTGTGATCTTTCTGAGAAGCAGTGGAAAAGAACAATCCTTCCCACCTTTGAATCTTATGCTTTAAACTCCCACCCAGTCCAACTCGCTGGATTCTCACCACAACCCTGAGGACTGGGTGTTATTATTCCTATTTTGCAGGGGAAGCTAAGGGTCAGAGGGGCAAAGTCATATTCCCCAAAGTATTATGTTGGTTACAAAGTGACTGCCTCTCCCCTCCAGACCTGCCCTTCTCTACTCTCCTTTGCAAAGCTGGGGCTGAGACCACATTCTCACTTGGCCAATTGCTTTCCTATTGGGTTTTGCCTATAGGGGGTGCTAGAAGGGTTCTGGAAGGCAGGAGAAGGGAGAAGAGACACAGTCCTTGTTTTGCCTGAAATCTCTTCCTTTATGGTGGGGTCATCTTTTGGTCTAGCTGTCACAGATGCTAAATGTCCCCTGGGCTGATTCTCTGGTTCCTGGGATCCTCTCCAAAGAATCGGGGGGGACTCCTCTCCTGCCACAGCTGCCTGGAAAGTGCCGCAAACTCACTCGTTCTCTTAATTTGTGTAACCTCCTCAACTTGTCTGTGAAGAGCTCCTCAGAAACACCCTTCTCATTACAGTGTTAAATTAAAATTTAGTAGACAAGGCACATAGCAGAATAAACTTTCAATTAAAATATACACACTGCAATGGTGGAGGGAGGCTGGAGAGAACTTGCAGGCATCTTTGCAGCGGATGTGCTCGAGATTTAATTTTACTATGACATCTCCTTGGAATTACGCTGCTAATTGATCACATTGTGTCGGTCTGTTATTTAAACTTTCAATAAAACGGAGATTAATGGAAGGTGTAATCCTCCCGGGCAGAACAAATATTCCCATTCCTCATGTCAGGTACAGAAATGGAAATGCTCGGCTAACAGCCTTTTGCATTCAATCTGCGAACATGAAGTTAATCTTGAAAAATGCAGTTATTCTTTAATTGCTTAAATGAAATTTTTTCTGCCTGCCCCATTTCTCACCCAAAATAGCCACCCTTGTCGGAGACTGGAGTGAAGTGGCAGAGAGGCAGGGGCAGTTTTCAGAGGCTGGGGCTCCGGGAGGGGCTGGCTAGGGTGGCCGGCGTCGGTCTCTGAGGGCAGCATCCACCACCCCTGAAGAGCATGGCTGTCAGATGGGATTGGAGCTGGGAAGGGACAAAACCCAGCTACTGCAGGGGCCAAGGGCACCCCCTGCCCATTTGTGACTTTGATAAGAGTGTGTAGTGAGCCATTGGGAAAGGTGTGTTTGTATCTGAGACTTCTAAGAAGGGAGTCACAGATGCTGGAATCTAGAAGGCCACTTAGATAGAGACCCTTGCGTCCTAGTTCAGGTTGGGTGGGGGGCAGTGTAGCAGTTAGGAGCATTCCAGCTCCACCGCTTACTAACCAGTGACCTTGGACAAATTGCTTAAGTTCTCCATGCTCTGTTTCCCCTCCTGTAGATGGGAATAATAGTCACTGTCTCCAAGAGTTGGTGAAATAAGTGTTGTGATATATGTAAAACACTCAGGATCCGAAAAAGAATATATATACCTATATGTGTATATATAAAACCAAATCACCTTCCTGTATACCTGAAACTAATACAGTATTGTAAATCAACTATACATCAATTAAAAAAAATTTGGGCCCATCCCATCCTATGTGCCATGCAGGTGTTGGCTATCACCATTACGATTCTCTCAGCTGATGCTTCTGTCTTTTTCTGTGGTACCTCTGCCTAGTTCAGTAGCATTTAAGCACATAATTTGGGGTCAGAGGATAGGGTCTTGATTCCCAGCTCTTCTGCCATCTAGTTGCTTAATCTCTCCAAACCTCAGTTTCCTTCACTGTGAATGGGACCTAGCCGCTGGGGTTGCTGTAAAGATGAAATACATGTAGAGTGCTTATTTCATATCAGTGTGCAGAAAGCACTCGATGAGTGGGAGCTGTTATGATTATGAGCATTGCTTCTGTCCAGGCCCTGCAGAATCCGTGCAGCCCCCTTCCTTTTAAGGCAGCTTAAGCCAGGAATATGGGAAACACAGACTCAGGTTTAGTTGTGATCCATCTCTCAGTGGATTCCATCGACTTGGATTCCTGAACTAGGTCTGGATAATGAGAACCCACAGCTGAAGGCTGTTCGTTCTGACCCAAGACAGCCCTTCAGGTCCTCGAAGCTGGTCTCCCGTTCCCCTCTGTCTTCTCTTCTCCAGGAGGAACACTCCCAGCTCCTCCAAATGTTCCTCCAACACAGTGGATTCTGGTCCTTGATATTATCTTCAGCCACTTTCGTTTGGTCAAGTCCAGTTTGCTCATGTCCCTCTGAGAGTGTCGGAGGCTCAGTACTTCAGGTGAGTCTGGAGCGGTATAAAGGAGAGTGACATGGCCACCTCCCATATTCTGGACTCCACGTTTCTATTGATGTGACCCAGATGACACTTATTTCTTGGTAGCCATCTCACACTTCTAATTCAATGCAATAGAACTTAACTTGTTTCTTCCCGAGTTCTTTTCTGTGCCTGTTGACGCAGAGCCACATTCTTGCATCCTGTGCTAACACAGCCAGATTTCTGGACTCAGATGCAGGTCTTTACTTTGTCCTTCAGGGATTTTCTTACATTCTTGCCTGCTGGTACTACTTGGCCTCCTGATTCTGACACGCATCCTGTGAACGTCATGTCTTTTAAATATTTCAAAGCATGACATCCAATCTCTTTCTATACAGATGAGAAAAACAAGACCTAGATTGAAAGAAAAGGTTTGCTTAGGAGCAGACAGGTTCTCTAGAAAACTGAACCTGAGACGAAAACGTATGCGTCATTGTAAAATACAACCTCAGGAAGCAGGAGTGAGGGAAAGGGCGTGCGTAGGAGTTGAGGGAGGGCACCTGGAGGAGAGTGGCTAAGCTGCCACAGCTTCCAACAAGCTGATTCCTTGGTACTGTGGATCAGAGAGGCCATGTGAAACTACAGCGTCTCCAAAGAGTCTGTCTAGACAGTGGTTCTCTCCGGGGGTGATTTTTGTCCCCCAGGGAACATTTGACAGTGTCTGCAGATATTCTTGATGGTCATGACTAAGGGGAGTGCTATTACCTCTAGTGGGTGGAGGCCAGAGATGACGCTAAACATCCTACAATGCCCAGGACCCCTGCCCCCAAACAAAGAATCATCCAGCCCAAAGTGTCCACAGTGCTGAGGTTGAGAAGCATTGATCTCGGCTAGATGCGAAGGGGAGCAATGGACAGGTTGATCTGTTGGCTCCCATAGCCCTTTGGTTAAAATTCGCCCACCCCAAGGGTGTTAATTCCTGACATTTCTGGGTTGTTGGTGTGGGAAATCCGGTTGGGTCTGGTGGTGTCTCTTGTCTCAGCAGCAACAAGGAAGTCCTAAGTCGGGAGGCAAGAGGCCTGTGGAGCAGGCATAAGGGGGGCCATCGCCCTGAGGGATTTAGGCAAGTCCCTCATCCGTCCCAGTGGTGGAGGCAAGGGCAACCTGAGACCACAGGAGCAGGGTAAGCCACGGCTGCAGCCGTTCCGGCTAGAAATCAAGGCAATTTGCATGTCTCCAGTGGCACATCCACTGAACCCTCTCTAGGCTCATCATTTTGAGTCAACAGCTCTAAGACACGGTTTTCTGGCCAGTGAATAGATTGGCATCATGTCAAGTGCCCAGCCCAGGGCAGTTAGCCGTGGCTGTATGTGGGGAAGAATGGCTCAGGGTCACGGGCACATGAGCTATAGAACACGACTACTTATTCAGCAGAAACTGTGGGTAGAAGAAGTTCCATTAGAAGTAGAAGGAGGGCTTCCCTGGTGGCGCAGTGGTTGAGAGTCCGCCTGCCGATGCAGGGGACGCGGGTTCGTGCCCCGGTCCGGGAGGATCCCACATGCCACGGAGCGGCTGGGCCCGTGAGCCGTGGCCGCTGAGCCTGCACATCCGGAGCCTGTGCTCCGCAACGGGAGAGGCCACAACAGTGGGAGGCCCGCGTACCGCAAAAAAAAAAAAAAAAAGTAGAAGGAAGTGGGACTGGCCACTGTGATTAACATCCTTGATACTCTAAACTTTGTAAAATCCACCTTAAATTCTTGGTGGAAGGAGGTGGATGTAAGCAGTGGTGTGCTAGTAAATGTTTAACAACCGGCTCTGTGGAGGGGAGAGGTGTGCCCCCACCTGCAGTGTTGGCCGCTTTTTGTGATGTAAATACTTTTACCGTGGTGGCTGATTTCAAGTTATGAATAGATTACCAGTCAGCTTGTGGATTCCCTGAAAGCGGAACAATTAGCTCTGAGAGCCAGTGTGAGCTGCTATAGCTTGCAACTGCATAAGTAAATCAATTAATTAACAGAGGAAGAGCTTCGCATGGTAGGAAAGTAGTTGTAAAACGTTACAGACCTTTCTTTACCTCCTTTAGTATAACCTTCCCTCCAATTTTAAGCAGCCCCATCATTCTTTGTTCCTTACTTCAGAGAAGGGGCATGGTATGGTGGAAAGGAAACAGTTGTGAATTTCTTCCTGGAGGTTATGTTATAGAAAGCTCTTTTGGACATTTAGACAAAAATGTTTAAGTCTAGGAGGTTGAGAGAAGTAGCTGCCATCTGGTCTCTGGAACTGAAAAAATTCCAAATGCTGGGAGAAGGAAAAAAAAAAACCAAAATGGTGGCGGAAAAGGCTGAGAGTATAGTTGTACGCGGGTCCCAGGTGGGGCACCCCCGGCCCTCCTGGAATAGCCCTGAGGAGGCAGCACCACCTGAGAGGTCCATGGGATCTGGGAGCGGAGATCTGTGCCCCATTCCCTGGGTGGACCCAATGGAAGCCCAGAGAAAGAAGATCCAGCTATGATGGAATTCCTGCCGTACCATGGTGTGGAAGCGGCTGACTGGTTCCTGGGTTCTCAGCGACTCACCCATCCTGGCAGGCCCACCGATACCTGGGAAGGGCATGGGAGGGGAGACACCTGCAGCCTGCAGGTTGCTGAGCAAGTGGAGCTACCTCTCTAGCCAGGTGGGACAGCAACCCAGCTGAGGGTCTTGGCAAGGTCATGGCGCCAGCAAAGCTATCCCAGAAAGCTGATCTCGGGTCTCATTCTAACGCTTCCTGAAAACAGCCAGGCGCCTAGTGGCTGCTGGGGAACTAGTGGCCTAGCAATCCTTCGCAATTATACTTCTTCTACATGGCAAGCAGAGCATTTGCTCCTAACTTCAAATAGCTGCAGCATAATCAAGTTGCATCAACCTGTTTTATGGTTTTTATTTTACATTTTTTTATTTTTACCTTTTAATTGAAGTATAGTTGAGGTGCGGTATTATATGTTACAGGTATAGAATATAACGCTTCACAATTTTTAAGGGTTAGACTCCATTTGTAGTTATAAAATATTGGCTGTATTCCCTGTGTTGTACAACGTATCCTTGTAGCTTATTTTATACGTAATAGTTTGTACTTCTTAATCCCCTCCCCCTAGATTCCCTCCCCACCCCCTGTCCCCACTGGTAACCACTAGTTTGTTCTCTATATCTGTGAGTCTGCTTTCTTTAAAAATAATCAATAGTTGTATTTTTTAGATTCCACATATAAGTGATAGCATACAGTATTTGTCTTTCTCTGACTTATTTCACTTAGCATAGTGCCCTCCAACTCCATCCATGTTGCTGCAGATGGCAAAATTTCATTCTTTTTTTTATCAGCCTGCTTTATGTTTAAGGCCAGTAAGTTTCATCTAACTTGGAGGACGGTCTTCAAGCAAAAGGAAAGTACCTGGTTACAAAATGCTGTATTTAGGGCACTCGTATCCCCCAAAGAGGACTTTTCTGGGGACTTCTACCCATACATGGGTTCACACTTTGGCACTATTACTTCCTACCCATGTGATCTTAAGCAAATTTGCCTTGGTAAACTCATTTTCTCTTCTGTAAAGTGAAGATAGTAATTGTGTCTACTTCAAAGACTTTCTGTGAAAATTAAGTGCATAAAATTAATTTATTAAATTTATAAATTTAATTATAAATTGAATTTATATGCATATAAAGCACTTAGCACCACACTTGGACACACAGGAAGCACTCGGTGAATATTCACTACTACTGTTACTATTTTGCACTGTGATGCTGCAGTCAGTCGGTCAGTCGGTGTAGTGGCCGCAGAGGGTCAGGACCAGGGCAGAAAGCAGCTTCTTGGAATTCTTCCAGCAGCCCAGTTTGTCGATACCCTGTTAAATTAAGACCCATTAATTCATTGTGAAAACAACCCTTCAAAAGGGCCTGGAATTTGCAGCTCCTTGTCCTGAATTAATGCTGCACAGCACTGCCTTATTTTAAGAGTAATAAATGCTAACTCAGGGGTGGAGAAAAGCTTGGCTGCTGTGTTCACTGGATGGCCAAGCTGGTGGCTCCTGGTGTCATCCGTTCGCTGGCTGGAAGCGGCCACGTTTTCCCGGCAGTGAGTCAGCCCAAGGCCACGGCCCCCAGCGCACACTGTGGATGTGAAGTGGGTACAGATGCCTTGCCAGTGGTGAACAGGTGGTGAAGACAAGGCTGGTGCCTGATCGAGCTGGATCTGTGCTGTTGCAGGGAATGTACTCGGCAGCTCTGTGAGGATGCAGAGGGAGTGCTGGGGAAGGCGGGGCTAGGAGAGTCCCCAGTGCGGGCAGGAGCTGCCCTTGACCGGCCAGGTTCAGGGGTCCATCTGGGGTAGGAGTTGGGGGGAGTCTGCGGAAAGCTGACCTGCCTCCAAATCTCATCCATCCTATGCTTTACCACCGAATCACATGGCTCAGGGCAGCCATGCCAAGATGAACCCAAAAACCAAGCACACAGAGAAATGAGAATCTGATCTGTTTGCTGACTTAAGGGGGTCATTTCACAATCGACAGGTGACCCTGAAAGCCCTCAAGTTCAAGAAAGCTGCTTATTGTGATTCCTAAAAAAGTAACTTCGAGTTACGGACGGTTATAGCTGAAAGAGACTTCAAAAATCCTTCTGTTCAAGTGCCCAATATAAAAATGTACAATTTGTTTTTATTTTTATCAAAGTTATACGTAATTTTTAAAAAATTAATTAATTAATTTTTGGCTGCTTTGGGTCTATGTCGCTGCGTGCGGGCTTTCTCTTGTTGCAGTACGCGGGGGCTACTCTTCGTTGCGGTGCGCAGGCTTCTCATTGCGGTGGCTTCTGTTGTTGCGGAGCATGGGCTCTAGGCACACGGGCTTCAGTAGTTGTGGCACGCGGGCTCAGTAGTTGTGGCTCGTGGGCTCTAGAGCGCAGGTTCCGTAGTTGTGGCACACGGGCTTAGTTGCTCCACGGCATGTGGGATCTTCCCGGACCAGGGCTCGAACCCGTGTCTCCTGCATTGGCAGGCGGATTCTTAACCACTGAGCCACCAGGGAAGTCCAAAGTTATACCTAATTTAAAGAGCCTAATATGTCTATGAAGCTTGTTACTAGAAAGAGTCCCTCTCCCTTTTTTCTTTCCCCAGGGGCAAAAATTTTCAACTTTTCAGTCCGTTATTTTGGTATTTTTTTATCTTTTAAATATGGAGCTTGTAGCAACTTCTTGATTTTTCAGTTTTAGGCACTATCTACTGGTTTCCTTCTGTAGATGACAATGATATTCCTCTGTCACGTCCCCCTGGCCACCCCATTCCCTCTCCTCCCGGGAGATGGTAATGGTTTTGGTGAGATCACCCAGCAATGTTCACATTATGATGCCTCTGTAAGTCCCTTGACAGCAGCATCATCTAATCTCTTAGGCTTACTTTTCCTTTCTTGCCCAATCTTCCATGCAGTTCATTATTGTCTTGGGTTTTTTTTTTTTTTTATTTCATTGATTTTCTATGGACTTATCACCAACCCAACACCAAACTCTCTGCCAATTGTCTAAATCTCTTCTTAAGGTGTTCAGACATACCGGGAATTCTGGACTTTCCATTTCTTTGACCGGTTCTGGTCTGAGCTGTGCGTCCTCTCAGACTGCTGCTTGGTTGTTATCTGGGACCTCCCGTCCCAGCATCCTGGAGATTCCCTCTCCAGGGAATCTCCCCTGTTGGAGCCTTTCTCCCCTGTTGGAGCTCCTGTTTCCTCTGTTCCATGTTTCTCTTTCTCTGTTTACTCCCCTTGTTTGCTGAAACACATCTCCAATGCCTTCATGAGAAATACACCTGGGTAGTAGATTTGTTTTGACATCTTACATGTCTGAAAGTACTTTTATTTAATCTTTACACATAATTGATAGCTTGGCTGGGTAAAGACTTACAAGTTGGAAATCATTTCCTTCCAAATATTAAAGACATCGCTTATTTGTTGTCTAGTTTTCCAGTGTTGCTGTTAAGTTTTAAGCCATTCTACTTCTTGATCCTTCGTATGAAATCTGGAAGCTTGTGGAAACTTCCTCTTGTTCCCAGTGCTCTGATGCTTTGGGAGCACGTGCCTTCGTATGGGCTTATTTTATCCACATTGTTGGGCACCTGATGGCCCCTTTCAACTTAAGGCCTGCAGTTTTGAAAATTTTTATTCAATTTTTCCTTTCATGATGTTCTCTCTCCCACCCCACTTCTGAAACTCCTACTTTTTTTTTTTTTTTGGCCACGTGGTTTATGGGATCTTAGTTCCCTGACCAGGGATTGAACCGGAGTCCTCAGCAGTAAAAGTTCAGAGTCCTAACCACGGGACGACCAGGGAATTCCCTGAAACTCCTATTGTGTGCATGTTGGACCTTTTGGACTAGTCCTCCAAGATCTTATTTTTTTTTCTCCTATTTTCCTCACATCTTTGTCTTTTGTTTTACTTTCTGGAACATTTCACTCAGCTTTATTTTCTGCCTTTCTATTTTCATTTCTGCATAATTTTAGCTTTCAAGAGCTATTTGTTGTTTTTTTTGTTTCATTCTTTTTTTGATGACAATCTTCTCCCTGCTATGATTGATAGCTTCCCCCCCACTCCTTGCATGGTCTCTGCTTCCTCCAAGTTGCTTTTGCTCCCATGTTTGTTTAAGTTTCTTTCACATCAAAGTTTTCTTCAAATATCTGGGGGACTTGGTTGTGGTGTGTAGAAGCTATGCTTGTGGGGGAGCTGGTAGATTATAGCTTTACTATAGTGGTCTTTGGGGACCCCCCCCCAATGTTAGCATCTTCAGGTTTTTCCTTTGGGGATTGTCAGATGACCTGGAGAAGGTCTTCCCCTGTCCTGCTTGACTTTCTGGGAGCTGAGGGAGGGAAGAGGCTGGCAGTGGGGCAACATCAAACATGTGAAGTTTTACTAACCCCCTCTGCTCTCAATTGTTCTTGGTGTTCTCCAGTCCCTATGCTTTTTGTTTCCCCAGAGAATAGACCTTCCAGAGGCTAAGTCTTCAGTCCTTCAGTGGGAGTGAAGAAAGGGTCTTGGGATCTAGCTATTACTACTTCAATAGACTTTCAGCCAATGGCATTGTTTTAGTCACATTTTAACCCCCATTTCCAGGGGCACAGGGTATTAGTGGTGGGTGGTCTGAGATGTAAACCAGGTTACTTTCTTTACTCCTAATTGAGAATTCAGATTTCTTAGTTATAACTCCTCCAGCTTCCAACATTTTGTTGCAACTGTATCCTTTCACTTAAAAAAACAAAGCCAAAAAACCTTATGGGCTTATGCCTTAAAAGAAAATAATTTTTTTGTGTGTGTGATACACGGGCCTCTCCCTGTTGTGGCCTCTCCCGTTGTGGAGCACAGGCTCCGGACGCGCAGACTCAGCGGCCATGGCTCACGGGCCCAGCCACTCGGCGGCATGTGGGATCCTCCCGGACCAGGGCACGAACCCGTGTCCCCTGCATCGGCAGGCGGACTCTCAACCACTGCGCCACCAGGGAAGCCCAAAGAAAATAATTTTATTGCTCTTTTAGTGGGGTTTGAGATAGAACAGAACAAATGTATGTGTTTCATCCACCAACTTTCATGGGAAGTTTCTTTTTAAAGTCACAAATAATACATGTTTACTGTAGAAAAACTAGAAAATAAAGAAGAAAATATAATCATAATAATAATGCCTTTACTCCAGGAGGACCAATGTTAATATTGTAGAGGTAGATCCTTCCATTTTTCCACATATATCAATTATATATAAATATATTATGCATATATACAATGATTAGGAATCAGTAAACATGTTTTTTAACTAGTTTCCTCACTTACCAATATATTATGAACACCTTTCCAAGTCACTAAATATATTTCTAAAATTATTTTAATGGTTTATAATACTTCACCAAATATCTCATAATGCAGTATATTTTGGTCCATTTCTGTATTATTGGACATTTCAGTTTTGTTTACCAATTTTTTAAGATCATAATAATAAAAACTCTAACAAACAAGTCCATTCCCAAAGTTTTCTGTAATCCTTATTTCCTTAGGTGAAATTTCTAGAATGGCTGCACCAAAAGTGTACTCATTGTAATTCTGTTAATTCTCAGGTTTCCCTACGAAAGAGGACACGCATTTCGTCATCAATATAGCAGAGGCTGGTTTCTTTGCCTTTGCCGACACAGGTATTAGATTTTAAAACACCTCCCAGCCAGGGGCCTAAATGGTGTATTACTGGTGTTTTGATTTGTTTTCTTGGATTACTGCTGAGGCCCAGCATCTCTTCCTATTCACTGGCGGTGTATATTTCTTCTTTTCTGGATGGACCTCACAGTGGGTTTAAGGTTTACAGTTACACTCAGATGTGCAGAAATGTAACTTTCTTAATTTTTTATAAGTAAGCTTCACTTATTCCTGGGCGCCCCCATTTCCACTCAGCAGAAACGAACCAACTTTTGATTCAAAGTAACTCACTGCTCAGTCACCTCTAGGTGAAGGCATCTTGCCTTCTGGTCTTCTCTCTCATCCCTTTGTGGGAAGGGTGCTTGGTCCCTTTACTACTCTCAGGCAGCCTCTGTACCTACTGCTGGTGTCCCCTGCTCTCCAGACCCCTCCCCAAGCTGAAGCAGGAGCTGCAGAAGCCCATGAGGTTTGGGTACAATAATAGTCTTTAGATGCAGACAGGGGACAGGTCTCTGGGCCACATGGGAGGACAACTCAGAAGGAGGGCTCTTTCTGCCACCACTTCTATCCTACTGATATCATCCCCCCACTCCTCCAGGTAGCAGCCAAGGTTCCAGGTGGAAAACATAGAGAAGACCCTCTGCTCTCCACCTTATCTGGTAGCGAGGGAAATTCATCTCTGTCTCCCTTGCTTCATCTCCTTTCTAATCACTCGTTTCTCCTAAGAGAATTTAATTGCCTTTGGAGTGGAAAAACTGCTCTCACCTCCTGTCCAGCATCCTTCCAACTCTGTTTTCTTGGCCCTCCAGGCTTTGATCTTTTTTTTTTTTTTTTTTTGGTGGCATTTAAAAAGAGAGCTGTTTCTCTCGCAAATCAAAAATGCTCTATTGTTCCATGGAAGTCTTTAAAATCTCCTTTTGAAAGTTAACTCTGAGCAATAACTTTTTTTTCTCTAAGCCAGTGGTTCTCACCCCTGGGTACTCATATACTCATTAGGATCACCCCAGAGCTTTTAAAAATCCTGATGCCTAGGCAGCACCCCAGAATTCAGAACACCTGGAGGGGTGTCCCAGGCATCTATATACTTTTAAAGCCCCCCAGGTGACTCCAGGGTATAATCAGGACAGAGAATAGCTCTTCCAGGCTGTGACTGCCCTCCCCATCCCTGGGGCAATGGAGTTGACCTCCCCGTCCTTGAAGGGAGAAGGGCTCCAGGCACCTGGGTGACAGAGCTGGGCTCTGCCACTGAGGACATGAAGGGTTGCCAACTCCTGGGGCTCACACCTTTATCTGGGGGGACTGGAGGCAGAAGAGGCCCTCAGCTGGGTGTGGAGTCCTCCTCAGCTGGGTTGACAGGCCTGAGACTGAGGTTCTGTAGATGCATCCCCACAGGGGCCGGAGAGGACGCCTCTGCCCCCCAGGCAGGAGGTGGAACAGGTTCTCATTAACTCAGCCTCAGCCAGTGCATGAAGGAAAGGGTTTCCTTGTTGCTAGAGCCTGTCAAGGACCGATATGTTACAACATATGTTTTACAGCTTCCTGGGGTCTCCGATAAACCTTTCGAGACTCCTTTATTTGCCTTTTTCCCCCAAGGTTACGAAGCCAACTGTTTCCCTCTGCTTGCAGATGCTCTGAGGCTGAGAGCTCATTTCCGTCGGAAATTAGCCTCCGAGGAGGGAAGCTTCTGGGGGCAGCTGGTGGCGCTCTCACAGGATGAGGTTGCAGGCAGGCGTTGGGGTGGGATGACCCCCTCCCTGGCCATGATTTTCTGCATATATGCTCGGAACCCAGGAGAGAAGGGTCTCACAAGAGCGAACCACCCCCTACCCCACAAAGCTTGGTAAAAACTACTGTGTTCTTTCCTTCCCAGCTGCGAACTTCTGCTTTTTCTGTGTAAGGCATTTCAATTAGGCATATACCCTGCCCTCAGGACACTGACCAGGTAGCCGGGGAGATAACGTGTAATGATACTAGCTACCATTATTTCCAGCATTTACTCCATGCCAAGCACAGGTGATAGAGATAATAATTGTACTAGAAAAGCCTCCAACTTATTGAGCCCCTAATGTGGGCAGGCCCTTTAGAACACTCTGTACTCCTCACTGGAACTGAATATATCACTTCTTGCTACTGGAAGGGTGGTCCTGAACCAGTAGCAATGGCATCACCTGAGACCCCGTTAGAAATACGGAATATCAGGCTAATCCCAGACCCACTGAATCTGAATCTGCATTCTAACAAGATGCCCAAGGGGTTTCTGGACAGATTGCTACCCCTATTTTACAGATGAGGAATCAGAGGCTCAGTGGGAATTGAGTGACTTGAAGAAGGCCACAGGGTAACCAGAAGCTAAGTAGGGATATAAACCTGCTTCGCAGGACTCAAGTGATATGGGTAAAGGCTAGACTGCAGCACAGCTGGGAAGCTGAGTGCTGGAGAAAGAGCACTCCCTAGATTTCAGATGGAGGAACAGCCAGAAGGGCTTCCTGGAAGAGGGGGCATTTGAATCAGACCTAGAAAGGTGAGCAGGACCTGCCAAGAAGGGGGCTAGTCTATCTGAGGTGGAGGAGACAGCAGGAGCACAGACAGGTTGGTAGAAGATTGAGTATCATTCGCCAGAACCTTCCCTTGGTGGCTGCTGGTACGTTAATTAAACATGAGTCCACCAGATCGCGGTGGTCCCAGTCTGGCAACCACCTTGGCCTATATACCTTGGCAGCATATATAAGTAAACCAGACTGAAGCCTGTATGTGCCTCAAGGTTGGGAAATAAAAACCTGAGGGCAACCAATCACAAACAGCCGACCAGGCTTTCCCAAACCAGACAACCACTTAAACTATAGCCACGTCGTTTTCTTGCTTTGCTTCTGTGTCTTTTCCAAAAAGTCTTGCCTCTAGCTCCTGTTGGGTGTACACTCCTAACCACTTTCAGTTTGAAACTGTCAGGTTTGAATTGATTTTTGCTCCAATAAACTCTTAAAAATTTAAATACATCTCAATTTATCTTTTGACACGGTGATCTTCTATGTTCAGAAGCAACAAAGCGTTTGAGGCGGGATGGCGGTGATTCAGGAAAACTTTGTTTTCCCCTTGATCTGTGGCTGCCGGAGGGCGCCGCCACACAGCTTCTGCCTGGGCTGCAGGATGCTGAGATGGACCTGCCTTGAGATGTTCCTGGCCCTTGGTCCCTGCTTTTTGGGTCTAGTGACCCCTTTCCTCCCCTGATTTCCTGCTGTAGCATGCTCCCTCAACGGCCCACGCTCAGAGAAGGGCTCACAGAGCCCCTGGCCCTTGGACACAGAACCCCTCTTCTGGGCAATAACCAATGGTCCAACTGGAGCCCGTGTTGTAACCTTGTCTCCTGAGCCTGTTCTCACTTCCAGGTCTCTCCACTCAGCCCAGAATTTGCCCTTGACTTTCCCCTGACTGTCACATCCTTCTTATCCCGACTCAGGGTCACCATCTTGGAAAGCACTCCCTGATCTCCCCAGGCTGGGCTGGGCACTCCTGCTTTGTGCTTCCACGGCCCCTATCCCGCCCGCTCTGCTCAGTGGTGCCTGTCACATCACACTGCAAGTGTCCACTCTGCCTCCTCATGAGGCTCTGGCCCCTCCTCAGTGGCAGGTTCTGGGTCTTTCTCCTGTGCTCCCAGCATCTGGGGGAGCAGCTGACATAGGAAGTGCTGGGTCAGTAACTGTTAGACAAGCAAGGGTAGGTTTCTCTGCCTCTAGTGTCCGGGCATGGAGCGCTGATGGGAGCAGCAACGTGGCCGCTTCCATCCCGGTAGCTGTTCCTCTCGGGATACTCTCCTCCCAGCCTCTTCATTGTCTCGCCTTTGGCTTTAAGGCTTGTGAGACCATCCAGGATAATTAAGAGAAAGAAGTTTTATGGGGCTTCGATCAAAGATTTTAATTAACCTGCTTTAAGCCTTTGAATGTTCAGTCCCCAGGGCTGACCATTTGATAATGGAATTAATGCTTCTAGGCAGAGTGGGGGGAGGGGGAGGCTTCAACAAGGAGGGCCTAGTGATGGCCTCATTAACTCTTCCCAAGACGGATAGATTTCAGCTCAACATAAGCGATTGATCTCAGGTGCTTCTCATCATAAGCCCTTCTGAGTCGCTTGTGTTTTTAACATATGTGCGTATATTAACTTGACTTTAAAATGTATGTTAAACAAATGAACTAATGGCGTTTCCTTTCCTCTCCCACAGAAATCACCTACCAGAGGGCAGAAAGCCGGACTCCAGTTGGCTAAGCTAAGCGTGAGCTTGGTAAGGGTGCCCTCAGCTCCCCATTTGGGTGGCCTAGATTTTGAAAGAAACCCCTGTGTATCCCAATTATGTCTAAATGCCTTCAATTCTTTGGAGAAAAAACAGCAACATTTCTATAGGAAGCCGTTTCTGGGAGAGTTGTGTGACGGGTATAACACACCAGGTTGGACAAGGGGACCCCTTCCAGGCCTGCACATGGGGAGGGCGAGGGTGGCCCAGGAGGGGGCCTTGGAGAGGAATGCTGAAGAGAGCAAGGTTCCTGAGGCAGGGGAGGGCTGGCATCCACCGCAGATGCATGAGAGATGTGCCCAGGCATCTCTTTCCACATCCAGAAATTGGGTGCAAGCCCTGAAGTTTCCCTACACCTTCCAGAAGTTCAGATGAAGAAAAAGCGCAGGTTCTCTGCTATAAAGATAGGACACATTTAGAAATTGATTAAGCAATAAAGGGGAACAAGGGCTGGAGTTATTTGGGACAGTACTTATTATAATGCACACGTTATTAATGTGTGGGTTCTGAGAGCTCCCTCCCAGAGCTGACATACTCCTTGGCTAAGGGGACTTCAGAGATCCTGGGGTTCTAATCAGGGTCCCCAATACCCTGACTCTGATCTCACCCCAACCAGGAACATAACTGAGTCTTTTCTCTGGTCACAGAATGAGCCACAGGCTGAGCCCTGACCTTGGCCGTATACTTATCCCTAATCCTTACCACGTACTGACCTCAGCCCGTGACCTCAGCCTCAGTCCTGACTGCGGTCACTGATTAAGCCCTGACTTCACAGACTAACGCTTGTCTGTGACCCTTCTTAAGGCACAGCCCCAGACAGAATCGCAGCTCAGCCGCTGGCTCTCACATCAAGGGGGATGAATGGGGGGATGCGATGGAGCTGGGCAGGTGTCCTCCTCCCTCACCACTGGAGGCTCAGATGAGAGCTCCCAGCCCCCCTGGTGGCCCCTGGGTCGGGGCAGGTGGAGGGCTCAGGAACTTAGGGGCTGTGTGGGGTTTTCCAGGCTCTGTCCTGGCTTCACATGCAAGGCTGATTAACATGCACCACGCTTCCCTCCATCCCCAAGTGCCTTCACCACATCATTGCTTCACTGATTAATTCCTCAGAACAAAGCACCCGGCACTTATGTGCAGATTGAATGGAAGATCCCAGAGGCCCTTCCCAGTGCCAGCTGCCCAGTCCTTTCCCAAGCGCTTGCTCTGTTGAAGTGTCTAAGGAGCCAGGAGGCCATTAACTGGACCAGAAAACAGCGTTCTGCCTCCAGGATGCAGGGTTTGCTGGTTCCTGGGAGATAGTTCCACCCTAGAGCCAGGTTAAGAGAGTGACATTTGACATTCTGAGTAACTGATGTATTGGGTTAAAATCTGTCAGTACGTGAACGTGGTCCTTCTTTACAAACACAAGATAAATGTAGAAGTTATCCTACCACCAACATGACTGTCATTATCATCCCCAGCACCATCATCCCCATCATCATCATTATCATTATATCATCATCATGGCTCTCTATGGGAGATGCTTTACCTGCATTATTTAATCTTTAAATACCAGGAGTAACTGTTTAAATATTAAAGAGTAAATTTGATACTCTTGAGTATCACTACAACAAGAGAGGCCATGGCACTCCATTGAGTTCAAGACCAGGAAAGCAAATTCCTCAGTGAATTTGTAGGCTTCCCATTACCAGCCTCAGAAGCATGTGAAATCCATATAATTTTCCTTGTTTCCTTGGCTGCAAGGAAATTCCAGAATTTCTTTCGATTGCTGAAGCTTTCCTCAGCTGGAAGTTTCTCCATATACCTTTCCTCTACCCATCTACCTTTATTTTTGGGTCCCCTCCTCCCAGTCTCCAAATCTTGCTTTTATGGCACCTGAATCTACACTACAAATGTGTGTGTATAAACACACTGTGTCAAATATTATTCTAAAGTCAATGTGTACATCATGTTTGGGTTTCTCTTCCAGTGTTATGGAGTAGGTGCCTAACAGACTGACCCTCCTTTGGATAATAATTATAAAGTACAGATAAAATATAAAAATCCTGTAGGCTCTGAGGAATGAACAAAAGCTGGCAGATTCTGTATGGTTTTTGAAACTTGGAAGGGACAGGCATGTGGTGAGTTTCCCATTTTCATGACTTTTAATCTGAGGGAAACTGTAGCCATGATACAGCATAAAGCAGTGAAAACTCTGACTGAAAACCATTTATGCAACTGGATGAACAGGACAGAGCCAGAGGACAGCTGCTGGAAAGTGAGGGAAGAATTCTAGAAAGGAGAAAATCAGAGAGGGGAGCCCCAATTCTGTAAATAAATTCTGCTCCAAGTCTCTGGCTGATCAGAGTAGCTTGCAGCTAAGGCTAAAAGAACTGAAATGAAATTTGATCTGTCCACTGCACATGAGACAGTTGGTGGTTTGAGTCTAACCTAGTTAGATGCCTGTTAAACAGACACTAACACTTTTCACACATTTCAGAGTAATATGAAGTACACAGAGTCTTCAGAACGTAATCTGCAGAATTCAGATACAATGCAAAATTATTTGACATATGAAGAGCCGGGAAAATGGGACCAATGCCTTTATTTGGAATTACCAAATAAATTTGGAAATTTAATAAAATAGTTGCTTTAATAAAAATTAAAGCAGCTTTTACAGTCATGGCAAACATGCTTATAATGAATAAAAAAGGAGAAATCTTGGCAGATATATAGAAGCTACAAAAAAGAACCAAAGGCAAATTCTAGAACCAAGAAGTAAATATCTAAAATAAAAAATTCACTGGGTGGGCTTCACAGTGGAGTAGAGGGGACAGAAGAGTGAGTGACCTTGAAGATAGATAAATAGAAATGATTCAGTCTGAAGAAAGGAGAGAAAGAAGATTGGGGAAAAAAGAACAGACCTTCAGGGATGGATGAGGGCAATATCAAAATCTCTAACATACAAATAACTGGCATCCTGGAAGTGGAAGAGGGAAAAAATGGGATAAAAACTATTTGAACAAATCATGGCCCAAACTTCCCCAAATTTGGTGTAAAGACATACAGATTCATGAATTTCAGCAAGTCCAAATCAGAATAAATAAGAAACGAACCATGCCTAGGCATATTGGAATTTAACTGCTAAAAACAATGAATCAACCAAAAGGGGTTTTACTACAAAGGAGTGTTTTTTTAATTCAAGATTTATTGAGCATATACTGTGTATCAGGCACGGTTTGGGTGCTGTGAGCATAACCTAGGTCTGGAATCTTCTTTAGGGAAGGAAAGAGTGGTACTGGAATTGGCCTGAGATTGAGTTTTGTTCAGTAAAACCAAATTGACATGAAGAATACAAGTAGAGCACACCCAGAGTCCAGGACATAGAGGCAATTCAAGAACACCGGACGGTGTTGAACTGCGTATTTTAGAAAAAGAGCATCACGGACTTTTGGGGGAAGGGATTGAAATCTCATGGTGGAAGAGACTTTTTTTTTTTTTTTCGGTACGCGGATCTCTCACTGTTGTGGCCTCTCCCGTTGCGGAGCACAGGCTCCAGACGTGCAGGCTCAGCGGCCATGGCTCACGGACCCAGCCCCTCCGCGGCATATGGGATCTTCCCGGACCGGGGCACGAACCGGCGTCCCCTGCATCGGCAGGCAGACTCTCAACCGCTGTGCCACCAGGGAAGCTCAGTGGAAGAGACTTTAAAAGACCAAAAACTCAGGAGATGAGAACCAGGGGCTGGGGCTATGCGTTAGCATTCAACACAAGTAACGATTTTCTTTTCCTCTTAAAGGCTTGAGTCTTCCTAGTGGGGAACAGAGCCCTGGAGAAGGAGGCCTCGGGGAATCTGCTAACACTGAGATGAAAACTAGGAATTGGTGTCCTGGGGCTTGGTGTTAGTAACGTCTTGGGTGAAGAAGGATGGATTTCTGGTTCTGCAGAACGTGGGTGACGCTTGCCACTCCGTGTGTGTGCATGTGTGTCCAGATGCAGGGCGCTGGGGTGTGTGGGTCAGCAGTCTCGGCTCGTTCTTTCATCTCTTCACTATTTTTTGAGCCTCGAGGATGCGCGGGAGCTGACAACGCAGGGATGAGCAAGGCAGACGAGGCTCCAGCCTCCTCTAGGGTCTGCCGGGAGAGACAGAAAACCTGCAAGAAAACACAGCCCTATGACAAGGACGTAGGTGCTGGTGGTTTACATGGGAGACCACCTTGAGAGGTGGGGAAATTGAGGCAGGGTAGAGAAGAAAGCTGACAACCTGTGTGTTCATGAAGGGATACTACTGGGGGCACCTGGAACTCCATCAGGCGGGGATGCTCCGAGCACGGTGATGTCCCAGGTGGAGATGGGAGCTGGGGAGTCACCTGCTTGCTTCCTTCTCTCACTGGTTGAGGTCTTTCTTTAGAGGAGTTAAGTTCTCCAGCTGCCACGTGGTGTCTGGTGCAGCTGGGGTGGAGGACCCCCTTAGGCTGAGAAGCAGGGAGCCTCGCAGAGGGGCTGGACCTGTCCTCCGCTGCTGAAGGTGATCTGGAGGTGGGGGGCAAGAGCCCACTACCCGGCCACCCATGGCCAGGACTTTGGTTGTTCTTTTAAAGTGTAAAGGGAGCCACGGAAGCTTTTAAACAGAAGAGTGAAATGACCTGAGTTAATGGTAAAATTCGAGAGAGGCGCAAACTCCCGGAGAAGGTGAGGGAGGATGGAGTCCAGGCACACTGACCCCTGAGAGGAGCAGAGACATTCTTCATTGAGGCAGGAATGAAGGTCTGAGTGTGGGGACCCGGCGGCAGGTTTGGCGAGAAGAGGAGGGAGTTTCTGTTGATGGTTTCCTTTTTGTCCTCCGTGAAGAGTGAGGTGCCCTCCTGGGCTGAAATGGGGGCGGGAGGAGGTTGGAGGGGAGAAAATGTAGAGGACCATTTTCTGCAGGGCTCACCTCCCCGTCTCTTCTCCTGTTTGAATTTTGTCAGCGGCGTGAATCTAAATTGTAACTAATCAGTTCATTTAATGTGATTTGCTCTGGCAGTATTTAGCTGCCCCACTGCTGGCAGTCAGAAATGAAATAATTGGGTTCAAGCAGGCTGGGGTTTTGCCAGGAGAGCACAGCCCGGGCGGAGGGAAGGGTGTTGGGGGCCACCCTGCAAGGAAGACCTGTGATTTGCAGGCCCGTGGAATCAGGGTGGTGGCTGGCGCCCCAAGGCTCATGTCTGTGTGCTCAGGGCATTGGAAGGATGTGCATCTCAGGGTGAGTCAGGCTTTGGGGATGGTCCTTCCCTTTCTTGGACTTATGCTCCACAACTGAAAATTTGTTTATTTCCACACCATCCCCTTTCCACTGTACTCCCTTTCATCCACTAGAAGAGGAGTGAAAAACACATACGTGAACTAGCCCGGTGTACATTGTTGAATTGCAAAAGCCTATTTTTGACATCAAAATGTTTTCTGAACGTCCAGATGAGAGAGTTATTTAATAGCTGTTGATGAAGAAGATATCTAATAAGAGGCTATACTTTGGGGACATTTATTTATCTAATTGTATATTTCATAGGTATTATGTTAATACGTTCTTCCTTTTATAAGGTTTAAGCAGTACAGAGCAAACCACGGTAAGTTAAAATTTCCAGACGCGAGTCAAGGTTAATCGCGTGTTAATGACAAATCTAGTGTGGATAGTAAAGGGAATGAGCTGGGTCCAGATACCCTGGGGAGAGAGTTACCTTTCTGAGCCAGACACAGACCTCTTCCTCCTCTCGTGCCGACTAGCTGGGCATCACTTGCTGTTTGGCTTCACGTGGTCCTAAGAAATCCTATTCCTGTCAGTGGTGGGTTAGATCTGTGGCAAGGATAATTTGGAACCATCATCAGACATGATTCATTCATCACAAATATCAAGTCATATAGCTGAGAAGTAAAGGACGACAAATCGATCTGGGGCTATTAACTGGGTGTTCCCAAGCAACAGGGTTTCATCTCTGACAAGGAGCCCCTTCACCCAGGGGTGTCAGCTCTCAGAGACCCATGGCCCTGCCTTCCCTCAAACCTCACAGAAAAGGTCTCCAGCTCACCCTCAAAGATGCTGAACACACAGTTCGCTTCAATCTGAGTTTTGGGCAAAACATTTCTTCCACACATGAAAGTCATCGTTTCTTGGGTCATTACTCATCCCCCTTCCCTACAGATAACCACCGTCAATACCTTGACGTGTGTTCTGATATCCTGTTGCTTTTTATGTAGGGGAGTGTGTGTGTGTGTGTGTGTGTGTGTGTGTGTGTGTGTGTGTAAACAAGTGGTATCATACTGTACAAATTATTTTCAACTTGATTTTACTTGATGATATGTCTTGAACATCTTTCTGCATCAGTACACGAAAGTCTACTGCATGATTTTAACATTTGCAGAGAATTCTGTTGTTTGAGAATTTATTTAGCCATTCTCCTATTGATGTACATTTACAAATTCCCCAACCCCCTGAAGTTTTGTTATTACCAACCAGGCTACAGCAACTATTGTTGTATGTATATTTTTTGCACATAGGCCACTATTTCTTCAGGCTGGGTTTCTAGAAGTGAAATTGCTGGGGTAAAGGGAATGAATATGTAAACATCGGTTGATGATGCTGGATGGCTTCCAAATGACCTCAGGGTTCACAGTGCTTCCAGCAAGTATCTGAAAGCACCTGTTTCTCTATATTCTTGCTAACATTTGTTACTATCAATCTTTTTAATTTTTGGCAGTATAATGAGTGCAAAATCATGTCTCATTATTGCTTTAAATTCCATTTCCCTGGTTCCTAGTGGAAGCTGTGTATTTTCTCATATGGTTATTGACATTTGTATTTTTCTTCAGTGAATTGCCTACTCCATATACTTTGTCCAATTTTTACTGTGTTATGTGTCTTTTTAAAAAATTACTTTGTATAAGATCTTGATGTATTCCAGCTATAAATTCTTTGTGTGTCAAATGTGTTACATATAATGTCTCCTCATTTGCTATTTGTAATTTAACTTTGTACATAAGGTATCATTTTTCAAGAAAGTGTTCTAAATTTTATGAGATTAAATATGCTAATTTTGGGCTTCCCTGGTGGCGCAGTGGTTGAGAGTCCGCCTGCCGATGCAGGGGACACGGGTTCGTGCCCCGGTCCGGGAAGATCCCACATGCCGCGGAGCGGCTAGGCCCGTGAGCCATGGCCGCTGAGCCTGCGCATCCGGAGTCTGTGCTCCGCAACGGGAGAGGCCACAACAGTGAGAGGCCCGCGTACCGCAAAAAATAAAAAAAATAAAAATAAATAAATAAATATGCTAATCTTTTATTGTGCGGCTTCAGGGTTATGTGTCTTGTTTTGGGATAGTCTTTCCAACACCTAGATTATAAGAATTACTTCACAGTTTTATTCCAACCCTTTTATAGTTTCCTTTATTTTTTTATGTTCAGCTTTTTAATCTGACTGGAATTTATGTTTATGGTGTAAATTATGTATCTAACTTATTTTTTTTTCAAACAGATATACAGTTTTCTTTATTTCTTCAATAGTTCTTTCTGTCCTAGGGATTCAAAATGCTGTCCTTATTGCAAATAATATTTTGAAACGGGCTTCCCTGGTGGTGCAGTGGTTGAGAGTCCGCCTGCCGATGCAGGGGACACGGGTTCGTGCCCCGGTCCGGGAAGATCCCACATGCCGCAGAGCAGCTGGGCCCGTGAGCCATGGCCGCTGAGCCTGCGCGTCCGGAGCCTGTGCTCCGCAACGGGAGAGGCCACAACAGTGAGAGGCCTGCATATTGCAAAAAAAAAAAAAAAAAAAAAATGAAACTAATTATAAATGTACGTATTAAATTATTTACAGTAGAATACTTTGAATAGCTCCTACTTCTTATATTATTATTTACATTATAGATGAAATTGCCATATAGACACAAGATATATGTATATATATACACACACAAGAGTGTTTATAGATTCTTTTCCATTTCTGTGGTCAGTTTCAGTCAGTTCATGATGCTAGAACAGAAGACAGCAGACTGGGTGCATTAGGAACAGAAATTTATTTCTCATAGATCTGGAGGCTGGGAAGTTTGAGATCAGGATGTCAGTATGGTAGGGTTCTGATGAGCATCCTCTTCCTGGTTCACAGATTGGCTGTCTTTTTGCTGTGTCCTCACATGGGGGAGAGCAGAGAGAGCGAGGAAGCAAGCTCTTTTGTGTCTGTCTCTTCTTAAAATGGCACTAATCCCATCATGAGGGCCCCACCCACATGACCTAATTACCTCCCAAAGGGCCCATCTCCAATGACATCACACTGAGAATTAGGGTTTCAACACATGAATTTTGGTGAGAGAGGAGAGGGAGGAACACAAATATTTAGTCTATAGCACTATTCCTGTGCTTGCACCACATCATTTAAATAAATATAACTTTAATAGTTTTTCTCATCTCTGTTCAGACAAATTTCCCATCATTTTTATTTTTCAGAATTGTCTTAGATATATTCATACATAAATTAATCCAACTCCATTCTTCCATTGATTGGAAATAATATACTCTCCTATTCATTAGTGATCTTTAGATTACAACATGCTTCTTTGCTTATCATAGTCTAATGTTGATCAGAACTTTTATTTCCCTCCTGCACAATGTAAGGACCTCAGAACAGCTTTATTCCATTTATTCTTCATTCATGTGCTATTGTTGTGTATTTTAATTCTATACATATTTCAAATCTCACAAGGCAATATTATTAGTGTTTTATATAATTGATATTCATTTTTAAAAATTAATTAATTGATTTATTTTTGGCTGTGTTTGGTCTTCGTTGCTGCACACAGGCTTTTTCTAGTTGTGGCGAGTGGGGGCTACTCTTTGCTGTGGTGCACAGGCTTCTTATTGCTGTGTATTCTCTTGTTGCAGGGCACAGGCTCCAGGTGTGCAGGCTTCAGTGGTTGTGGCATGTGGGCTCAGTAGCTGTGGCTTACGGGCTCTAGAGTGCTGACTCAGTAGTTGTGGTGCACGGGTTTGTTGCTCCGTGGCATGTGGGATCCCCCTGGACTAGGGCTTGAACCCATTTCCCCTGCATTGGCAGGTGGACTCCTAACCAGTGTGCCACCAGGGAAGCCCTTGATATTCATTTTGATTTATCTACATATTCACCTTTTTTTCCTCTTCATTCTTTACTTCTGGTGTTGCATCTGGAATCATTTTTCTTTTAGTATTTTCTTTAGTGCAAATTGGTTAGTGGTGAAGTCTCTTCATTTTTGCTTTTCTAAAATTGTCTCTATTTCTTTGTTCTTGAAAGGTGTTTTCACTGGGTTTAAAATTCTAGATTGGCAGTTCTTTTCTCTCAGTACACTGAAAATACCATCCTTCTGTCTTTTGTTATTGCTGTTGAGAAGTCAGCTGTAGGTCTTAACTGTTCCTTCTTAGATGTAATCTGATTTCACTCCCACCCCTAGCTGTGTTTAAGATTTTCTCTGTCTTTGGTTTTCTGTAGTTTCACTATGATGTGTATGAATGTATATTTATTTTCATTTATTTTGCTAAAATGTCATTGGGTCTTAAATCATGGATTGGTTTCTTTCATTAATTTTTGAGATTTTAAAGCCATTTTATTTGTTCAAATATTGCTTCTGACCTATTCTCTACTCTCCTTCTGGGACTCCAGTTAAACCTATGTTAGTCATTAGCACGGAACCTATGTCTCTTACCCTCTGTTCTGTAATTTCCATCTTTCTGTCTTTCTGGGCTTCATTCTAAATATTTTCTTTGGACATATATTTCAGTTCATTAATTCTCACTTCAGCTGTGTCTTGAGTTCTGAATTTTAAACATTATCTTTTTCAGTCTAGATTTTCTGGTTGGCTCTTTTTCAAATCTGCTCTGACACGTTATATGTTGTCAGATCCTTTTCGTTTGGTTCTGCCAGGTGCTAGCAATCTTGGATCATCTTAAATCCAATTTCAGGGCTTAAAATATTCTGGAACACCTAGTGATTTGAAACTGAGAGGCAGTCTGTGTGATGGTTGATTTCCTTCAGGTTCACCTAAGAATGTAACTCTTTGGCATCTCAAACTTCAGTGTGAGTGGTTCATTAGGGTCCCTGACCAAGCTTTCATAAGTGTTCCTTAGCTTATAAATCACCTCTTCTAGATTTGAAATTGAGGTGGCCTCCATTTCCAGGTTCATCTCTTTGTATTTCTCTCTTCTTTCAGATCTTGGTGTGATAATTCCTCACTATTTTCTTTACTCTTTGATGCATCTAGAAACCTGCTTTTAAATACTATGTCCAGATTTTTTTTTTTGTTTATCTTTGAGGTGTGTGCGTGTGGGGATGTTGGTTTGAATCAGCAAGGTTTGCTATTATCAGAAGTGGAAATCCTACATTTTCTCTTTCATTTACATTTCGGAAGCAGTTTGTCAAGTTCTAACACATTCCTGTTGGGATTTTGAATGAGACTACTTATAGAGTCACTGGAGGAGAATAGACATGTTTACAATATTGAGTCTTGCCATTCAGGAATATAATATGTATGTTAAAAGTTCTCTTATGGGGCTTCCCTGGTGGCGCAGTGGTTGAGAGTCCGCCTGCCGATGCAGGGGACACGGGTTCGTGCCCCGGTCCGGGAAGATCCCACATGCTGCAGAGCAGCTGGGCCCGTGAGCCATGGCCACTGAGCCTGCGTGTCTGGAGCCTGTGCTCCGCAATGGGAGAGGCCACAACAGTGGGAGGCCCGCGTACCGCAAAAAAAAAAAAAAAAAAAAAAAAGTTCTCTTATGCCTTAGAAAAGCTTTATACTTTTCTTAATAGATAAGTTGTCCATTCATTCATGAATTAATTTCTAAATATTTTATGGATTTCACTATTAATGAGAATGGAATGCTCTATTCCATGGCTTGGCAATCTTTGTCGGTAAAGGGCTAGACGGTAAATATTTTAGGCTTTGTATCTCTGTTGTAAATAATCAACTCTGCCTCTGTGATGTCAAAGCAGCCACAGGCAATGTGTAAACCAATTGGCATAGCTATGTTATAATAAAGCTTTATTTACAAAAACAGGTAGTGGGTGGGTTTGGTTCACATGCCAACTCCTGCTCTAGTCTATCACATTTTTTAAATTGTTTATTTCTGTGTATTTTAAAGCTACTGATTTTAAAATGTTGATCTTATAGTTAACAAACTTAACGAACTCTCACATTAGTTCTAGTGCCTTCTCATTTGATTTTCCAGAGAGATGATTATATGATCTGCAAACACTGACAAATCCTCCTCTTCCTTCCCAATGATTACACTTCCCATGTAATTTTCTTGTCTTGTTACACTCCCTAGAACTTCCAGTACAAGGCTGTATAATTATGGTGATAGCAGTCATCTTTGTATTTTTAATCTCTTTTTTGGAGGAAACATTTCAGATGTTCTCATCATTAATTGTGGTGTTTATTGTAGGTTACTAACAGATGGGCTTTGTAAGATTAAGAAAGTTTTCTTCTATTCTGAGAATACGAGGGCTTTAAGAATGTTGAATGAATTAAATGGGTAAAGATGGCCAAAGGTACAAACTTCCAGTTGTAAGTAAGTCCTGGGGACATAATGTACAGCATGGTGGCTATAGTTAACAATATTATATTGTATATTTGAAATTGCTAAGAGAGTAGATCTTAAAATTTCTCACCACAATAAAAAAATTTTTGTAACTGTGTGTGGTGATGAATAACTAGATTTATTTGTAATATATACATATAACCAATCATTATGTTGTATGCCTGAAACATGTCATATATGTCAATTATATCTCAAAAAAAAGAAAGTGGAATTTGATCAAATGTTTTTCCACCCTCAATTGAAATAATTTTTTGTTTCTAGTCATTTACTTTATTAATGCGGTGATTTACAATTATAGATTTCATAATATTGAATTGTTCTTCTTGGTGATAATATATTATTCTTTTAATACAGTGATGCATTTGATATGCTAATGAATTCTTTAAAAATTTCCTGTTTAAGAACTTAAGTGAGATTGGCTTGCAGAATATTTTTTTGTGTTACCCTTACTTGGTTTTGGTATCATGGTTATGCTAAATGTTATGGACTAAAAAAGGGTGATTTCTGTATACTTTGGAATATTTTGTATAGTTAGGTATTTTCTGTTCATTCACGGTTTTAGTATAACTGGCCCCCACGTCCTGATGGAGTGGTACCTATTTGCAAGGTAATTGTTGACTATTATTTCAATTTCTTCCACAATTAGTTCATTCAGAATTTCTATCTCTACTTGAGTACGTTTAGGTAATTTTCCTAGGAAAGTATCTATATTTTAAAATTTGTTGAATAAAGTGATTAGTGTTCTCTTATAGTTTTAAACATCTTTTCCATATCTGTAATTAGGTGTAACTTCTCATTTTGAATGTTGTTTATTATGCCTCTTCTTTCATTTCTTCATCGCCACTGGAAATTTGTATATTTTACTGGTATTTTTAAAGACAGCTTTGATTGTACTGATTAGGTCTACTTTTTTTTTTCCTGCTTTGGTTGTGCTTACATATTTTATGGTATTTATTTACTATATCCAGGGAGAAAATATTTTAGTTTATTATTTTGAGTTTCTTATTTTGATGCTCAAAATTTTAATTTTCAAGCTATTCAATCAATTTTAAAGAGATACCTTTATTCCTCTTTGAAAGCACGTTCTGAGTTTGTTGAGTTTGATTTCTTTCTTTCATAGAGTTGGTTTTCCATAAATACTTAATGAACTTTTGACGTATCCCTTTACCCCAAAACACAAGCCTATTGTGCCTGCCTGTGCTGCTTTGAAGGAGGGGTGGCAAGTACTCGTTGAGGAGGGATTGACTGGTGGTGTGTTTTCTGGGTATATAGGTTCCCATCCTTCCTGATGGTCAGTATTGTCAGGGGCCTCACTGAATATGCGGGACAGGGCTTCCTTTCTTGGGAGAGGAAAGGGGCTGACCAGTCTGGCTGTCCTGAGTGCTGCTGCCCAAATAACCTTTCTCTGAATAACCAGGGTCCACTGTCTCTTCTTCCATCTTATACCTCTGAGTTTAGAGTTCCACGGGACAGTTTCTCCCTTCAAAATTGTCTTTCTTTTTGGCAGTTTTCCTCTGATTTACTTTTTTTCAGATCAAATCCTGTTTATTTATATTCTTCTAAATTTCTTCACCATTTCTGAAATACTAGCATCACTTGTTTTGTTTTCCTGGGCTATTATAGATTTTTTTTTTTTTTTTTTTTTTTGCTGTACGCGGACCTCTCACTGTTGTGGCCTCTCCCGTTGCGGAGCACAGGCTCCGGAGCGCAGGCTCAGCAGCCGTGGCTCACGGGCGCAGCCGCTCCACGGCATGTGGGATCTTCCCGGACCGAGGCACGAACCCATATCCCCTGCATCCACAGGCGTACTCTCAACCACTGCGCCACCAGGGAAGCCCTAGTATAGATTTTTAAAATCGTTTTATTTCATTTTGTAGAATTGTATATTGCCACCTTCACTACTCCAAATGCAATTGTACTTTTAAATAAATTCATGTTTTATTAACCTCAAGCACCCATATATATTTCAAAAATAGTTGTATTTCTATATAAGATGTAAGAGTTATAAGAGATATATATTATTTATCACATAGGTAAGAGTTTTTCTGTGTACAGAGAATATTTAGTACCTCTGTGAATTCAAGACTTCCCAATGTCTGTGATCCAAAGGTTGAGAATAATGCACTTGACAGCCTGGACAAATAGTGTGGCCACTGATTAGAATATTAAGATAGGTAAATATGGAAATGAATATAATCATTTGTCACTGTAATTTTCTCTTCTGAGATTTACCAATTTAAAAATTAACTTTTGGATACTCGTGGATTATATAAATTTCTGTATGGATGGTGGTAAAAGTGATGATGTATATTGATTAAGATAAGAAAAGAATATGTTTGCTGAATTGGGGTTTGGTTGTTTTAAGCCTGTTTGTATAATGAGTGTTAAATACGACACTTCTGTCGGGAGTCTCCAAGATCATCTCCAGGTCCGATTTGCTAGAAGGACCCACAGGATTCAGCATATAGTTGTACTCACAGCTGTGGTTTAGTCCAGCAGAAGTATCCAAAGAGAAGTCAACAGAGGAAAAGGCACATGGGGCAGAGTCTGGAGGAAAACGGGTGCAAGCTTCCAAAAGTCATCTCCCATTGCAATCACACGGGATTCACTTAATTCCTCCAGCAACAAGTTGTGACAACACGTGTGAAGCTTGTTAGAGATCGGGGTTTTTATTGGGAGAACCTCTGCCTAGCACATACCAAAGTTCCAGCCTCCTAGAAGGAAAGTAGGTGTCCATCATAAATCATATAATTTGTGCAAACGATTTAGGCACAAGGAGTCACTCTTCTCTTTTAGGGAAAAGCTTTATTTCAGTATAAGGAAATGTTTACCATTCAAGTTTCCGGATGCCAGCCAAGGGCTGACCTTGCAAGCAGGCCTTTCTAAGGATAGGGGTCTCAGCCCTACCATGCAATCTCCTTTCTACACAACTCCTAACCTCTGCTTTTGAATAGACGTGATGGAACAAATAATATGTTACTGACTAAATCTGCAAGAAGTTTTTTTTTTCACCTTTCTTTTTCCTACTCACAAGCCTAAAGACATGTCAGTTAATAGCATATGAGAGTCCTGGGATGTACTTTTACAAACATTTCTTAAGTATCTACTATGTGCCAGGCACTCTGCTAAATGCTGGGGCTGCAGAGACCATGGGACTCACAAACTTAAGAACATAGTCCTTCGCTGAGACACGCATGGCCAACCCTGCTGGCCTGCCCCAGGACTGCCATGAACCTGAGAGTTTTTATTCTGGGAAGGACTGGATTTTCAGTTGAGGCTTTTATTGAGCCTGACGATCTAGGCTCAGAATGACATGATCTCAGGAAGGACACATAGAAACTGTCCAGTCTGAACTATTCGGGTGAGATTCACCTGCCAGGAGTGGCAGGCTCATTTCCCCCGACAATATTTCATGTTTTATTCGGTTTTATTTCACTGTTTGGGAAAGATTATCCCCTGATTTGTTTATTTTTATCTGCTGAGGTGTTGGTGGCAATACTAAATGACATGAAAGGAATGTACACAGGGGCTTTGAGGAAACCAAGGGCCTGAAAGAGCCCTTTTGTCTTGGTTTGTCTCCAAGGGCATCATTGGAGCCCATGTAGCGCTGCTCTGAGCTTAGAAACCTTATCTGGGCCAGTGACTGGTGTCTTGGACCTCATGACCATCAAGGAACAACTCTCTCTGAGCTCCTCTGGGCCCTGGGTTTCTTATTAAGGGGATTTTGGAGTTTGGAGGGTGATGGAGCATCTTAGGACCCGGGGTGGAGAGGAGGTCAGGACCAGGCGTGCCCAGTGCCGCCACGGAAGCTTGGAAACGGGTTTTCAGTGGGAGATGGAGGAATAGCCCAGTGACTGACTCCAGGAAAAGAGGTCAAGTTTCAACCAAAGATGAGAAGGAAGTGCAGTGGGACCAGGGCCAGGAGACCTGAACAAAGAGGAAGCACGGTGCTTGGGTTGCGTTTCTGCAACACACTTGGCAGGAAGGATAACAAGGAACTTACAGGACTCAAGTCAGTGTTTCTGTGCTTCTGGAGCTTCTCTGTTGATCTGTATTAGGAACGTGGTGGGCGATGCTCTTTGGTAATCCTAGGTGAGGTGGGAGGAGACTCTGCACCCCTCTATGTCTTTTCCTGGGACAGGCTGGTAGATTTCATTCCAAGTGTGCAATTGTGTGGTGTCTGTTTAATGCTGCTGGTGGGAAGAGTCCAAGCCTGGCCGTGATGGGGGACAACGGCAGGGCCTGTGGCTCAAGGCCCAGAAGGCAGACGACCCCTTTGGAGGGCCCTCCCTGTGGGTTTTGTATGTTATAGGTTTCATGTGTGCATTTTGGTTTATTTCTGAATTGCTGCAGCCCCTTCAGTGGCCATGGGACACGACTGCTGTAGGGAAGTTGTAATGAACTTTCCATCTGAGGAAGTCTTGGTTGTAAGAGGCAGACTGTAATTTCGGAGTCAAAGGTGAGGAGATGGGTCAAGATGTGGTGACAGGTTCAGAGAAGTATCCCAAGGCTCTTCAATGTCAGCGAGTCCACTGAGATCAGTTGGTTCTATTTATGTTAAATACAACGTTGAGGTACAGAAAAGAGGATATTGGGGAATTAGTGGTTGGAGGGGGGGTGATGGTTTGCAGACCAGCCAGAGAGAGAGAGAGAAATAGAGGCAACGGGGCAAAGCACACCTGGGTTCTGCCCCGCCCAGGGTGCTCCGTGCAAGCTGACTGATTACCCCCCGGAGCCTCTTCTTTAGCTGCACGTGGGGGGATAATCATCGTCCCTACTTCCCACAGTCATTATGAGCATGCACAGGAAGTCGCTGGATTAGTGCCCAGTGTACAGTGATTACATTTCATTGCGGACTTGTACTATGCCTGTTACTACTACTATTATTCCTGCAGGCTCTTACCCAGGACGAGGCTGGTGCAGTAGAGTCAGGGCATGGGGCCATCCCTGGGAAAATGAGGGTCTTAGAACTCTGTCTGCGGGGGAGAGGGCTTGGATCCTTTGTTGGGGCAGCTGGGGAGAGACCTGCCCAAGGAGAGAGGAATAAGTCTATGCATTTGATCTCCAGAGTCTAGATCAGTCTGGGACTCCTGGGCCACAGAGGTCCTTCCTTTTCCTGTCAATCTGGGGGCGTGGCTTTCTCTCAGTCAATCACCCACTGGCTTATAAGCATTGAGATAAAGCAAATGTAAAGTGGGAACAATACTGCCCAACTGTGGCTGTGATTACACTTTTCTAATGTGTCTCTGAATTGGTCACTTAAGTCAGCAGATGCCTGACGTAAATGGGCCTCCACCCTCCTCCACAAAATATCCCAACTTGTAACACAGAAGTCGGTGGTTGTTTTTGCTTTAACTTTGACTTTGAGGGGTGCATCTCCCACAATAAATGAAATATTGTGTGACTCGTGTGCAGGGTGCTCACTCAGAGTCAGGTGAACAGTGGTGCCCTTGCCTCTTGGAACCTGTTCTGAAAAGAGCTGCTAGAGGGATTCTGTTAAAACAAGAATCAGATCAGATCTCTTCTCTGGTCAAAATCAACCTCCCCTCCCCCGTCAAATGCTCCACTCCAACACCTCTTATTCCCCCTCCTAATTTATATTTCCACTAGCACTTATCACTGTCTAACATCACAGTCATCCTTCGGTATCCACGGGAATTGGTTCCAGGACCCATTGCAGATACCCAAATCCGCAGACGCTCAAGTCCCATAGTCGGCCCGCCATGTCCACGGGGTCCGCATCCACGGATTCAACCAGCCATGGATTGTGTACTAAGTCTGTGATGCTACAGTCAGGTCACAAGCCAGTCACTATAAGAACCAAATATGTTTGGTCAACAGATGACTCTTGTTACGAACTCCAGGTCCTAAGGAACTTACCACTTGGGAACTAAGAAATTCTTTAAAATGGAAGAATTGAGACCAAACGCACAACTGTGCAAAATAACCAGGGATGCTGTCTAGAAGCTTCTGCTAGTAAAATGAAAAATCTTTCAGTGATGCCAGGTGGTGCTATTAGGAAGCTCACATATGCATCAGATTCCTTACATCAACAGCTTGAGCAATTTAGATTTTCTTTAGTGTACTTTCAACCTCTGGGCCCAATGATTTCTTCGGTAATTTTGCAAGAGTTTGTTATACCATCTCCTCCCCCAGTAAAGTCAACCCCTTCAGACCTCAGTTTCCCCAGGGAGTAAATGGGAAGGGGAATACGATGACCCCTCGGCTTCCTCAACCCAGATTTTCTGTGATTCTGTGACAGGAGTCCCAGCTTAGGTGAAGCAGAACTGAATAAAAGCTTTCCGTGGCCGAAGATGGTGAGGCCCCTCATGCAGCTGGAACTATGCCCCTCTTTTGTCCATTTCATGCTTATGCTCCTTAGCTTTTCAAATCATCCTTGAGCCAGTCCTGCAGGGGTCTTCTGCAGGGTCTCCTTTTTCCTAATCACCTTTCCCTGGGCATCTTCTGTTCATAGGGGTTCTCTGCTTGGATGTTTGACTGAACCGATGTTGATTAGCCCAGATGTTGCAACCTGGAGGGTTGAGAGAAGAGGTCCAGAGGGAAAGGCCTCCTGGTACTGCTGCTGGCCTCTGTTGTGGGTGAGACTACGTCCAACTTGTCAGGATCTTGTAGGACCAAAAATTACTTTGCATATCCTAAGAGCGAGAATGATCTGAAAATTACTGGAACGCCGGAAACAAAGTCAGTGTTCTATAATCGGAAGGATCTTTAGAGTAAGTTAGTCCAACTTCCCCATCCCGGCTAGGAATTTCTTCTCCATCCTCCCCAAGAGGTGGTCAGTGAACTTCTGCTTGCACAGCCCAAGTGATGGGAAGCTCATTACCACCTGAAACAGCTCATTCAATTTCTGGACATCTCCAACGGTATCCATTTGTTCCATCCACAAAGCTGAGATTGGTTTCCCTTAGGGGGCACCCATTTGAAGATGAATCTTGGGTCACCAGTTGGACTCCACAGAGAATGTGTAACCCATTCATCAGCATCTTCTTGCCTCCAGGCTCAACTGCTCTTTTCAGCACATGGATTTCCATTCTGTCCTCCTCTCGGAGGGCCCTTGAAGAACTCTATTCTTCAGTCCTGGACTGATTCACACAAAATAAGCAGTGGGGGATCTGAAAGGTCTTTAGAGAGCTGTCCACGCACAAGTACTTGCCAAGGAGGGAGAGGGTGTGTTTCAGCCACTGGGTTCTGGGCAGGGGCATCTGGATCAAATAACCTGTTGAGAACAACTGGCCTGGCTCTGAACCTCTGGGCCAGAACCAATGCCCATTTGCCGTCATACCTTTCCAGGGCACTTCTTAGAGAATATTGGAGCAAATATAACCCTCAGAGAGAATCTGCTTCACCCTTTTATTCCATTTGACGCATGGGGAAGACTGAGTCCCAGAGAGGGGGACAGCTTTGGCAAACGTCATCCAGCAGAAGAAAAAACTGAAGCCCAGATCTTGTGCTTCCCGATTTCAGTGAGATTGCATTTCATTTAAAAGAGAAACACTGGGGCTTCCCTGGTGACACAGTGGTTGGGAGTCCGCCTGCCTATGCAGGGGACGCGGGTTCATGCCCCGGTCCAGGAGGATCCCACGTGCCGCGGAGCGGCTGGGCCCATGAGCCATGGCCGCTGGGCCTGCGCGTCCGGAGCCTGTGCTCCGCAACGGGAGAGGCCACAACAGTGAGAGGCCCGCGTACCGCAAAAAAAAAAAAAAAAGAGAAACACTGAAGATCTCAATGTGTCTTTGGTTCCGGGAGTCCTCAGAGAGCTTTGTCCTCCGGAAATTACCTCTTCTTCCCATTGTCTATGGTTTCCCCATGCTGATCCTGTGTCTGTGTCCTGAGCTCAGGGGGCACTGCCCCAGCCTGGAGCTTCCTCCCCCATCCCTGAAAGTCTGCAACCCAGCACCTTCCTAATTCATGACCCCCCAGGGCTTATCATCGCAAAGGTACGATGAAAAGAAAATCTGTTAATATTCAAGCAACTCTGCTAAACAAGCAACTCTTTCAGGGTGACTATTTATTGCTATTTATGATGACAGATTATCTTTCTGATTTCCCCCAGCACATGTCTCCAGAGGAAATTAGATACAGTACTTTCCTTAAGCAGGACCAGGAGAGGATGTTTCTATAAATACTTAACAACTTGTCAGGGGAGATTACAAATATTGGCATGTCCTTCACAATGTCATGTTGGTTACTGAAGCTGTTGTAAGAAATCAGGAGAGTTTATTTTCTTCCTGTTTGAAGGTAGTGCTACATTTTCTGAGGCCAGAGGAGGTGCTTCTAGAGGAAGAAGCTCTAGGATCAGACTCAAGGCCAGGGGCCCGGCACCCCCCAGTCTTCTCACGGGACTTACCAAGAGCACGGGCTTTGGGGTCAGATGTCTGAGTCCACTGGCTCCACTATATCCCAGCTCAGGGACCTTGGGCAAACCCCTGAGCTTCTCAGAGCCTCAGTTTCTCCTCTGAATGATGACTGTATCATGACTCATCTCAAGGTGTTGCAAAGATTAAATGAGGCAACGTGTGAAAATTCCCTGTCCTGTGGTGGGTGATCCACAATACGGATCTCGTTCTCTCCTCTTTCCAGTCCATCGAGAAGACCTCCCTCATCAGCAGACATGGGTGGCCCTAAGTCCTATTGTCTTCTGACTTCCTGTGTTGCTTAGGAGAAATCTGACAATGATGAGAATAATAAATACAGTTAACGAATGCTAACACTTCTCAATCTCTTACCATGTGTCAAGAATTATTCTAAGGGCTTCACGTGGATTCAGTCATTTAGTCCTCCTAGCAACCTTATGAGGGAGGTACTAGTAGCATCCCTCTTTTACAGAGGAGGAAACTGAGGCAGAATGATGTGCTCAGGGCCACCCAGGTAGAGGGAATGGAGCTGAGATTGGCCTCAGGCACTCAACTACCCAGCTTTGAGATCTCTGAAGGATGGCCCTCACTCCTTTTTAGCAATCTCTCTCCTCAGTACCCTTAAGAATTTTCTCTTTATCCTATGTGTTCTGAGTTTTACCATCATGAGTGTAGGTATGGAGTTTTAATTTATCCTTCGTAACACTTGGTAGCATTTTTAGATCCAGGGACTCATGGCTTATTTAAGTTCGGTGAAATTCTCAGCTGTTAGCTCTTCAAGCACCGGCTTCTCTGGTAGCTCCCATCAGACCTATTTTGGAGTTTTGGAGTCGCGCTTCCTGTCTTTCAACTTCTTCTTTCATATTTTTAAATCTCTTATCTCTGTTTGGCTCTGTTCTGTTTGATCTCTGTGTTCTCAATTTCCGCTCTTCCACTCTGTCCACCATTCTGGTCAATTTCTCCATTGAGTTAAAATTTCATGAACTCTCTTTCATTTCTAAGATCTCTAATTGGTTCCTTTTCATAGTCACTTCCTTTTTATTTCATCATCTTATTTCTCGTGTCACGGTTGTGGCTCCTTTCTTGACCCCTGTAAGTCTATTATGGTGCTTGTTATGTACGTAGTCCTTCCCGGAGGGTTCTGTTTGATCCCTTTTCCTTCAGAGGTAAGTGATCTCCTTTGTGGAGTTCGTGGTGGTGATTTTCCTCGGCTACTTTGTGCCTCCTGTTTTTGAATTCACCTGCTGGATTTCTCAACAGCCTCCACCCGGTCCCTAGGTCCTGTCCTCTCGGTAACCGGTGCAGGAAGTCTCAGTGTAATCGTGGGTGGACGGGAAGTGAGCTTCTGATTCTTGGCCTCTTCGGGGAGGCATCCATCTGGGCTGCAGCCTGGGGAAGGCTGTGTAGTTTTAGTCCCATTTATTGCTGCTAGGCACGCTCGAATGTTTCTTTTAGGAGTCTTGCTTTAAGATCTACGGAGATCTCTCTTTCTTATTTTTGAGCACGCTTGTGTGTTTTTCCTTGGCACTAGGAGTTTGGAGCAGAAAGGAGGGGTTTTAGCACTGTCTTAGTCCAACATCTTGAACCAGAAACCCTCCCTCATTATTATTCTTTGTTAAAATGAAATAATCGACATATACAAAAAAACGTATATAATATTGACTATGAAGCATAATAATAAATGTAATAAGACATACACCAGTGAAAAGGCTCCCTGCTTAAGTATTAGAACCTGACCAGTGCTGTTGAAGCCACTGTATGTTCCTTCTCAACCCATCTCTTTGTCTCCTCCACCCGCAGGTAACCACTCTTGGGTATTTTCTGTTTATCTTTCTCTTGTTTCCCCCTCCATTATTTCTCACCATTTTTTTTCCTGAAGGGAAGTACCATAACATTGGCTTCTTAGAATTGTGCTATGAAGTTACAAAAATAATTAAAACACATTTGCACATAAATGACCAACAAGTCAGTGGAACAGGACAGAGAATTTAGGAACAGACTCAAGTTTGTAAGGGAATGTATTAGGCAATAAAGGAGGTATTCTAAATCAAGAGCAAAAAGGGTGATCTATTCAGTAAATTGGTGTTGGGCAATTTGTTACCTATTTGGAACAAAACACATTTTAGATTCTTATCTCACACCTTACATAAAAGTGAACCCTTAATTGATGAAAACAAATCTAAATTACAAAAAAAGACCCAAATCATAATAGAACTAAAAGAAAATTTAGGAGAATGATTTTATAATCTTGGGGTAGAAACGCCTTTCTAAGCAATACACAAAACCTCAAAGCTGTGAAGAAAGAGATTTATACAGTTAACTACATAAACATTTAAACCTTTGACATAGCAAACGATGCAAATAGAATCTAAAGACAAACACCAGAATGAGCGAGAATATTGGCGACACATGTAATAGATGCAAACACACATGTATGTGTGTTCATATATGTTTTAAATGCATCTAATGGATTAAAAATTTCCTACGCCATAAAAAACAGAAGTCACCTGTAATTCTGCCCCTTAGGACCACTATTTACATTTTAGTATATACTGTTTCAGACTATTTTTTCCCTCGTGCATTTTTTTCTTAAGCACATTGCTTCCATATCTGGGATTATGCTGTATAGGTTTTTTTTCCTATGACCTTGAACTTGGTGCAGTGTAAATGTTTTTTCACATAAGTAAATACACGCAAACGATAAGTTCTTCTGCAAAAATCATAACGTCTATTTATTGTATCAAGTTACTAAAACTTGTTTAATAAATTAATTAATTTTCTAAAGTTAATATGCCTAATATAGGAGGGAATCCTACAAATCAATAAGTAAAAAACAAACATACAATGGAGCAAAAGAAATGAACAGGCCATCAATCCACAGACTGAAGAAGAAAAACGGCAATGGCCAACAAACGCAAAACGCCATTTACCTCACTAATAATTAAAAACACTCACGTAAAACATTTCTGATCTATAGCACTGGGAACATTTTTTAAAATGTAGGTAATGCCTAGGCTTGGCAAGGATGTAGGGAAACAAGCTTATAAACCTCTTGGTAAACTGATGGAGTATTTCTCAGGTAACTTGGCAGTATCTTTAAAAATTAAAAAAGGGGTTTCCCTGGTGGCGCAATGGTTGAGAGTCCGCCTGCCGATGCAGGGGACACGGGTTCGTGCCCCGGTCCGGGAAGATCCCACATGCCGCAGAGCAGCTGGGGCCGTGAGCCATGGCCGCTGAGCCTGCGCGTCCGGAGCCTGTGCTCCGCAACGGGAGAGGCCACAACAGTGAGAGGCCTGCGTACCGCAAAAAAAAAAAGAGGGCATACCTGGGTTCTGGCTCAGCAACCCCACTGAAATCAGAGCTGGATAGATGGTCACTGCGGTGTTGTCAAGGGTAGAGGGGCGGAGGGTATATGGGACGGAGGGAGAGGTTTCTAATTTTGATTGAGTATACTTGAAAATGCTCTTGGATTGTGAATCTTTTTTTTTTTTTGACTTTTTGTACATTTTCAGTCTTCTTAAATTTTTCTTAATAAATATATTGCTATCATAATCAGAAAGTCAACATTTTTAAAGGAAAGTTTTTAATGGGAACTAATTCGGTGTTTGAAGTGCTTACACTGTACGTGCACTCAGTATAAGGTCACCACAAAAATAATAGCAATGACAAAAAGGAATCACAAAACTATACAAGAGACAGACAGAGGTCACCTCATACCTCATTATTTTCAGAAAAAAACCCCAGTTCCTTAGAATGAGATACAAAAAGGGTCTGGGTCTGCAGCCTTCTGTAGCTTCCCAGTTCATCTTTCCTCCATGCTCCGACTGTTACCGAACCCAGGTCCGCTGCTCGCCGCTCAAAAACCAATAAAGAGGCCAGGTTGGTGGAAAGGAAAGTTTGCTTTATTTCGGATGCTGGCAACCGGGGTGGGAGGGCAGACGTCTGTCCAAAGGCCAACTCCCCCCCACCCCCCAACAATCAGGGGGCAAGAGCTTTTATAGACAGAGGGAGGGGGCTACATGCAGAAACAATACAGTCAGCTCTGACAGTCACCTTGAAATTGGTCATCGGTGGTCTGACCAGCATCATCTTGATTGTTCAGTGCCAGGGTCGGTTTGTTCCCATTTTCTTGAGACCAGTTCTCAGAATTGCGGCAGCTTATGTCATGGCAACAGTCTGGTCACCGTGTAGTTAACTTCTTCCACCTGCTGGGGGTTTCAGGATCTACAAGACAGCTCACAGGATACGGCTCAGAATATTATCTACAGCCCTCGAGGAGGAACTAAAGGTCCTTGACTATGCTTAATGACTAAATTATTATTATTTGGTCTCCTTTGACCTTTCCTCTGTTTCTGTATTTTCTCACTTCTCTGATTAAACTTATTCTTTGGCTAAAGTTTTTCTGCAGACAAAAGATGGGCTGAGGACATGGGGGGCAAGGACCATGGGGTCCTGCTCCGTTTCATGAGCACTTAGGTCCAAGCAACCCCCAGCAGTTCCCTGGATGTGAAATGCTCTTTATTGACTGGGCTCAATGCACATGCTTTCCTTGCTGCCTGACAGACCACCCTTCCCATCTGGGCAACACCCTTGGAGAGCAGACGCTAGCCTGATCCATCAGTGTGTTCTTAGGACCCAGCAGAGGGACTTACAGACAGCAGTCATGGTCAATATGTGCTTTATGAATGAATGAATAAATAAAGGAATGAAGTGAAGACTCAGAGTTTCGGCTAGAGACAGACCCAAGACCCCAGTGAGTCAGTGGTGGAGGCAGGGCTACCTCTGGCTCTCTGCTAACATGTGCTATTTTCCCCCACATCCGATCCCTGCTGCTTCACAGTTATCGTGGGGAGACAGTGGTAAGAGCAGAAGGGCAGGCCCTGAGAGCAGAAACGGCAATGCAAGTTCACGGTGACTCACTAGCTGCTAGATCCCCATTATGTGGCAAAAGCCCTGCCAGCTAGGGGCCCCCAATCTGTGGAGCACCCCTTCTCTAAGGAAGTCGGACCTGCTGGGGGTCCTAATTAAACACGGACGGAGTCGGAGACTGCAGGATGCCTTTGATGGAGGGGAGGGCTGGGACAAGGCAAACCCCACCGTGTGTCAAATGTACACAGGTGCATTGCTCAGCGGGTTTGGGGGTCACGTGAATAAATCAGTATTTTATTTGACAGCAGCTCCACCCACACGGAAGAGCCACTTGGGTCATCTGTCTGTCCAGGACTTGGCATCCGCAGGGCCATTCTGACTAGCTCAGTTATTTTTAGCTGCTATGAAAATCATAACATCCAGTGATGTGGACCCCATTTTTGCCAACTGATGCACAGTTTTTTTCTTAATTATCAAACTGACTATAAAACCTTTTTAATTTGGGGGTATTTCCAGTGTTAAGGTGGAAGGCACTCTAACGTTCGTGCAGGATGACAGGTAGTCAATGAGGAGAGAAAAAGCCCCATGCTGGCTCTGCCAGTCCCTCTGTTCTTGCTGCACTAAATTACAGAATTAACAGGCTCTTAGAAAAGACTGACACACAGTTACCGTGAGAAAGACAATTAAATGTGGAAACTCACTTTTCTCACTGCATTGAATTTTAACGGGAGGCTTTGAGACTCAGTAAATCTCTTTCCTATTTCCTCTCCCCTGTCCCATAAGTTCTTCAAAAAAGCATCTAGAACACTGAAGAGGCTCCTCTCTCTCTTGATCCTCTCAAACTCCTCGTTACGGCTGTGTTTCGTTCCAGAAAGTTTCTTTTGAGATCAAGGAGAATGCTAAATACCCATATAGTTCAGTCGTTTCCTGGATGGTCTTCTTTTTTCTTTTTGCGGTACGCAGGCCTCTCACCATTGTGCCCTCTCCCATTGCGGAGCACAGGCTCCGGACGCGCAGGCTCAGCGGCCATGGCTCACGGGCGCAGCCGCTCCGCGGCATGTGGGATCTCCCCAGACCGGGGCACGAACCCGTGTCCTCTGCATTGGCAGGCGGACTCTCAACCACTGCGCCACCAGGGAAGCCCTGGATGGTCTTCTTGTTCGTCTTTACCGCTTCCAAACAATCTAGGCCAAATTCATTCATTCATTCATTCACTTGCTTATTCACTTGACAAATAACCCTTTGATCTTGCATTTTCTAGAGGCTAAAGGTCTGATCTTGATTTGATTCAGTCTAAGGGAGAGAGAGAGATGTGAGTGGGTGATTATATACCTGGGGTAAGAGCCTCGGAGATGGACGTAGAAGGTGCAGGAGTCTGCAGAGGAAGAGTTAGTCCTCACACAGGCAGTCCTTCCTGCCCCCCTGCATCTGGACACTCTAGCATCATGGCCTCTGTCTGCAGGTCCTCGGCCCTCCCCTGGCACGAAATTGGCGCTTGCTAAATGTGTCCTGAATTGACTCAACTTGTTAACCTTTCACCTGAGTCCTCCCAAGGTTATGCATCCAACTCAAATGAGTCTGCACTCTGCCCCAGGGGCTCTCATGATTAATTGCGAAGAAAAGTTCTTTTTGAGGGGAAGAGGAGGAATTTTTTTTTTAATCCCACTTTTCTCCCAGCCCCAGCTGTTCATCAGTCAAGCATTTGTCATATTGTAGTCCTTTAACCACTAGTCATTTCTGACTAATACCTGGCAGGCCGACAGGGGGTACGAGTTCCAAGATGATAAATGCTTCCCTTCTTATCTTTTGATATCTGGAAGTAGAAAATTTCAAGGAAAAACGGTTTTACACCAAGACGACCATAAATCTCATTGTGTTCACAACAGAAGGCTGACCAGAGAAGTTTATTAAATCCGTAAGGGATTTGATGTATATCAAACTGTTACATAAAGTCAATACTTTGGAGAGAAGCAGACAATAAATACTCAGCAAGAGGCAATATTTCTATCAGGGAGAAGGCAATTGCATAAAGATTAGGGGAGCAATTTCAATATTGCCCGTCTCTCTGCTGTAAGAAGACATATCTTGTTTTCCAGAATGATCACAGGGGAAGGAGCCGGGCTGGGGCAGGCGGCCTTCAGGACTGGGCTAATCTCACCGTCAAGCCCCAACTAGATGTTAAGCACTGAATGTTAAGCACTGAATGTGCATTTTTTTGTAAATCAGTTATATCTCAATCAAGCTTCAAAAATAAAAAATAAATAAAACTACGAGGGAGAAAGGACAGCACTGCCCACACTTGTGAGTACACGCAACAGTGCTTTCAAAGGGAGGTTCCCTGTGCCAGAAAACGGGAAGCTGTCCCTGAATTTCTCCAAATTGTCGGGGTTTCTGGAGGCCATCTGTGGTCACCTGGATTTTTTTTTTTTGCGGTACGTGGGCCTCTTACTGTTGTGGCCTCTCCCGCTGCGGAGCACAGGCTCCGGACGCACAGGCCCAGCGGCCATGGCTCACAGGCCCAGCCGCTCCGCGGCATGTGGGATCTTCCCGGACCGGGGCACGAACCCGTGTCCCCTGCATCGGCAGGCAGACTCTCAACCACTGCGCCACCAGGGAAGCCCTCTCCTTGGGTGTTTTGAATGCAAGTAACAGGAAATCCAGCTGGTTAAAGATAATGCCTTCGTTCATGATAGGGTGTGTCTTCGGGGGGTCTTGACAATAATATGACCAAGACCCAGGTTCTCTTTCCTGTCCCCTCCTCCTCCGTGACGGTTCCTTTTTCATAGGCGTCTCCTCTCGGGACTCCAAGATGCCTGCCAGTTTGGAAGACTGTTTGCTCCCTGCCTCATATTCCCTGGGGAGGAGGGTACTTTTCTTCCCCCAACCAGCAAACAAAATCCTCAGGCTTCAGCTGTTGGCTCCACTTAGGTGACAAATCTCCAAGGGGATGGAGCACACAGATTAGTTTAGGGCTGGCACGTGGCCCCAGTGCGGGGAGGGAATGAGAGCTGGCGGATGGAAGCAGCTTCCTCGGAAGCACCCAGGATGTGTGAGGGAGAGTAGACACCTGCCTGAAAACCCCGGGCTGTCAACCGAGAGACGGGAGGATCGTGCTGGGAAGCTCCAAACAGCACATGCTCAGAACAGAGACGCCCCTCTTTGCAGAATTGTCAGTGGTGGACCAAACCCAGAGACAGAGATGAGAAAGGAGGCAGACCAGGAAGTCAGAGGGTCACCAGGCCCGACACTCTGATCTTACAGATGGGAAAGTAAAGGGTCAGAGAGGGGATGAAGGGGCCCCTGGACTGCACAACAGGCCATGGCGGAGCTGCGATCAAAGTTCCTTCTCCTGAGGCTAATTTTCCCCCCACGGTAAAGCGCAGGCGAGAGAGAGAGAGAAGGAAGGAGGAGAATGGGGTAGGGGGGTGCTCTCTCAGATTTGTGGCTTTTCCCTCCTTGGTGGGTAGGAAGACTTCAGCACAGCTGCCCGTGAGGCAAGGCCAGCTCAGTGGTTTGTGCTTGCTGTGAGATTTGCCTTGTGGAGTCAAGAGTGTAAAGAGCAGAGAATGACAGAAAACACACACACACACACACACACACACACACACACACACACACACACACACACACACACACACACACACCCCCCAAACAACACTCCAACTGGGAAATAGGCTAAACACATGAATAGACATTTCACTGAAGGAGATACACAGATGGCAAATAAACCTAAGACATTCAACACCAGTAACTGTTAGGGAAATGCCAGTTAAAACCACACAGAGATATCACTACGCTCCTATCGGAATGGCTAAAATAAAAAAATAGTGGCAACACCCCAGTGAGGGTGCTGAGAAACTGGATCATTCAGGCATTGCCGGTGGGAACGTGAAATGGTCCTGCCACCACGGAAACATTTCAGCAGTTTCCTGACCAGCTAAACTCGGAGCCACCGTACAACCCAGCAAATTGCACTCCTAGGTGTTTAGCCCAGAGAAACGAAAATGTATGTTCACACAAAAACCTGTACACAAAATTTCATGGCTCTTTTATTTGCAAGAGTTGAAAACTGGAAACCATCCCAGATGTCCTTTGACGGGTAAATGGTTAAACAGACAGGTGCCTCCATACCGTGGACTAATTGCTACTCAGCCATGAAAAGGAATATACTATTGATTCAACCTGGCTGAATATTCAGAGAACTGTGCTGAATGAAACAAGTCAATCCCCAAAGGTTACATACTGTACGACTTCATTTACATAACATTTTCGAGACAGCAAAGCTATAGAAATGGAGAACAAATTAGTGGTTGCCGGGGATTAGGGGTGGTGGTGAGTGGAATGTGGTGAGTCTGGTTTTAAAAAGGCAAGAGAAGGGTCAGTATCTTGAGTGTGGAGTTGTATACAAGGTGATACAGCAATCACTACTAAAATTATCACTAGCAGGAGATAAGACTGTACAGAACCTAATACGTACACACAAAATGAGTACAAGGAAAACTGGGGGAAACTGAACTAGATCAGTGGATGGTATCGGCGTCTGCATCCGGGTGGTGATGGTACAGTACCGTTTTGCAGACTGAGCAAAGCGGACTGGGCTCTCTCTGTGTTCTTTCTTACAGCAGCATGTGAATCTACAATTATCTTAGAAGATTTTTCTAAAGAGCAGAGAGGACTTTGCAGCAGACGTTTTCACCTTTTCGTTTGCTAGGAATGTCCCATCATCCCCGAAGCTGCTAATGCATTTGCTTTAGGGACTTTGAGACAGGAAATCAGCTGTTGGTCCGGGATCTCAGAAGGGCCAGGGTGGCCCTCTGATAATTGTCCCCATGCTCCCCATGGCCAGAAGTGGGGTATGGGGGGTTCACTAATGATGGGTCTCTGCACCATTAGGACACCTGTTGCCAATGACAAACTCATCCTGAAAGGCCCCTGCACTGCCCAGGAGGCTGAAATAAACAGCAAGCACAGGTTGGAGGAAACCAAAGCCTTTCATGACAGAGACTTGGGATGGAAAGTTGTTTTATTCTGCCAGAATCCTTGGGAAAAACACCCTGACGTAATCACGCCCAGGTCCAGGATAAATGAACAGAGAACGTGCTTCAAGGATGCAGTGAGCCTGATGGACTTTATTGATCGGCTCTTCCCCGGGTTTCTTCGGGAAATGCTCTGGCTCCCTCGTCTCAGGCGCGGTGGCACGGACACGACTATTTTCATGACAGGAGGGCATTTCCTTGGAATGAAATATGAAGTGGGGTGCATTCCACTCTCACCTCAGGCCGGTATGGTGCCCAGGCTCCGATAGACATTTCATTATTTCCAGACACATATTGCCTTCCATCAAGTATTGGTTTTATATGAAACCAGACTGATCAGGAGTGCTTTTTGGTACCAAAGGAAAAGAACGGTGAGCAGCCCAGGAGTCGTTAATTTCTTCACAGAAGAGCAGCCGTGTGTGTGTGTGTGTGTGTGTGTGTGTGTGTGTGTGTGTGTGTGTGTGACTCAAAGAGCAAGGGGAGAGAGTTAGACCAGAAGAGCAGTCACCTTTTCATTCTGACTCTTGATGTTTCTGTTTTTGTCTCTCCAGGTGGGGTCACAGCCCTTGCTGAGTTTGTCCTCCTGTCTGGAGGGAAACAGAAATGCAGGGGGTGCGGGGTAGGAGTGGGGTCCGGGAGGTGGTGTGGTGGTGGGTGGGATGGCCTAGGATGGTGCTGCCCGGTGCCTGGGATCTAAACAGCTCTAAACAGACCTGCTGTGTGTCCCCAGCACACACCTGCCCTCTCTGAATCTCCATTTCCTCTTCAGTAGCAAGAGGATAGGAGCCTAAGTGGCCTCAAGGGTCCCCTGGCTCTTGTGTTCTAAGGCGTTTACAACAGCTTGTGGGATTTTTCCCATCTGCACTTTCCTTTGGTGAAACCCACTAGGGGTGAGGGCTGGCCCAGGCTGTAGGAACTCCAGGAAAGGCCTCTGGGGCCACTGAAGTTTCTGACCCCCATCAGTCACCTGCTTATTGTATTTCTGCCACATCCTGATTTTTTTTCCCCCACCTTCTTTCAACCTCCTTCTTCATATCAGACAACCGCAGCTCCGACTTAGGCTTGAGTATCTCCAGTGACGGGGCACTCCCTGCATTACAGGCAGCCTTGTGTATTGTTGGGAAATTTCACACTTGCAGAGTCTTGTGCACAATAAAGAGATGGTTTCCCAGTACTCTTCATCCAGCTCTCTGTCTTCACACGGAGCAAGGCTCGTTTTTCTCACAAAAGACAGCTCTCATGTGCTGAAGGATGGTGATCGAGACCCCCTTTGTCTGTCCGTCTCCAGACTAAGTACTCCCAGATCCCAAATCATTTACGGACTGTAGTCATGAGCGTCTTTATCATGCTGGTTTGGTTCTTATAAATATGTTATACAGCTGAAAATGTCCCTTCTTATGTATATAAAAATTGATCATAGCAGGAATTTAATATCACTATAGAAAATTTGTTTACTAGGGGATAAGAAAAAAGTCACCAAAGTTCTCATTTTTAACCTAATTATTATTCATATTTTGGTATATTCCTTTCTGTCTTTTTCTCCGTCAAATTTCTAAATTTGAACGCTTTTCATCCCTTTCTCCACTTCATATCACACCAGAATTGTTTTTCATATTTCCTCCTAGTCTGTATAAGCATCATTTTGAAAGGATGTGGATTCTTCCATCTATTGATGTATTATAATTTATTTAACCAAACTCATACTGTTGGACATTTAGCTTATTTTTATGCAATTATAATGAATGCTGTGATGGACATTTTCAGATGTGGCTTCTTCAAGAAAAATGTCAATGAGATGCATCATTGGGTCTGAAGGTTTGAATATTTATGTTTTCCTAGGGATGGCCTCAGTGCTTTGCAGGAGGGTTACCAGGTGCCCACTGTAGGAGATCCAGCATCTGGACTGAGCTCTGGAGAGAATGTTCTGAGTTGGCTGGACAGTGCTGGGCAGTGGAGGATGACCAGCTCCCTGAGGCTGAACCCTGGGTGTCTACTGATGGAGACGGTGTCAGATAATGGGTAAGAGTTTGGGCTTCAGAACCTGGCAGGACTGGGTTGAGCCCTGGCCCTGTCATTGGCCTGCTGTGTGATCCTGGGGGATTTACAGAGACTTGATTTTCTCATCTGTAAAATGGGAACAATACTTACCTTAATACCTTCACTTAGCACGATCACCAATGGCCTATGTACTAGATTCTGCTCTAACAAATATCCACAAACTTGATGGCTTTAAGCAACAGAAATGTATTCTCTCACAATTCTGGAGGCCAGAATTTGGTGGTGTTAGCGTTCCAGATTTTGGCCACTCGAAAAGATGTGTAGTGATATCTCATTGTTTAATTTACACTTTCCTGATGACATAGTCTGTGGAGCATCTTTTTATATGTTTATTTGCCACCTGTGTATCATCTCTGGGGAGATGTGTACTAAGGTCTTCGGCCCATATGTTAATTGGGCTGCTGGTTATCTTGTTGAATTTTAAGAGTTCTTTATATATTTTGGATAGCAGTCTTCTATCAGATGTGTCTTTTGCAAATATTTTCTCCCAGTCTGTGGCTTGTCTTCTCATTCTCTTGACATTGTCTTTCACAGTTCATTCTATTTTTTGATGTTATGAAGTGAACCATCAAAATAACTGAAAATAAGGCTATAGTCTCGACTACTGAAAGATAAAGGGAAAGACGAAGTGTGTGATAATTTTCTCATCTTTTAGAGCAGAAGTAGGCACATGAAGGCCCATGGGCCAGATTCTACTTGTCACCTGGTTTTGTAAATAAAGTTCTGTTAGAGCACAGACATGCTCATTCAATTACTTATTGTCTGTGGTTGCTTTCATGCTACCACAGAAGTGAATAACTGTGACAGAGGCCATATGGCCTGCAAGGCCTAAAATATTTACTCTTTACCCTTTATATAAAAAAATTTGGTGACCAACGTTTAGAGCAAGACCTGAAGACATCCAAGAAGCAGGGATTACATGTCATTCAAAAAATTATGAAGACAACTACTAGAGGGTTAGAACGTATTTTGTGTACCTTGCAACTCACAAGAAAGAAAACGTATACTCAAGACACGTAAGACAATTCGTGTGGGAAATAATGGGTATAGAGAAAGCATTTAAAGCAACAAAAATGAGGATAAAATATGACCCAGAAATATCTATTCTTTAAATAAAATAAAGGAGACAAGCTTACTAATTAAAATAAACAAGTTGAACGTTAAGTTGTATTTAAGAGATGGATTAAAAATAAAATGATGCAAAAATTAAGAGTGACTTGTGGTTAAAATGACTAGATACTATCTTCCCCCAGAGACCTACTAAAATGATAGCAAGAGGGAAAAAAAAGTATAATTAACCATGTCAAAGAGAGCGAGTGAAAGCCCGGCCATGGATAGATGACTTCAAAAAATTTCTTTGAGACAGAAGAGAGGTAACTGGCAATGCAGGGTGGAGAAAGTGCAGGGGAGAGTTAAAGTGACAAGGATAGAGGTTAAGAAGACTCTCCTTCGCCCTCTAGAACCCAGAGAGACTTGGGATCCTGAAACCCTAGTAAACTGAGTGAGAGAACAGGCTGAAAGTAGGGACTAACTGAACACCTACACAGTGTCACATGCCCTGCTCCTTTTCCCTCCACAGAAACCCCAGTGGTCAGGCATCCACCTCCTTCCCTGGGAAACAAATCAGTGTCTTCTTTTAAATACAATGAAAGATCCCAGAGAAAAGGCCACCTGCTCTTTCTATCACTTAGGGACTTGCCGCTGTTTTGGCCACCTTCTTACCTGAGTATCCGAAAGCAGCACCTGTAAGTTGAGAAACTGAGTATGTGGGCAGGAGGTCTCCGTTCATTGCTGGCTGATGGCAGGAGGCTTTAGTTCCTCACCACGTGGACCTCTCTACTCAAGGGCTGCTTGAGTGTCCTCATGACATAGCAGCTGGCTTCTTCCAGATTGATGGATCAAAGAGAGAGAGAGCAAGGACTGGGAGGAAGGCTTTCACAACCTAATCTTAGATTGTACACCATCAGTTCCATTTTCTTCTATTATTAGAAACAAGTCACTGAATCCACATTCATGGGGAGGGGAATTAGGCTTCCCCTTTTGAAGGAAGGAGTACCAAAGTATTTGTGAACAACCGCAGGGCTTCCCTGGTGGCGCAGTGGTTGAGAGTCCGCCTGCCGATGCAGGGGACGCAGGTTCGTTCCCCGGTCCGGGAAGATCCCACATGCCGCGCAGCGGCTGGGCCCGTGAGCGATGGCCGCTGGGCCTGTGCGTCTGGAACCTGTGCTCCGCAACGGGAGAGGCCACAACAGTGAGGGGCCCGCGTACCGCAAAAAAAAAAAAAACCAGAAAAAAAGAAAAACAACCATAGACTTTAACACAAAGAAGAGATAAAAATAAATAAATATCTAAAAATAATTTTTGAGATATTACCAAAGAGAATAAAAGAATTTAATGAGTATCCTCAGAGGTATCTGAGAGACTCTTACATTCATTAAATAAATGACAAAGTGGATGTTATGGAAAACAAAACGAGAAGAACCAGATAGAGATCCTGGGAATTACAAGTTGCTGCTTTCTTTTCTTCTTCACTTGCTTTTTTGAAAAATTTGCTTTATTTTTTTTTTAACCGAGGTGAAATTTACATAATATGAAACAAACGATTTAAAATATACCAGTGGCATTTAGAACATTCACAGTGTTGTGCAACTATTCCCTCTGTCTAGCTCCAAACATTGTCCTCATCCCAAAAGTAGACCCTGTGCCCATGAAGCAGGGGTTCCCCAGCCCCTCCCCAGCCCCAGGCAATCACCAATCCGCTTTCTGTCTCTATGGGTTTGCCTGTTTTAGACAGTTCATATAAATGGAATCACACAATATGTGGCCTTTTTTTGTCTGGCTTCCTTCACTTAGCGTAATGTTTCCAATTGCTGACTTCTTTTTTATTTCAAATGAGTAGAAGGGCTGTACGCTAAATTAGAAGAAATGTCTAAGAAAGTAGAACATAAAGGAAAAATGAGGGAAATACAAGTGAATAGCAGTATTAGGACATCAATCCACGTGGTCTGGGATCTAATATACGTTCCAGAATGAACAGAGAAAAGGGACGGGAGAAGCTTATGAAAGAAATAATATAAGAAAATTCCCCAGAAATAAGTCTAAAGGACCAGCATAATAAATAACAACAGACCCACATTAACACAAACTATTGTGACATTTCAAATCACGGGGGGTAGAGAGAAGATATTAAAGGTATCCAGAGGATGGGGGAAACAAAGTCCAGCTAAGCAACTATACCTGGAAATTAAAAAAAGAAAAAAAAAAAAGCTCTCTCAAAAATAACTCCTGGTCAAAGACTAAATCAAAACTGACATGGAAGAATATCTAGAAAATAAGAATATATGAGAATGAAAACACTAAGTAATGATGCTTAGAACTACCGCTGGGAGGAAAATTTTACTCTTAAAACACTTATACAACCAAACAAGTGTAACCAGTATGTTGAACAAGCAGAACTCATTTAATTCTAATTTAATCAGAAAAACATCTTTATTTTTGAGCATCCCTTTAATCTGTTTGGTTGGGTTGTTCTTTCCCTAACACCTAATGGATACTTGAGCATACCCAATACTTTTCTGATAACTCTAAGGTAGTTAAAATTGTGTATAATCACTTGAGAGAACAACTATAGTCTTAAGTAATTCAAAGTGTTTCTGACACCTCCCTTCCCACCCCAACCCCCAGCCCATTTTGCTGTGAAGCTCAGGGAGAGGAGGAGGAGAGATGGGGCACAGAAAACTCTTACTTGGTCAGTACTGTCCTAAGATGGGTTCACATGCTTGGTACCTGGAATGTGGTTAAAGTGAACTCTTTGCCTTATGAGCACTTTCCTCATTTCTTAAGAGGTTCCTCTGCTGCATCCTTTGGCTACAACTCTTGTTTCTTGGGCAAGGGCTCTTTGTCTGGTCCTGCTGGCCTCCCTCAGCCTCATCTGATGGCAATGCTGTGACTTTCCAGGTGCAGCCATCTATGCTTCTCAGGGGTGGGTCAGACATCAGTTCTCTGTGTCCCCAACTGCAGAGAACCCACAAACTCCTCCCTAACCCATCCACCAGCTCAGGCTCAGGAGATTGCATTGTCCATGCCACCCCTTGGAATGGGGTCTGACTTAAAGTATAGCTCTCTCCAAATAAATGCTCTCCCAAAATGGGCTCCAAAACTTGTCACTCAATCCTATTGCACCCTTGTTGTGGTCCCTCATGTAACTGGTTCTTGACAATTGTGTTCAAATGTTCTGCATCATGCTGCATCTCTTATCTCATTTTTGGTATATTTTGGTGGAATATCTTGTTTACTCAGCCAAACCCTGCAATTTAGGAACATGTTACACAAGGAAGTATTAATGAATTAAAGAATTAAAACAAACAGATTAAGTATGCAATTCAAAAAGTTAGGAAAGATCAACTAAGTTAATCCAAGGTTAGGGAAAAAAAGTATTAATGACTTAGAAAACAAAAATGACAGAGGCTGATAAATAAATTTAAGAAATAGTATGTAGGGCTTCCCTGGTGGTGCAGTGGTTAAGGATCTGCCTGCCAATGCAGGGGACACAGGTTCGAGCCCTGGTCTGGGAAGATCCCACGTGCCCTGGAGCAACTAAGCCCATGTGCCACGACTACTGAGCCTGAGCTCTAGAGCCCGCGAGCCACAACTACTGAGCCCGAGTGCCATAACTACTGAAGCCCGCATGCCTAGAGCCCGTGCTCTGCAACAAGAGAAGCCACCGCAATGAGAAGCCCACGCACTGCAATGATGAGAGTAGCCCCTGCTCGCCGCAACTAGAGAAAACCCGTGTGCAGCAACGAAGACCCAATGCGGCCAAAATAAATAAAATTTTAAATTTAAAAAAAAATTAAGAAAATGAAGTAGTATGTATGGGGGAACACACAATAAAACTGATAAATCATTGGGAGCTAGCTCAAAACCACTACATTAGAAACAAACAAGAGAAAATACCACTGATCTAAAAGAAATTGGAAAAAAAACATTTTTTGCAAAAAATTCAGTGGAACTAAATTTGAAAAGATGAGTGAAATAAGATATTTTCCAGGAACTATAAATTATCAAGATTGACTTCATGAGAGATGGAAACCTAAATAGACAAAAAACAATGGAAGAAATTGAGAACATTATTAAAAAGCAACCTCTCCACAAAAGCCCCAGATCCAGATGGTTTCAAAGGTAAGTTCTTTCAAATATTCAAGTAACAGATGAATCTGATACTATTTAAACTCTTCCAGAACCTAGAGAAATAAGGACAGCTCCCAAATTCTTTTTATAAAACTATCATAACATGGATTCCAAAATCTGACAAAGTTAGCACAGAAATAGAGAACTTTAGACCAATCTCACTCAGCACAACCATGAAAAAAATAAAATAATGACAGAAATTTCTACAGCCTATTAAAAGAATAAAATACCGCCTTCAAGTGGGATTCTTCCTACAATTCAAAGGCCTTTCAAAATTAGGAAATCTATTAATATGATATATTATGTATCAAAGGGAAAAACACCAGAGGATGAACTCAATTAGATACCAAAAAGGAATTTTAACTGAATTCAATATTCACTCCTGATTTAAAACAAACAACAAACTAACTAACTTCACATATGGGAGTAGATGGTATACTTCCCCAGTGTCCATCCACCCTTCCCCCATTGGGGCAGCCAAGGGTTTGAGTTGTACTGACCTCCACCCTGTGCTAAGGGAGGCTCCTTAACCCCAAGTTGGTTAGAATAATTTCACCGTCACAAGGAATAGTTAAGGATGGACAAGTCATTTATTGACCACAATGATTACTCCAAATATGAAAAAAGAGTCCTGGATGGTGCAGGGTAAACCTCGGGACTTCTTATTTCTTTAAAGTTTGAAGGAACAGAAGCTATCTCTCCTTCTGGGCTCTGTGGTGTGCAAATGTCAGATCTTAAACTGGGCAGTCATTTTTTTTTTCCCCAAGAGGAAAGGCAACCAGACAACAAAGCCAGAGTGTAGAGGAGGGTAGAGCTCAGAGAGTCACAGTGAAACTGGAGCCCTGATCAAACTGCACCTGAAGCATACATTACCACTGGGCTATTTTTTACCCAAGCTGATAAATTCTCTTTATTGTTTTAGCTTGAGTGAGTTTTCTATGACCTGCAGCCAAAAGCATTCTGATTCAGACTGACATTTTCTTAGCATCATTTAAAAAGTTGAGCTCAAATCAATCTAATGGTGAGAGACTAGAAGCATTCTCATTAAACCCAGAGCATATGAAATGAAGACAGCACCTGCCAAAGATGGCCTGGGAAAAATCCTGGGTTTCTGCGAGTATGAGGTAAAAGAGGGGTGGATAAAAATGAGGCTGAAAGGTCCTGACAGCGCTGGGGACTCTGAAATGAAGAGCTCAGAAAAGACAGATGCCTTTTGCTGATTTGCTCAAAATCAGCTCCAGGGTCAGGGGACTCTAGCTACTTTCCCTAAAAAATTATATTATATATAAATATTACAAAAAATCTAGAAAAGTGCAAAACACTTGACTATATATTTACCCTGAGTCAATCAGTATCCCTGCGAAAAAGGCTCTAACCTCTGTTGAGAGACATACGGAAGGTCACGTCAAATCAGAAGCAAGTCTTTGCGTTGGGTAGTAATAATATTCAACATCACAGGGGCGCATGATCTCAAAGTAAATTGATCAGTGAAATTCCAACTAAAATTTTGCAGGATTTTTTTTAATCCAGTGAAATAAAACCGAAGTTTATCTGGGAAAAAAAACTGCAAAAATAACTGGGAAAATTTTGAGGAAAAAAAACTGTTGAAGTGGGACCAGCTTGATTAGATACTAAAACATCTGAAACTCGGCAATTAAAGCAATTTGATACTGGAGAAGGAGTAGGCAGGTGGATGAGACAATAGAGAATCCAGAAATAGACTCAAGTATACCAGAGAGTTTGGTTTATGGGAAAGGTAGAATTTCATGGGACAATCCTCTGGGATAAAAGAAAATCTTCTCAACCCTCCCATCTGTAATTTATATTTCCAACAAAGGATTCATTTTCAGAATATATAAATAACTCATCCAAATCAATAAGAAAAATGCAAATGAACAAAATGGACAGAATACTTAAATAGCCACTGGATGAAAGAGGCTGTCCCAATGGCCAATAAGCATTTGAAAAGGAGCTCAGTCTTATTAATCAGGGAATTGCAAATTAAAATCACAGTGAGATGCCATTACACACCCATCAGCAAGCCTGAAATTTAAGAGACAGTACAAAGTGTTGGTGAAGACATAGAGCAACCCAAACTCTTATACTATGGTTGGAGTGTCCATTTATGTAGCTACTCTGGAAAGCTACTTCCTAAACTATTTGGAAAACTGAATTTAAACAGAGTCCACTACACCATGACACAGAAATTCCACTCCTAGATGCATAACCAACGTAAACCACTCAAATGTCCATCAACAATGGAAAGGATCAATTTTTGTGATGCTCAGACAATGGAGTACACAGCAGCGGAAATGAATGAACTCTAACCACATGTAACAAACGTAACGTTGAGGGGAAGAATAGTCCTGAATGATTGCATTTATAGAATGTGAAGGCATAGGCGGAACTAGTCTATGATGACAGATGCCAGGTTACCTTTGGGGAAAGGGAGGGTGTGATTGGATAGAAACAGGCAGGGTTGCGGGCAGTGTTCTATTCCTGATGCAGCTGTGTTTCCTTCGTGGAAATTCATTATATATTTGGGCGTGTAGGGGAGGAAAAAGTTTTCCTTGAGCCTCGTAGGGTCCCTGGCTGGTCTGAAAATTAAACTGACAAGAACAGATTAACAGAAGAAAAGCATACACATTTATTTAACGTAAGTTTGACCTGACATGAGAGGCTTCACAAGGAAATGAAGACTCAAAGAGAACGGAGTATTATGCTGGTTTTGATGGAGAATGGGCAGTCAGGGAGCCTATGGTAAGGTTAGGAGTATGAGGTTAGAGTAGGAAACTGGGGGCAACTTAGCAAGGTCCGTCTGTCGGGATGTTTCTCGGCATCCCTCTGTAAGAATAAGGATGCTGGGGCTTCCCTGGTGGCGCAGTGGTTGAGAGTCCGCCTGCCGATGCAGGGGACGCGGGTTCGTGCCCCGGGCCGGGAAGATCCCGCATGCCGCGGGAGCCATGGCCGCTGAGCCTGCGCGTCCGGAGCCTGTGCTCCGCAACGGGAGAGGCCACAACAGTGAGAGGCCCGCGTACCGCAAAAAAAAAAAAAAAAAAAAAAAAGAATAAGGATGCTCCTTTCCTCCAGGTATTGGGAGGGCACCTCTCACATGAAGGCTTTATGACCTGTTTCAGAGAAGAAGGAGGAGAGGTGGGGGAGAAGGTCAGAGTGACCTTCTCTGACTTCTGCCATTTTTCTCAAACTCCTTCAGCTTAAAATATCCCATGTTGCCAACGTGCCACATTTGGGGGTAGCATGTCCTGAACCCTATCAGGCACTTTTCTGTGTGTATGTCATGCATCAATAAAAAGGTTAAAAAGAAGTACAGAAACGTAAAGCTTATTGTGAACCGGCTAATGAAGACTCCGTGCTGTGTTAAAGGCCAGTTCAGCAGCATGTCTGTGACTCCTGGTCGCCTGGTGATACACAGAGAGAATAATGCTGACCTCAGATGGTTTTTACGAGAACTAAATGAGACAATGGATATGGAAGTGTTTTGTAATCTGTAAAGGGCGTTGTAGTGATTTTTATCATTACTGTGTGTTCCCATCGCTGAGAAGGGCACACGTGGAATTATGACGACCAGCGCTGTCTGGGCCCACAGCCCTGTTCAGTTATTTTATGGAGAATTCTCTCTTCAACAGTTAAATCTGCCCCGGCTTTCCTCTCTTCACCGCCTCACCGCCACACTCCTGAGATTAATTCTTCCCTAAACAACGGAAGATGGATGCCCTTCGTGTTCCTTCAGCTGATTAAAATCATTTCCTCTCTGTTGAGAGTCCATTCATGTGAAACTGTGCTTCTGAACACCGGCCTTAGAATCCAGCCCTGTGCACTGGAATTACAGCCTGCGATGCCTGAGAATTCCCCTTCCTTCCAGGCAGCGTTTCAGGGACCTTGCAGATGCCCAGTCCACAACTCCCTCTCTGGGCACAGGTGGAGGATGGCCAGCTGAGCCCCACGGCCTCCTCCGCGGAGAGCTGGCTGCAGATGTAGCTGCATCCGCGTGGCATCCTGACCACACAGGTATTAACACACAATCGTCATAGCAACAGAAACCGCCATTCATTCCGTGCACTGTCCCACTGGGTCCTCACAACAGCCCTGTGGGGGTAGATAACACAATCCCCATTTTACAGCTGTGGAAACTGAGGTTTAGAGGCAAGAAGTGACTAAAGCAGAGCCACAGAGTCACAAGTCGCAGACAGAAGATTTGAACCTAAGTTTGTTTAACTCTAGAGCCCAGGTTGGTTCATTTATTCGACAAATATTTATGAGGTGCCTGCCATGGGCCAGGTACTTGGATATGTCAGTGAGAAGGCTTCCTGCTCCCATGAGCGTACATTCTATCGGAGGAGATAGACAACGGATAAACATAATGAATCGATCCATCATGCAGTACGCTAGAAGGACAGATGCTTTGGGAATAAAGAGCTGCTCTGAGTAAGGGGCATCGGGAGTGCCTGGAGGTTGGGAAGGGGGGTGTCTTGGCTTTTGCAGTTGAAGTATAGTGGTCAGGGGAGATTTCCTTGAGAAGGTAACATTTGGACAAAGTCTTAAAGAAGGTGAAGGGATTAGCCATGTGGCTACCCGGAGAGAGAGTGAGCCAGGCTGAAGGAAAGCCCTGTACACAGGCCCTGCTGAGTAGACGCTTGGCATGTCTTGGGAGACAGAAAGGAAGCCAGAGTTAGGGAGGGGTTAGTGGTCGTAGGTGAGGTCAGCCTGTAAGTGAGGGTCAGGTGCCACAGAGCCTTGCAGACCACTGCAAAGACCTTGACCTTCACTCTGGCAAAGCGGGGGCCTAGTGGACTTGGGGCAGAGGAACATGGCTGTCTGACGCGAGTCTAGTGCCGTGTTACTCCCAAACCTGGCTGGGATGCAGGCATCACTGGGGTGCCTGTTATTAGTGCCAGACCTACTGCAGAACCCCACATCCCTATGACCATGGCCAAGGTCCTGGATACCCCTCTTCCTGTCCTCGGCCTGCTCCCCCTCTAATCCTATTTCTGTCCAGCTGCCAAGCCTGGCTTGGGGACCTACTTGGGTTCCGGCCTCTCTTCCCTGAGTTCCTGCTTTGGGCCCCTCTGGTAGCACCTTGTACCCTGAGCTTCATCGTCCCTTGACCCAACGGCAGTTGGACCAAGGAGAAACATGCTTCCTCTCCAGACCCCGCACCCAGGGGACTTGAGCCACAGCCCTGCCAGCCCACAAGCAGATGTTTGGGCTGGAGAGTCCAGACCACAAAGGCCCAGTGGTCAGCCAGCCTGGCCCTGGCGATGGCGGCTGGGATCCTGAGCTCGGCCAGCAGGACGCAAAGGAACATCTGGTATGCGACTCTCCTTAGCAGGGAGAAAGGCATGAAGTCAGCGGGGATGTTCAGATGGGCTTGGGGTCAGGAGCGGGCGGAAGCGGGAGGCAGTGGCGGCGGAATCACAAATTGTAACCCAGGGACAATGACCAAATCTGGAGAATCAGACCCAGAACGGTATCTCCGCGAAGTGACCTGAAGGGTCCTCTGTGGCTGCGGAATGTCCGGGAACACTGGGAGGTACTCGCTGGAAGGGGTAGAACAGGACCAAACCCGCCAGAACCCGTGGATTCTGATTGCGGGGCTGCAGGCCTGGGTCTGCCGTCCTCTCTCCGATGGGCTGATATTTTTTCACTTTAATTGGGAACATAAGTAAACGGCCATGAAATCTATATTTCTGTGAGACGAGACGGAAGTGACTAAGGTGGGGGCATCACTGCCAACCCTCGCCACTTCCGGCCCGTGGGAGGTGGGACAGGACTTCCTGGTTTTGAAAATGTTTGTATCTATGCCTCCTCCGACCCCACGACAAGAAATGGGCTTCACAGAATCGTCTGCAGTCTCACCCGGGCCCCTTGGGGCCAGAGCAGGTTTCGGGAGAAGGATGGGAAGACACAGAATTGTGTCCACAGCCAGGATCAGGGCTCAATTATGCCGAAGGTCAGATGTCAATCCAAGATCAACATTGGAAACAGGGTCGGAGCTCAGTGTATGAGGGGGCAAGTTTGGGTCTAGGCCTGTATCCAAGTCGGGGCTTTGTCAGGGTTGGGATGTGACTCCTTTGCTAGCCTCCTGTCTGCTTTGGTCTCCTGGTTCGCCTCTGAGCAAACCCCAAACATGGTGAACAAGTGCCCCTCACCCCCCAGACTCAAGTGCAGCAGGCGTCAGCCCCCTGGGGAAAGGCTGATTTCCAGCTGGAAACAAACCCGCTTCTGGGTCCTTCCCAGACCCACTTGGCCCTGCTCATCTTCTGTAAGGCCCACACTGTGTCCCACACTTTCATAGGTGAGCTCTCTAGATCTAGATCACTCGAGAGGGGAGAGTAAGAAATACTATCCCCATTTTATGGGCAAGGAAAACTGAGGCCCAGTTCTTTACTGCATCCAGGGGTCTGCGTATTCCTTATCATTTGAAGTTGTTTCTACCCTCTTTTGCTTCTGGATCTAGGACACATTTCTTCTTTCACCTGAGTGCTCTCAGGTGGGAAACCTGATGCAGAGGCCGGGGGATCAGGCGTGATCCCACCTCTACTCAGCCTGAGCCAGCCTGGGAGTCCTTTCCTCCACAGATTCCATATTGAGAAAAAACAAAGAAACGGGCAAAGCAGATTTTCTGCCTGTGCAGGGAAGACCCCAGGCAGCTCACCCCAGCGAGGTTTGGGCCTGGGCAGGTGGGTGGCGGGAAGGTGTTCTTACTTGCAGAGGGCCGGGATGACCCTTGGTGAAAGCAGCAGATCTTCGCGCCATGGATCCAGCATCCTCGCCAGGTTCTCAGGGTGTTAGCGGGACGCGGGGAGGAGTGATGATTAGGGGCAATCCCTGGGCCGGCGGTGCCCACCTCTGAAGAGTGCACAAGGCGGGCCATCTGCTTGCTCTCCCCTCCCTCATAGCTCCCCTGCCCCCACCTCGCTCCAGGGGCTGGGGGAGGGGACGCGGGCTGCTCACTCGCTGTCCCTGGGGTAGCTGTGAGAAGGCGAGGAGACACTTTTGCAGCGAAAGTCAGAGAGTACCAGGGTCTCAGGGACTTCTCATTGCTGCCTTCTCCCTCAGCATAGCCTTCTGTCGCCAAGCCTCCAGGCCCCTCCCCTTTCGGAAGCCCCTGCCCTCTTTCTTCACCTGAAGACCCCCGCCTGGCTTTGCAGAGCGACTTCCCCCTTGCGGGCAGGAAGAGGCAGCTGGGTCCTCCGCGTGTGTACAGAACAAAGAGGCCCGTTGTAACTCCCGTTGCACCGACGAGAGCTGCCGTCAGGGCCTGACAGATGAGCGTGGGCACGCCCAGGGACAGAGAGGGATGGGGACCCCTGTGCTGGAGCCCCGCACGCGCTGCCCGGCTGTGTATCCCTCCCCTTGGGAGCAGGCTAATCAGATGGCCGTTTATGGAGCCATTACTCAGTCATTTAGTTATGCTTGGACGGGTGGGGGGAGGGGAACGTGAGGTTTCACCAAGAAGGCAATTAGGACCCCTTCCTGGTGTCTGCCGGAGGGGGCCACACGAGCCCCATTAAGTGGCAACGATGATGACGACCCACTGGCTCCAATCATATTGGAGGCCCACCTGTTCCTCCCCAGGGCAGGGCCTGCACTCACTCCATCCACAGTCAGCCCCACTGGGGTGGGACCCAAACAACCAGACCTCCGCTGTGGTCCAAGTGGGGTTTCTGAGCTCCACGACACTGGCCCCAGAGAGAGGGAACCTGGATGCTTTCTTGAGCGCTGGCTGCCATTGTTTTAAACTGGGAATCCGAGTGGGGCCCAGCACTTGGTATGCAGGCGGTTCCCTGGGAAGAGATTCTTTCACATTTGTGTGGTAATGTATTCTCTGTCCCAGGGCCTGCTATTGTACAATAAAACAAGAAGGCCGGGAATCAATATAGAAATGTTAAAAAAGAAGTGCTCTGAATCATTTTCATAACCTGCAAGTATGATTTTCAGCTGAGAAACATTTTCTTTTCTATTCTGAAATGGTGGAGCAGTTTTCAAGCCTGGGCTCTGGGACTGAAGCTTTTAGCTGCTTAAAGGTAAATATTACCCAGAGGAGAGGCCACAATAGACTGGGCTGTGATGAGCTGAACTTAGCTATAATAATAATGGTATATGTTATTGCCTGCTTTGCAAGCATCTGTTGTATGCTAGCTCTGTGATGGGTACGTTCGTGTTGAATAAGTTATATGTTTGAACAAATCCTTAGGGTTCATCTGCTCTAGCCCTCTCAACATGTAGAAATTCCCTTCTGTGACACTCTCAACAGATGGGCCTAGAAGTTTTCCTTAAACACTTGCAGTGGGAGCAACTCACTACTTCCAAAAGCCCATGTCATTTTCTTTTAAGAGCTGTTAAGTATTTTTAAAATGCTTTTGACTTTTGGTCATGGTGTTGGAATCAGCACACACTGGAGCCTTCCTAATCCTATTTTTTTTTGTAATAAATTTATTTATTTATTTTATGGCTGCGTTGGGTCTTCGTTGCTGTGCGTGGGCTTTCTCTAGTTGCAGCAAGCAGGGGTTACTCTTTGTTGCGGTGAGCAGGCTTCTCACTGCAGTGGCTTCTCTTGTTGCAGAGCACGGGCTCTAGGCACGCGAGCTTCAGTAGTTGTGACACACAGGCTCAGCAGCTGTGTCTTGCAGGCTCAGCAGCTGTGACGCACAGGCTTAATTGCTCCGCGACATATGGGATCTTCCCAGACCAGGGATCAAACCCGTGTCTCCTGATTGGCAGGCGTTTTCTTAACCACTGCGCCACCAGAGAGGTGCCCTCCACTTTTTAAACATACGCAAAGAGTTAAAATATAAATGCCATGTAGGTACAAATGGAATTTTGTCTTGTTTTTGATAGGACTGGCATTATTTAAAACACTGTAATAATTTCTATAGGCTAGAAGTTAAATGGAGATACCAGTGTGTACGGGATGGACCTCTGTGACCTGCAGTGCTCTGAGACTGGAGATGGCCTGTGGGCCAGGAATTCACTCACACACACACACACACAAAAAACAGGAAAATGGGACCGATAGTCAAGAAAAAACTCATTGGTTGGATTTAATAGCAGGCTAGAGGTGATGGAAGAATAAATATGTGAGTCTGAAGATAGATCACTAGAAATGATCCAGTTGGAGAGAGCAGACAGGAAAATGATTGAAGGAAAATGATTGAAGATGAATGAACACAGCCTTGAAAGGGCACAGGACAATTTCAAATAATCTAACACACTGGCGATAGAAGTTCTAGAAGGAGACTATAATGATAATTGGTCAGGAATAATATATGAAGAAATAAATAGCTGAATTTGAAATAAAGAAATAAATAGCTGACCATATCATAGTCAGACCACTCAAAACTAAATATAGAGAAAATCTTGAGAGGAGCCAGAGGAAAAAAGATACATTCCTTATAGGGTAACAATAGTTAGAACCACCACGGACTTCTCAGAAAGAGTGGAGGCCAAAAGACAAAGGAATAATATCATTAAAGTGATTAAAGAAAAAAAAAAAAAAGACCCAACCTGTCAACCCAGGCAGTTTTACTATCTATATTTGTGAAATATCCTTTAAAAATGAGGATGAAATGGAGGGATTTTTAGACAAATGAAAGCTGAGAGAAGGTTTTGCCGGCAGACATACAGAAGATCTGCTAAAGGGTGTTCTCCAGGCTGAAAAGAAATGATGGGAAGTTACCTGATGGAAAGTGCGTCTCCAGGAGGGAAAGAGCACAGCTAATGTTTTACTCTCATAATTTTGAGAAAAGACAGCTGACTGTTTAAAACAAAATGATAACATTTTAAGCATCGTTTAAAACATATGTAAAAAGTTAAAGATAGGACAACAAAAGCAGAAAGAAGGGAAGGTGTTAATACACTTATTATTCTTGTGAAGTGGGAAATGGGAAAGAGGGGTGTGGGAAGGACCATGTGGGAGGTGGAAAGTGGTTCAGAATTGACTAAGGATGCAGAAGGTGAGCCCTAGACATTCTCCTTGTCGGGTCCTATTCCCTCCTGCACCCTCCCCGAGGTCTGCCCCTTGAGGTTGGACCAGCCATTTCCTACAAGAGCTCGCTGGCTGAGACCTGGCCTGGGCCCGTTAGCATTCAGCTCAGAGGCTGGGCAGGAAGGAGAAGAAAATCAGGGCGGCAGGAAGAAAAACCTCTCAGTAGGGCTGGGAGGAATGGGATGAGAAAGAGGAATAGGAACGGGGGACACACGTGCTGCTCCCAGCTGTCTGCCTGTGGGTGAAGCAATGAATCGCACTCAGTCATAAGGCCATGAATGGACAGACTGCGTGGGACCAGTCACTCTACATCCGTTAGCTCACTTCATCCTCAGAGCATCCAGCCAGGCTGACTGTATTTCCCCATTTTACAGAGGAGGACACTGGGGGTTCAGAGAAGTGAAATAACTCGTCTACCCAGTTAGTGAAAGGCTCTAAGTAGAGCAAAGGCCACTCTACCTGCATACAGCCGGAAATCTGTCAGATGCAAGGGCCCTGAGAAACACGTCTCACTGGATCCTATCAGCCTGGCACGGGCGAGGTATGTGCCACAAGGGGAACCTCCCCATAGTGAGTCTCCGCCCAGAGCCTTGGAGAGATGGGGGGACAGTGAGCCCCAGAGATTCAGGAAGGCGCTGGCTCTGAGCTGGGCCGGCACACCTGCTTGGGACAAGCTCGTTGTGTGGCAGGTCAGCAGGCCATATGCACAGAGCAGGTAGCGCTGGGAGCTAACGTGAGGTCCCTTCAAGTCAGCACCACACAGGAAGGAACGCTGAGGACCCGCCTCGTGCTGGCTTCTTTATACACCTTGTCTAACCCTTTCTGTCATCTTGCACAATTATCTCCTAAGGTAACTGTTTTCAGCCCGATAGTACAGATGAGGAAACTGAGGCTAAAAGGGGTTAAATTCACTTACCTTTCATCAACCACAGTGTCTGGATTCTCATGGTTTCAGTCCTGTATGTCTGCCCACTTCTCATAGCAGGCTGTTTCATGCCCCAGAACCTTTGTGTATGGGATTCCTTGGGCGCACGAGACTCAAGGCCTGGCCAGCTCCTATATTTTCGGGGGTGCCCTCTGTGCTGGTCTCTGGATTTCCAAGTTTCTCATTCCCAGGCCAGAGAGGAGGGTCTTCCAGAGGGGAGGAGTGCTATTCAACCCCAGGCCTTGGGAGGGTGCTATATTGCCAAGAGGGTCAGAGGCCTGGCTCCTGGCCGCAGCTCTGCTTCAAGAGCTGCGACCTTGGGAGAGCCATTTCTCACCTCTGCTAAAGATTACGTCCCACCTGTACAGTGAGGGGCTGAGTGTGTCTCACCCTGGCCCAGGGGTGGGCAAACATTTTCAGTTAGGTCCAGACAGCAAATATTTTTCGGTTTTGCAGGCCATGCAACTACTCAACTCTGCCTTTGTGGTGAGAAAGCAGCTGTACACAGCATGTAAACAAAATATGCGGCCATGTCCCAATAAAATTGTATTTACAAAAACAGGAGGCAGGTTGGATTATGGTTCTTTGTCTGGGACAATCTCAGATTTCTGGGTGCTAGAGAGGCGGAGATATATCATAGTCTAGTGGGGGAGGCATGCAGGCCAACCCCAAATTAACAGTGTGGTGTGAAAAGTAGAAATGGTTTGGAGGAGAGCACAGGCACAGCAGGAACTTTGATGGTTCAGCTGAGCGTCAGTGGGTGACACATTAGAGGGTTTGGCGGATGAAGGGAAGAGCACGCTAGGCAGGTGGAACGGCACGTGCAAACACCCAGAGGCATGACAGTGCGTGGTGTCTTGGCAAAAGCTGTGGAATTCGATGGCTAAAGCTAGAGGCACAAATGAAATCCAGGAGAATCTTAATTGCTGTGCTAAGGGGCATACAGTTTTCAGCAAATAATCCTCAGTTATTTAACTCCTCTTCAATGACTAACATTTTTCTTGGAAAGCGTCCACCCTACTAGCAACTACTAATCTCAGTAAGGGGTGCTGGACATGCAATTTCTTCTAATTACATGGAAATACTGGTTGTTTCTTCTCTGTGGGTGCTGAGGCCCCAGGGGCAGTGATGGATGCCCAGCATAGGCAAAAGGGACGAGCTGAGCGGGCTGATTTGCACCACAGTGGAGCCCGGGGCTCTGATTTCACACTCTGCCTCAGGCCAGAGCGGTTCTGCCTGTGTCATCATTATACTCATCAAGGGATGCTTTGTCTTCCCCTGATCGGCCTAATTGCTCTCCTCATTTGGACAGCCCTGGAGTCATTTAGTAATGAAAAGCGCCACACGCTAATACAGCATCAGGAGCTCACCTGCTTGTTGGCATTTGGAGCAGCATGGAGAGAGGAAAAGGCTCAGCTTGTCATTATAGGTGCAGAGCCTCGCGGAGCTGCTCGTGTGCAATTACCACCCAACAGTCTGGAAATTGCAGTCCGGTTACAGTGGCTGCTAACGAGGACTAATTGCACAACCACAGAGCTGTCCGGGACACTTAAAACAAATGGCCCCTGTGGGAACTTGGCGATGGGTCGGGAAAATCCCATCTATTCTTGGAACAGAGGGAAAGGCTAGTTGGGGTTGGGAAGGGATCAGCTGGGGGCTTCTGGGCATTAAAGATTGGTTTCTCAATCAGTGTAATTAAACTAGAGTTTCATGAAGACATCCACCCATCCATCTATCTACCCATCCACCCATGCGTTCATCTATCCATGCGTTCATCCATCCATCTTCCCCCATCCATCCACCTATCTACCCTCCATCCATCTATCCTCTGTCCATCTTCCTCTGTATGTTTTTTCAACTGTTAACCCAGACATGCATCCATGATGTGTCCATCCATCCATCCTTCCATCCACCCAACCATCCATTCATCTATCCTACCGTACATCCGTCTAGCATGCAACTGTCTATCTCTCCATCCATCCAACAAATTTTTACCAAACTCTTGCTTAGTACAAGGCCTACTTTTTTTTTTTTTTTTTGCAGTACGCGGGCCTCTCACCGCTGTGGCCCCTCCCGTTGCGGAGCACAGGCTCTGGACGCGCATGCCCAGCGGCCATGGCCCACGGGCCCAGCCGCTCCGCGGCATGTGGGATCCTCCCGCACCGGGGCACGAACCCGCGTCCCCTGCATCGGCAGGCGGACTTTCAACCACTGCGCCACCAGGGAAGCCCCCAAGGCCTACTTTTGATGCTGTGAGTCAAGGATGAGTCAGGAGTGATTCTGCACACAAGAACACATAATAGACGCTCAATAAATATTTTTGAATAAATTTTAAAAAAGAATAAATATTTTCTCAATGAAGAGGAGACCATTTTAAGGACTCAGCTAAGTGGGAGGATAAAGAAAAGGGATTAGTAGGTGTGAGGACAGAGAAGGTGTAAAGTGTTCTCAGTTATACATGCTTGTGAGCCTGTGTTTGATCATGGTGAGATACTTCATCTCCTTGAGCCTCAGTTTTCCTACCCATAAAATGGGGATAGCCCTAGCTCATAGGGTTATTATGTGGATTACCTAAAATATTGCATGTAAAGTTCTTAGAACAATGTCTAGTACATAGGAGGCACGTAAAAGTTTGGACTTTCCCTAAGTGCTGCTTTCCTTGACTCCTCTAGGCTACTACCCCCTACTATGGATCCTCCCATCTTTCTGCCCACCCTACTCTGCCTAGAAAGAGAAAAAGACCATCCTAGGCATTAGAACCCGATGTAGATGCTTGTAACACAAGGGAGGTCTTGGAGTTTGGGGGATGTTAATTCTTTCCCTTGTGATTGGAGCCCAGGGAGTGAGGGGCAGTGACCAGGGAAGGACAGTAGGGTCAAGGCCATATCATTCTGGGAAGAGCTGAGAGGTTTGAGATTTGCTGTGGGGAAGATAGGGGATTGCAAGCGATCTGAATTTGTAAATTGTTCCTCTGGCCTGGGGAATTGATTACTATTCACTGATTATTACTCTGTGGGTAATTGATTGGAAGATCATCTGGTCATAGTGATTCAAGGGCAGAGGCTGGATGAAAAGTGGTCCAGTGCTCTTTCCTGGTCCCAGCTGCTAGATCTCTGGTCCCTGGGCTCCCCCGCTATAGTTTTCTGGCCTGGAGCTCAGGGCTGGGGAAGGAATTTTAGAGCCACAGGTTCCTCTGCCCTGTCAGGATCTGTGCAGGGGTCTACAGGTCCCCACGTTCTCCCCCGACCCCGCACACACTCACAGAACTCTGCTAAGTGGCCATTTCAGCTGTCCTTACATACCTCCTGTGACAAGGACATCACTCCTTCCTGAGGTAGCCTGTTTCCTCTCTGGCCACCTCTGACAAAGTCCTTTGTGAGATTAAAGTTCCCCTATCTTTTCTTGGATTCTCATTGTTCACCCTCGCCCTGCTCCTGAGGGGCCGGGCAGAGTAGGTCTCAATGGCAGCCGTGGACACGGTTCATCTGGGGGCCAGGACACAGGCTCGGTTTGTGGTCAGGGGTCGGTGGGCGGCCAGGTCAGTGCTTGGGCTGCAGCTGGGCTCAGGGTGGGGCATTTCCCAGGAGGGGCGGGGGTGGACTGACCGATGAACTGGCAGCCCCTGTACCCCCTGCCTCCTGGTGGGCTCCCTCTGGTATAGTCTCCTCCCACCTGGATGCTGGGTTTGCCATGGGATTTCCACCAACAGAAAGTGTTGGAAGTGGTGCTGCGCTAGTTCAACACTTGCCTTTACAGGCCTGGCAGCCTCTGCTTTTGCCTGATGAATGAGGAGAGGCCACCCGGAGGAGGTGGAGAAGCCACTTCGGACATTCCAGCCCCACGTGAGCTCTCCTCTGAATGCAGCCATGGGAGTGGCCTCGGCTAAACCACGTGGAGTAGAATGGCCCCGCTGGGCCCATCTGCCCTCAGCATTAGAAGAAATGATACCAATGTAATATTGGTATTGCTTTAAGCCGCCGAGTGTTTGGATGGTTGGAAAGCATCAATAGATAACAGGTACTGGGGTCCTAGGTAGCACTCCCTGTCCACTCCCAGGGCGCCGTCAAGTCCCAGCTGTAGCCACTCTGAGTTCAGATCAGGCCCTCAGCCCTGATTCCTGCACGACCCCAAGTACATCACAGATGTCATGGGCCTCGCTTTCACTGTCTATAAAGTGGAGAGATTTCAGTGTGATGATTCCGTCTCTTCCAGCTTTTCTTTGATGAGACCAAGGGATTCTGGGTGAGGCAACGGCGCCTTCATTCCCAGAAGGCCCCTTCTCAGGGGAGGTTTCCCACACCCGTGGCCTCACTGCCCACGGAACAACCTGGTACCAGTCTCCTGGCCAGTCCACTTGGAATGACACACCTCTGCTTCAGCTGTGTTAAATTCACCCTGATGGTCCATGTGGCACCTGGAACAGGGCTGTGGCCTGGGGTGGATGCTTGGCTAACTGGGCATGGGTTGGTTTTGTGCAAACAGTACAAAGCCAACCCCATTCCCTCTGCTTCATTGTTCCTCATTGGATTTTGGCAACAAGTGATTCACTTAAAAGGTGAGATGGAAACAGGCAGTGATGTTTGAAGCATTTCTACCTTGATCACTTAGCAGCCCTCTACCTATTTTATTATGCTATTGGCAAAAATTATGATGTTTGTGCAAATTATGTTTGGGTAATCATGTCTGAAGGAGCCTGTGGTTCAAACTTTCCAGCCAATTTCTCTAAATGGGAGCTTTTAAACTTTTCGTCTTTATGGCCTTCAGAAAATGCTTGTAGAGATGGTACTATATCAACTTTGGAGGTGGCCAAGGACGGGGGAGGGGAGTCAGCGCAGTGGAGGCTGGGGACTCAGAGGGTCAGAAACCTGGACCCCACCTGTGAAACCCCTCACAGGGCGCTCTCTGGGTTGAGAAAGCAGATGTCATTGAGCTCTGCAGGTGGCTGTGGCAACATAAAGAGTCGGCAGACGGAGGCCAGCACAGTCAAGCAGAACTTTGTAGAAGTCTGAGCTGTGCAGGGAAGTCTGAGCTGCCGTAGGAGGCTTGCGGTCCCCAGGAGAAGAGGACACCGAGATCCAGGTAGGAGAAGCATCCTCCCAAGGTCCCCCAGCTGGGCAGCTGAGGTGCTGGGACTGGCAGCTGGAACCGGACACAGCTGCTGAGAGCCCAGGAAAAGGGCAGAGGGGGCATCCTTTCCCAGCCAGCGTGTGTGTCAGGCAGGGCGGTGGGAATGACTCCCCTCCCCTCTGATGCCTTTTCCTCGATGGTGAAAGGACATAGGGCTTGAATTCGAAGCTAGCAGCGGAACACATCTGATGAACCTCTTCAATATTTATTTTCCCAATAGACTCGAACAATTCTGGAGAGACATAATATCACGTTTCTTAGAAATTTCCCTGAATACATATTTATGAGGGAAACCTGAATAAGAAGGGCTCAGACCTACTTATTTATGTATTCAGTCATCTCCAGGGTGCGGGCTGTGCCGGCATTAACGAGGAGAAGAGACAGTAATTAGATTGCACTTGGGCTGAGCCCCCGCTCCAGGGACAGGATTAGGGCCCAGCTGCCAGCGTTCCGTGATCCCCACACTCAGGATGCTCGTCCTTCAAGTTTGCGCCTCTGGGGATCCGTGGATCTCAAACTTGCTGCATATTGGAATCATCTGGGAAGTTTAAAAAAAAATACTGATACTTGTGCCCTTTTCACAGAGATTCTGATTTAGTTTTTCCAGGGGCAGCCTTGGCATTTGGGACTTCTACAAGCTCCCCAGGTGATCCATCATGTAGCAAAATTTGAGAACCACTAATTTTGACCGTGAACCTGTGGGCCTGGCTACATTCACGTGTCATCCTTTCTCCCTCCCTAGTTTTTACCAAAGGTGAGCGGCACTGGTGGAAAGGGAGAGTCCAGGGCTGGGGGTTAGGGGCAGGGCCAACTTCATGGACCTGTGACCTGAGCAGAGGCAGAGGGGGCCATGCTTGCTTAAATGCCCTGCTGTAGCCATCTTGAAATTCTTAATCATTTTTTAACAAGGGACTTGCATTTCATTTTGCATTGGGCCCTGCAAATTATGCGGCTGGTCCTAAGCAGGGGACCTGGTTCTAGCGCCATCTCTGGTTGTATAACTGACTTGCTGTGCAACATTGGGTAAATCTTTCTTTGTCTCTGGATCTCCATTTTCCTCTCCTAGAATAAAAATCCATCAGCCCCAAGGACTTTCTAGTACCTTCTCTGTCTGTGTCAGCACATACATTCACACAAGGCCACCTAAGAAGATAATTGGGCTGCCTTCCGTCCAGCACAGTAATAACATGTAATGACCGGCTGTTTCCAAAATCACACGTTGTTTGATTGAATTCCGCACCATTCCAAACAGGTTTGTGTACTTAGAACCTACTAAGGGCCCAAAATGACTAATGTGTGGACGTTCGTGTTCTCACTCCGTTCTTTCTATAGCTGAAGAGAATTTATATCTATAGCCTTGCCCATTCAGTTTCCTGGCAACCCTGCCTACTAAGAAGAGTTCTGCCTTTCCAGCTAATTCCTCAGCTTTTCTAAGGCAAAATTGGACCCGGGTAGAAAGGCTGGGGACTGTGGAGGGGAAGGCAGGAGATTTGCATCAGAAAGAGAAGAGCTGTTCCCTGGAGAAAAGCATAGAAAGGGTGAGAAGCAGGGGCTGGGAAGGGAAGGGAATAGGGAGAATTTTGCATTGGGATTGAGAGTGGAGGAAAGAAGAAGGTATTTGAAGCATGGCTGCCAGATATGTGGATATTGAGAGTGGCAGCTGGAGGAGAAAAGAATTGTTAAGATCTTTTGTTGTGCATTGAGCATATATTCTGACCTCCCCCAATACATCTGCACACTTTCCCTTCAGAGGTTTCTCAAGAGCGTAAGCCTAATTTGCAATTGCTTTCAGGTATATTTTTCTATCTGACTGCAGATTCCGTGAACTGATCCTGTGCAGAGACTAGTCCATCTGGGACGCCAGTTATATTTGGAATACACTGTTAAGCCAGGGTGGAATGGAAGTGACAGCAGATGTGAGCTGGGACATCCTTCATCTAGTGCAGGCATTTCATAGACTCATGATCTCTTGGAGTGGGGAGAGATCTTAAAAATGGTCTAGTTCAGCCCCTTCCCCACTTGAACTTTCTAGAGCATCTCTACCAAGTCTATTTTTTGCTTATATACTTCCTGTGAAAAGGAATACAGGAATGCCCTACCTCCAGGGAAGGCTTACTCTGTGTGTAGATAGATCTAGTCATTAGAACGATCTGTCGACATTCGCAAGAGCTATTCTTAGTGGTGTACATTGTTACAGTCTCACTGGACATCACCCTGCTGGGTCTTACCACAATTTAAAATGTTCTCATTCTTTGAAGGAGCAATTCAGCTTCTAGGAAACCTGCAGAAACTCATACACAAAAATAGATATCAAAAGATGTTTACATTGAAGCATTAATTGTGATAGTGAAAATTTGAAGCAGCTTAAATGTATGTTCACAAGGGATTGCTTAAAAATTATGATATATCCATACTGTGGAGTAATATAGATGTGTGTTACTAATGTGGAAAGATGTCCATGGCCTATTAAGGAGAAAAGTAAGTTGCAGACAATAAGGGATGAATGAACTCAAGTGTGTACAGGTTTCCCCTGCTACCCCAAAGCAGAGTGTTCCTATGGAACCTTCCATAAGCCAAAACGACGTAAACTGAAG